>NC_042616.1:112577233-112912845 GCF_901001135.1 Rhinatrema bivittatum
GGCTGTGTCTCATTAAATTATGTCTATCTATATGTTCTGAGATTTTATTCTTTATAATAGTTTCCACGATTTTTCCTGGCACTGGAGTCAGGCTCACCGGTCTATAATTTCCGAACCGCCTCTGGAGTCCTTTTAATATATCGAGGTTACAATGCTATGCTATGAATAAATAACAATGCTATGTAAGCATTGTTAAATATTCATGTATTTACTGTATGCATGAATAAATAACCACAACACAATACAGCAATAAAATACAGCTCAGAACAGGTATCTGGTAATTGAGCGGGATGTAAGTTACTATCTACCTTATAAATGGCCTGTGACCGACGGCCCGCAAATGCGCAGTAGAGCGCAGCTCTACTGCGCATGTGCGGGCAAGGACGTCGGTCAGAAAAAAAATGGCGGTGGGGCCGCAGGAGCGGGAGGAGAAGCAGCGGCGCCGCGCGCGCGCGGTGCCGCTGCTTCTCCTCCCCAGATCTGCCGGCAGATCTCGGGGGGGGGGGTGTCACTCCCGCGCCCCCCCCCCCCGAGATCTGCCGGCAGATCTCGGGGGGGGGGGGTGTCACTCCCGCGCCCCCCTCCCCCGAGATCTGCCGGCAGGAGCGGGAGGAGAAGCAGCGGCGCCGCGCGCGCGCGGTGCCGCTACTTCTCCTCCCCAGATCTGCCGGCAGATCTCGGGGGGGGTCACTGCCCGCGCGCGCGGGAGTGACACCCCCCCCCCCGAGATCTGCCGGCAGGAGCGGGAGGAGTTATTGGAGCCGGGTGAGGGTTGCGGGAAGTCGCGCTTACGGCGCCGGGAGGAAATGGAGGTGGGTGAAGGGAGGGAGGGAGAGGGGGACTGAGTGAGTGGGAGGGAGAGGGGGGACTGAGTGAGTGGGAGGGAGGGGGGACTGAGTGGGAGGGAGAGGGGGGACTGAGTGAGAGGAGAGGGAGGGTGGAGAGGAGTGGGTGGGGGAGGGGGGTGGTGAAGAGTGAGGGGAGAGAGAATGAGGGGGAGGTGAGAGACAGAGGGATGTAGCCCGTTTTAACGGGCTTTACGGCTTGTAAATAAATATAGCAGTAACAAAATCTAAAATACATCCTTAACATATAATTTCAATAGAATCCATATATAACAATTTAGAACTGTAGCCAAGATCACCCCACTCTCAATGAATGTCATTTTCAAGTACTTTATAGAAGCCTGCTGAATAATTGAATGGTTCTTTCATATCACCCTTTCCTTTTGTCTTCCAGTGAATACATTCTGAGTTCCTTAATGCACTTGGAGCAGCGGCTCCAAATAAGTTTGTTTTGCTTATACTATGACAGTAGCAAACCTCACTCATCTGCCAGAGTATGCTGGGTATGAATTTATACTTAATCCTAAAAGTTTTGCTACTTAACATCTACCCTTGGTTAAATGGAAATTTTCATCTTATAGAATGGGAAAATATTATATTAGGGATAGACAATTCCAGTCCTTGAGTACCGCAAGTCAGGTGTGTTTTCGGGATATCCACAATGAATATGCATGAGTTGCATTTGCATGCAGTGGCCGTAGTGCATGCAAATGCATTTCATGCACATTCAGCCAAGATAATGTAAACACCTGACTGTATGTCACACTCGAGGACCAGAGTCACCTAACCCTAATTTATAGTGTCTCTTTAAGAATGTGAGGGCGAATTTGTAGAGGGAGTGAGCCCTGGTTCAATATAAGGTTGTGCTTAGAGTGGAAGTGGGTTCTTTCAACCATTTCAGTTTTGGAATTCTCTGCAGTGATTACTGGTAGGTCTGCTGGTGCATCCAGCCCAGTAGGCCCATGACGTCCTAGAACTGAAAGGACTATAGTTATCTTTCCCAAACACTATGGGGTAGATTTTAAAAGGGTGTGGCAGGCGTACATGTGCACGTGCTACCTGGCGCGCACACATGTACACCCAATTTTATAACTTGCGCGCGCAGGTGCGTGCAAGTTATAATATCGGCGGTCGGCGCGCGCAAGGGGGTGCACAATTATTCACCTTGTGTTCGCCAAGCCGCGCTGCCTTTCCCCCTTTCCTCTAGCCTGACCTTCCCACCCCTTCCCGCTCCCTTCCCCTAGCCTTTCCCCCCCCAGCCCTACTCTAATCCCCCTGACCTTTATTTTACCTTTTGCGCTTGCCGCTGACCCCGCCCCTGGACTGTCCGGACCACCCATGCCCCGCCCCTCCCCTGCCCCTTTTTGCAAGCCCCAGGACTTATACGCGTCTCGGGGCTTTATGTGCATCGCTGGGCCTTTTTAAAATAGGCCTGGTGCGCGTAAGGCCAGTTACGCGCCTAACCTTTTTAAAATCCGGTCCTATATCCTTGGAAACGCCTATGGTTTCATCTGCTAAATATTTTCAGTAGGCAGCTATACTGAGCCATTCAGCAGGAGACAATTTTCTGTCGCAAGGATCTAGTGAGTAACTCCTGAGTTACCAGGCGAAATCACTTTGAAATTTATTCAGTGAGAGCAGGGAGCAGGGGGGGTCTACAGCAAGCAATCGTTGTTGCATTTTATTTCACAACATTTATCTCTTCCTTTCATCTATGACAGGTAGTATTTTTAATAAATTAATTTAACAGCTCCTATACTTTGAAACTGATATGAAATGTTTTCATTTGTATTGCATTCTTGTGTGCATTAAGGGCCAGTTTTTAAGATTTACGCGTGGGCGTAGATTTGTGCGCGCAACCTGGTGCGCACAAATCTACGCCCGATTTTATAACATGCGCACGCAGCCGCATGTTATAAAATCCAGGGTCGGTGCGCGCAAGGGGGTGCACACTTGTGCACCTTGCATGTGCTGAGCCGCGCAGCCTTCCTCCATTCCCTCCGAGGCCACTCCTAAAAACCTCCCCTTACCTTTATCTGATAAGTTGCGCCTGCCTCTGGGCAGGCGTAGATCATGCCGGCCAACAGCCAGCCCGTGATCCCGGGCACAGTGGCAAATGGCCGCTGTGCCTGGAGGCTCCCTGCCCCCTTTTTCAAGTCCCGGGACATATGAGCATCCCGGGGCTTGCGCACGTCGCCGGGCCTATGCAAAATAGATTCGGCACGCGCAGGAGCGGATTCTCGGGTTTACATGCGTAATTTATGTGCGTAACCCTTTGAAAATCCGCCCCTAAATGAGGGCGGTGGTTTTGCTCTTTCCAATTCAACCCTGCAAGAGTTTTCATAACTCCCCAGATGAGAGACGCTGTACCAGTCTACCTGCCATTTTGTCCTAGCCATTTTGTCCTAGGTCTTATTCTTTCCATTCTTCCATATTACATTTCCAAGACAACAGCCTCTACTTCTATCTCTGCTTAAAAAAAAACCACTGTTCCTGTTAGTTTTTTGTTTTTTTTTGTTGAATGGATTTTGATGTACGCTGTGTAATGGAATTGTGGGACCAAAATATGAATGTGGTAATCATCAACTTACTTTGTTCTCCTCTTCCACCATTCCCCCCCAGGATACTCCTATGAGCATCAACTGAGGGTGGGAAAGCAAGAAGGTAGTGAGGGGGGTTAATTAGTTTTACATCTGTTCTTCCTTTTAGTCAGCGATCAATTTTTTCAATATTACTGGGGTTTGAAGGCCGTTCTTTAAAAACTAAAATTTATGGTCTGATTCTTTTTTTTTACTGACCTTCTGGCCCCTCTAGTATTGACCTCCTTGACCTGGTGCATTTACTTACTGCACTGAAGGTGGAAGGGCATAATCTGGTGATATTGAGAAATTAACAGATATTTAAACTAAAGAATGGGAGTGGCAGGAGATGGCCACCGAAATTAACATGTCACCCCCAAGCAGTAAGTGGGAGGAGAAAATAACAAAATCAGTCAGCTCAAAAAAGCATAAAAGGTGTCTAGGAAGTACAACAAATCAAGGAAAAAAATTGGAAAACTATTACTACTAATGCTCATAGCTTGGGCAATAAAATCCCAGACCCTCAGGCCCTAATGGTGGAAGCGATCTTGGACATTGTTGCTGTTATGGAGACATTGTTCACGGATTCTCATGATTGGGAAACGGCCATACAGGACTATAACTTGTTAAAGAAGGACAGAGGACAGAAAAGGGGGAAGAGTAGCTCTTTACGTCTAAAACAATATCCAAGCAACTGACTTGCAAGGAAGGTGGGGTAGAGAAGAAGCATTATGGGCATCCTAAAAAAAAGATGATGGTGCAACCATTTTTACTGGAGTAGTTTACATACACACCTCTGACTCAAATGGAAGAACTAGACAGAGATCTGGTTAAAGACATCCAAAAGGTGGGAAAGAAGGAAGAAGTATTGATTGTTGGAGATTTTAATCTGCATGACAAAGACTGGAGAATTCCTTCTGCAGAAACTACAAGAAGTAGATGCGCTGCAAGGAGCTCTGTTCAAACAAATGGTAATGGAACCCACGAGGGAGGGAGTCACACTCAACCTAGTGCTCACTATTGGGAATAATGTCTCCTATTGTCCAGGTGGGTGCTTACCTTAGCACTAGTGATCATCAAATGGCATGGTTTGATATTGCAAATAGGATATGGAGAAGTCACACAAAGGCTCAAGTTTCGAATTTAAAAAATATGGACTTTGTCGAAATGGGGATGTACCTGGAGATAGAACAGAACACTGGGAGAAAATGAGAGGTGGAACAACAGTGGGCCAAACTAAAAGGAGCAATTACAAAGGCAACAAATCTATAAGTTTGAAAAGTAAATAAAAGCAAGAGAAATAAGAAACCAATCTGGTTCTCAAAGAAAGTGGCTGATAAAATAAAGGCAAAAGAACAGTGTTCAAGAAATATAAAGATCGCAAAAAGAGGAACACATGGAAGAATATCTGGTGAAACTAAGGAAGATGAAGAAAGGAATCAAGAAAGCAAAAATTCAGGTGGAAGAAAGGATTATCAAAGATGTAAAGCGAGGTGACAAAACAGTTTTAAGATACATCAGAGAAAGGAGAAAGGTCTGAAGTGGTACAGTGAAATTGAAAGGTGACAATGATCAATGTGAGGAGAGAGATGAAGAAATAGCTGAAATAGTAAACAAATACTTCACTTCAGTGTTCACTAAAGAAGACCTTGGAGAAGGACCATCGCTAGTTAACAAGACTGTGGATGGGAGTGGAGTAGGTGAATCTCTGTTTACAGAAGAGAATGTATGGGAAGAGCTAGGTAAACAAAGTGGACAAGGCCATGGGGCCAGATTAGGTACATCCCAGGATACTGAGGGAGCTCAGGGATGTACTGGTTGTTCTGCTGAAGGACCTATTCAATAGATCTCTGGAAACAGGAGGGTGCCACAAGATTGGAGAAGAGCAGTGGTGGTCCCGCTTCACAAGAATGGGAGCAGAGAGGAGGCTGGAAACTACAGGCTGGTTAGCCTCACCTCAGTGGTGGGAAAATCAATGGAGACTCTGCTGAAGGAAAGGATAGTGAACTATCTACATTCAGGAGGATTGCTGGACCCCAGGCAGCATAGATTCACCAGGGGAAGGTCCTATCAGACAAATCTAATTGATTTTTTTTTGATTGGGAAACTAAATAATTGGATTGAGGAAGAGCATGTGATATGATCTACTTGGATTTCAGCAAGGATTTTGATACAATTCTGCATAGGAGGCTTGTGAATAAAATGAGAAGCTTGGGAGTGAGCACCAAGGTGATGGTGTGGATTACAAACTGGTTGATAGAAGACAGTGTGTAATGGGTAAACGGAACCTACTCTGAAGAGAGAATGGTGTTAAGCAGAGTACCACAAGGATGAGTGTTTGGGACCGTTCCTGTTCAGTATCTTGTGAGCAACTTTGCGGAAGGGATAGAAGTTAAAGTTTGTCTATTGTGGATGATACTAAGATCTGCAACAGAGTGGACATGCTGGAAGGAATAGAGAGAATGAGATGTGATTTAAGAAAGCTGGAAGAGTGGTCGAAGATATAGCAGCTGGTATTCAATGCCAAGAAGTGCAGAGCCATGCATCTGGGGTGTGGTAATCCAAAAGAGCTGTATGTGATGGGGGGGAGGAAGGACTGTTGTACATGGAGCAAGAGAGGGACCTTGAGGTGATAGTGGCTAGAGATCTGAAGATGGCAAAGTAACCTGACAAGGCGATAGCAAAAGCCAGAAGAATTCTACAATGCATACAGAGATGAATAAGCAGTAAAAAAAAAAAAAAGGAGGTGATAATCACCTTGTACAGGTCCTTGGTTAGGCCTCTCCTGGAGTATTATGTTCAGTTCTGGAGACCATATCTCAAAAGACAGAGACAGGATGGAGGCAGTCCAGAGAAGGGCGACAAAAATGGTGGGGGTTTCATCAAATGACTTATGAAGAAAGGTTGAAGGACTTAAATAATCATACCCTGGAGGAGAGAAGGTGCAGGGGAGATATGATATAGACCTTCAGATACCTGAAAGTTTTAATGTTGCACAATCAACAAACCTTTTTTGTTGGAAAGAAATCAATAGAACTAAGGGTCACATAATGAAATTCCAGGGAGGAAGACTCCGAACCAACGTCAGGAAATATTTCTTCACGGAGAGGGTGGTGGACGTCTGGAATGCCCTTACAAAAACAGTGAAAGATTTCAAAGGGGCATGGGATAAACACTGGATCATTAAAGGCTAGAGGATGGAAATGAAGAAAAGAGTGCATGGGGATAATTTGCTAGTATGGCGGTTACTACCCTAACAAAACCCAAATGGCGGTTAGAAGGAGAAATCACACTGGGCAACTCTCTTAGTCCCTGAAGCAGATGGATTCTGTCGAAACACTGCCAGTGTCAGACAGATGGCTCAATTCTTCTTTGAAGAATTTATGAACATATACAGCTTCACTTCTATGCCGCGTGAACAAAAGATAAGTAAAGGGGCTCTAATGCGAGCAGATGGGTTGGGTTTATCGCTTGGGGAGAGTCAAAGGTCACTTTACACACAAGAAAGAGACATTTTACACTTTAAGCAAACAGAAAAATGAACATATAAAACTGTTGAACAATTGATGGGAGCACAAAATTGATAATATTAAAATGGTACCAACTTCTCCTAGAGTCATAACCAATAAGTGGTTATCACTTATAGAAGCGATACTGGACACCAGAGTTTATAGTCTCCCTGTTTGGGTTTTGTTTGGATATTTACAGGGGGATCCTTTTTATGGCATTGTCTGTTTGAGGGTTAATATCCTAACGGGCGGATTTTAAATGCCCTGCTCGCGTAAATCCGGCCGGATTTACGCGAGCAGGGCCCTCGTGTGCCGGCGCGCCTATTTTGCATAGGCCGTTGGCGCGCGCAGAGCCCCGGGACGCGCTTAAGTCCCGGGGCTTTTTTAAGGAGGCGTGTCGTGGGCATCGCCAAATGACGCGGCGTTTGGGGGGCGTGACACGGCGTTTGGGGGGGCGGGACTGGGGGCGTGGTTTCGGCCCGGGGGCGTTCCGGGGACGTGACCGCGCCCTCCGGAACAGCCCCCAGGTCGAGTCTTGGCGCGCCAGCAACCCGCTGGCGCGCTTGGATTTACGTCTGCCTCCGGCAGGCGTAAATCCATGGATAAAGGTAGGGGGGGTTTAGAAGGGGCCGGGGGGGTGGGTTAGGTAGGGGAAGGGAGGGGAAGGTGAGGGGAGGGCGAAAGAAAGTTCCCTCCGAGGCTGCTCCGATTTCGGAGCGGCCTCGGAGGGAACGGAGGCAGGCTGCGCGGCTCGGCGCGCGCAGGCTGCCCAAAATCGGCAGCCTTGCGCGCGCTGATCCCGGATTTTATAAGATACGCGCAGCTATGCGTGTATCTTATAAAATCCAGCGTACTTTTGTTCGCGCCTGGTGCGCGAACAAAAGTATGCGATCGCGCTATTTTTTAAAATCTATCCCTAAACCAATAAGCCTTCATACTGTTGATGCAACTCCTTTATTTTTCTCTGCTTTAATGGCAGGCGGGAAAGAGGAAAAGGGGAATTAGATTTAGACAGCAACCAACAAGGACAATGAATTTTATGGTCTGAGAAAACAAGTAATTTGTTGATGCAGCTGTTACTACCCTTGACTGATAAGCCTGATACTTTTGATGCAACTACAACATTGCTCTCTGCTTCATCGGCAAGAGGTAATGGGAAATTGGACTCAGCAACCAACAAGGGCCCTGATTTTGACAGTTTGGGAAACTAAGGATTGGGGTGATCTGTATGGGGGTGACCTGTATGGTGCGGCAGATGCTACCATGGACTTGCTAGGCAGATTGGATGGACCATTTGGTCCTTTTCTGCCAATATATTCTATAGGGACGTGCAGAGGGACGCCATACGTTGCATTCGGGATTCGGATTCGTCGGATAGCAGATATGTTGTATTCGGCCGTATGGCACCCAATACGTTAATACGTTGATGCCTATTCATTTCCCTGCTAAAGTTAAATTAACTACAACCCCCCCCCCCCCCCCCACCCTCCTGACCCTCCCAAGACTTACCAAAACTCCCTGGTGGTCCAGCGGGGGGTCCAGGAGCCATCCCCTGCACTCACACCCTCGGCTGCCGTTTCAAAATGGCGCCGATAGCCTTTGACCTACTTTGTCACAGGGGCTACTGGTGCCATTGGTCAGCCCCTGTCACATGGCCTTTCTCTGGGAATGCTATGGCTCCAAATGGCCATCGAGATTCCTGTTATTTTGCTTTGGGACAACTTCAAATGATACCTGGATTACCAAATCATTAGCAAGGATAAACAAGTCTATTTGATTGACCCTGCCTGACCTGGTTTACACAAGGCTAGTAAGACTTGTATCTTCAGCCCTGACTATCATTATCAGTTCTTCATTGGTTAAAGAGATCTTTCTTGATATCCCTAGGAGCAATTGTGTTTCTAGTTTTGAAAGAAACTTTCTTTAGATGCTTTTCTATCTGACTGTTTCAGGCTTATTTCTAACCTGTTTTTGGGAATGATGATTGCGTGTGGTTGATCAGCTTAAGGATTTCTAGGAGAACAATAAAATTCTGGCCCCTCTTCAGTTCCACTTCCATAAAGGACACCGCATGGAGAATTTTCTTATAAGTTTGCTGGATGACTTACTCTGGAACTGGATTGGTGCTGTTAGATATTTCAGCAGCTTTTGACACCTTGGAATCATTCTATACTGTTTGTGCTTAAGCGAGCTAGGTTTGAGATCCTACATAATTGTTTGAGCCTTTTCTGCTTAATCAAGCTTACTAACTACAGGTAGAAAAAGGGAAATCTAAGTGGAGACATCTTATTTCAGGGGTTCTACAGGGATATGCCTGAGCCCTGGTCTTGTTCAGTGTTTTTTGCTTTTGGGTTTTATTTTAGATTATTTGGGGATGATATTCCACTTTTTCTATATTTGCATGTCAATAAAACTTAAGCACTGGAGACCAACCAAATGCTTGCAGGCAGTGGGAGAGTGTTTATTTTAACAATAAGCTTTCCTGAAACTAAGAAGAATGAGGCATTACTGATAAGTTATTCTTTGAATACCGAGTCTGTTGTTTGTACTTGGTTGACTTCACTGTACTAATATTACAGGAGGTGAGTGATCTGTCCATGAAATCTCAGGTCAGAGTGGTAGCTAAAACAGCCTTTTTAAAGTTGAAAATAGTGCAAAAGCTAAAGCTGTTTCTCTCTAAGGACAAGCAGGATGGCAGTCCTCATATATGGGTTACCTTATCCGATGGAGCCTGGCACAGAACATTGATTTCAAACCTTCTAGAAGTTTTGAGCATGCTCTACTGAGCATGCGCAACCTCTCTGTCTCCCAGGTAGGGTCCCTTGGTTTTATTTTTACCATAGTGCCTGCTAATTATGGTTCTTTGCATTCTCTCACAGCTACTGTAGTAAATGTTTCTGGAGCTGCAGAAGCTGTTTTTTCTCACAGGGCCCTGTGTGTTTTGTTTTCTCCCTCAAGTACGGTAATTTTCAGTTATTTCTTGTTATTTTTTTTAATACTTTACTTCTGTCAACTGCATAATGCATGGGCCTAGTGCCCAGCACAGTCTGGTCGAAGTTTTGTTTTACACAAATAATGCTGCCCAGAAGCTTGAGTTTTATTCTTTCCCTTAGCTTTGTGCCTTTGTTAGTTACCTCATGGGACCTGCAGTTTGCAGGATCCCTGTGTGGTTGGGCTAGGCTTCTATTGCAGGGATTTGCCTGAGTTTTCATCCAGGCAGGAGTTTCATGAGATTTAGTTCAATTGGGCTCCTAAATTTAGGGCTGCTATTCATTTGCCTAGATTTAGGCACCTAAATTAGGTGCCTAGTTTTGAAAATCAGTGCTAAGCTCCTAACTTTGCTTCCCTTCCCTAACTCTGCTACCTTAGCCACCCACTTTTTAGGGTCCTAGATTTACGAGCCTGTTGAAACCAGGAGCTTAAATTTAGGTACTTAACCCCAGTAAATTTTCAAAAGAGCTAATTTAGGAACCTAACTCCAAACTTTAGGAGCCTAAACTCTTTGAAAATTGGCCCCAAAAAGTCTGAGGTCCATATTCAATGTGTTAGTTCAGCTGAAAATAGGTGCCCAATTTAGGGACCTAATTCAGAGGCCTAAATTTAGGTGCTCAGCTTTTTTGGAGTATCTGCCTCTTTATGTTTCCAGAAGAAAATCAAAGCATGTATCTCATTTTAATGAAGGTTGCAGTGATCATTATGCCAACTTTGCCCATAATTTATGACTTTCTGATTTTAAAACAATGATTACCTGAAGATATAAATGTTTTATAAGTTATGGCCTGTCTATTATTTATGTACTGTCTGTTTTATTCTGTGTGTTATTCCGTTGTAGTTTATGCTTTTAACTAATGCAATCTGCTGTGAGCAATGTTCTGAATTAGAAGATAATAAATGCATCTGATCATATTCAAAAAGGTTAGTTGAGATCATGTTTTCAATTTCGCATCCCTCATAGTGGATAAATTGTAACTGGGTAAATTATTATTTGACTACAACTTAACTGGATTAAAAAAGAGGTGGCTTGGAAGCATTCTGGGGATGGGGTTTAGCTGAGGTGCCTTTAAGTAAAGAGCAGAGCAGAAACATTCCAAATTACCTCTGTCAACTAATAAGCAGATTGTTAATACCAACAAAAAACATACTTTGAAATGTCAGTATACAGCTGCTAGAAGTCTAAAAAATAAGATGGGAGAGTTAGAATGTATAGCACCAAGACTTGGTGCAAGGAGGATAACCAATGGGACACCTGATACTAGGGAACAAATTATATCACAATGTTAGGATGGATCAAATTAGTGGAGGGGTGGTGCTTATGTTAAAGAGGTCAGGGTCAAACAGGATAAAAGTTTGCAGGAAACAAAATGCACTGTAGAATCTTTATGGATAGAAATTCCATGAAAGAAGGGGAATAAAATAGAAGTGGGGTGTACTACTGGCAACCTGGCTAAAGAATGAACAGACAGACGATGAAATGCTAACAGATATTAGGGACACTAACTGAATTAGCAACACAGTGATAATGGGTGATTTCAATTACCCCAGTATTGGCTGGGTAAATGTCACATCAAGATATGTTAAGGAAGTACAGTTTCTAGATGAAATAAATGGCTGCTTCATGGTGCAGCTGGTACAAGAACAGGCAAGAAGGGGAGCTATTCTAGACCTAATCCTTAGTGGCATGCATGATTTGGTGTTAGAGGTAAGGATGTTGGGGCTACTTGGCATTAGTGATTATAAAAAGATCAAATTTGACTTGATTACTGGAGGGAGAACACTAAGGAAATCCTCTGCAACAGCATTTAACTTTCAAAAGGGAGACCAAGATAAAATGGGAAAAATGGTTAGGAAAAAACTGAAAGGAGCAATTTCAAAGGTTAAGATGTTACATCAGGCATGGTTGTTTAAAAATACCAACTTGGAAGCCCAGATCAAATGTATTGCATGCATTAAAAATGGTGGAAGGAAGGCCAAATGGCTGCCAGCATGGTTAAAAAGTGAGGTCAGAGGCTATTCTAGTCGAAAGCACATCTTTCAAAATGGGAAAGGGATTTGAATGAAGAAAACAGTAAAAGCATAAGCACTGGCAAGTTAGATGCAAAGCATTGATTAGGGAGGCAAAGGCAGAATTTGAAAAGAAGTTGGCTGTGGAAGCAAAAACTCAAAAACGTTTTCAAGTACATTCAAAGCAAAAAGCCTGCAAAGGAGTCAGTTGGACCATTAGATGATAGAGGTAAAAGGGGCACTAAGCAAGGTCAAGGCCATAGCAGATAGATTAAATGAATTCTTTGCTTTGATCTTTACTGAGGATGATGTAAGGCAGATACCCATGCCAGAAATGATATTTAAAGGTAATAATTCTGAGGAAATGAAACAAGTCTCATTGAATCTGGAAGACGTAAATGAACAAACTGAGAATAGCAAATCATCTGGACAAATATATCCCAGATTGCTGAAAGAACTGAAAAATGAAATTGCAGATTACTATTAGTAATCTGTAAATTGTCATTAAAATCAGCTATGGTACCTGAAGATTGGAGGGTAACCAATGTAACCTCAGTTTTTAAAAAGGGTTCCAGGATGATCCAGGAAATTACAGAATGGTGAGCTTGTCGTTGCCAGGAAAAATGGTCAGAAATAAATATTATAAACAAAATTACTGAACATATAGATAATTGTAGTTTAATGAGGCAAAGCCCCAGCCTGGCACCATGGGCAGATGCCTGTCTCATCCACCCCTTCTGATGACCCTGACAGTGGCAGAATTTAAGCATTCTTAGGACATATGTAGAGTATACTGGTAGGAATAGGTTTGGGAGTTTGCAATATTGCAAACAACCTACCCTTCAGTTCCTCCAGAGAAGAGATAAAGGTGATAAAACAGGAAGCAGATAAAGGAAGCATGACCTAGTGATACTGTAGATCCTGAGGCAGATAGACTGATACCAACAGGTTACAACTCTGTAGATACCAACTAGCTCAATGATGACAGGTTAGTGGCAGTCATCAGACTCCCGTGCTACAAAATGGCAGTGTGTTCCTATTGAGCATTTTATTATACATCTGGCCTTAGCAGTTGTGTTTGCCCACCCATGAAACTTCTGTTTTCTTTGGGTTGAAATTTAGTTAACTCTCATCTATTACCACTGGGGTTTTCTTTGCAGTACCCTCTATGCCACTGGCTGAATACATTTTTCTCCACCTCTGTGCTGTTTCTGACTGTGTGAGTTGTATACCTCATTACAGTAGTATAGAGATGCTTTCATTGACATACTCTGCATAAAGTTGCCAGACCAGATCCTGTCTGTATGCATTTTTGCAGTCTTGGTATAAGTCTCTCTAGCAGTTCATTATCTATTACTTGGTAACAATATTCTAGGCCAGGGAACACAAGAATTTCCAGTACCGTGCTACTAACTAACTTGCAGTTGGAAGATGATGTCCTGCCAGTTAGGCTTGCTTCTTGTTAGTTTGGCAACTTCCTAATGTTATTCAGTAAAATAGTCTGGTAAAAAAATAGAATGTGCCAAAGAGGAATGTTGGATGTAATACTTCATTATTTACTTGAGTCTAGAATCTTGATGCAAAATTACAGAACTATCAGAGGTGTAAATTGGATGTTTAAAGTTGAACATATTCTCAGCTAAACTCTAAGGTTCATGCAATGGCAATTTCACACTGCAGCTTTAATTTCTTCTTGGTCAGCATTACTCTTTCCTGGCTCAAACCCCTTCAGTTTGCTTGTCTGATTTGTCATTAGCTTTGACTATTCATCTTTTTTCAATTTCTTTCCATTCTCTTTGTGTTTACCTGCTATTAAATCATGTGAAAGGCTGTGGATAGGAGTAGAAGAAAAGTATCAGTGTTACTGTACGAATATGTCCAGTTCTTATGCATCCTCTCTGCCTCGCTTCCTCCATTCTTTCTTCCCAGATCCCTTGCATCATGTTTTGTTTATTTATCCCTATATAATATCTTCATTATTTATCCACTGTCATTCTAGCACCATTACATTATGTCCTAGTTATTTATTTTTATGCATTATAGGCCAAATTTTAAAAGCCCGGCACGTGCAAAAACCGGGGGATACGTGCGTGGCTGGGCCGTGCGCGCGACGAGCGCATTTTAAAATCAGCCCGGCCACGCACGTATCCCCCGGTTTTTGCACGTGCCGGGCTTTTAAAGTTTGGCTCGGAAGTGCTGGGCTTGGTAAAAGGGGCGGGCCAGGGGTGGGGTCTGGATGGGATTGGGGTTCCAAAATTAAAAAAAAAAAAAAGGTAGAAAGAGGGATTTTAGGGATCGGGGAGGAGAGGGGAAAAGGGAGGCAGAGTAGATAGGGGGTTAGGGATGTTCCCTCTCAGTTCGTTCCTTAATTGGAGTGGACTGGGAGGGAACTGGGGAAAGGCCTTTCTCGCTGCTGCACATTTTTTTTTTTTTTTTTAAATCATGCCCCCTCACGTGCGCGAGTCGCGACCTGCCCGCACATGTGCGCGCCGATATAAAAACGGGCGCGCATGTGCGCGCGGGTATCGTATTTTATAACATATGTGTATGCTGGGAACCGCGCGCACATGGACGCGTTTGGCTTTTAAAGTCTACCTCTACTGGTATTATGTATCTACTGGCATCTGAAGTTGAAGTAACACGCTTTGACCTCTCTTGTTGGAAAAGCGTGATATAAGCAGTGATGATGAAGATGACATGTATGTTAGCAAAACAATAAATCTGCTGCTTTTTAAAATAAACAGAAGTTTATATATAAAATTTTTTGTCATCCTTGTGATCTGGATCTGTCCCTTTCATATCATAATGTTAATTCAGTTTTTCCTGGTACTCTTTTTCACCTTCTCTTCCCCCTTCTTTTCTGGCTTCTTTGGTTGTCTCCCTGTTTTTGTAAACTTTTTAGTTGGATTGTGTGCTATTTTTCAAGTTTGACATAGTCTTTTCAACTTTTCCCTTTTTCTCTTCTCCCAAATCCTATTTCACATTCTCCACTGCTGGGCACCCTGCCCAGGCCCATTCCTGCTTACCATCCTCTTGTTTATATAAGGCATTTCTTCTCCCTGCTGTACAATTTGAAAATGATAAGAAATAATTAAATCTTCAGCCCAATTATCCTCTTTCTGTGATTTTTTTCCAGATAGAGGCCAGTCCTCTTTATTCCAGTTATAGAGCTATTTATGAAACATTACAGGTCGATATTTGGGCTTAGTTCATTGTATTTATTTATTTCTCCAGTTTATAATACATCTTTCCAAAAGGCCCAAGGCAAGGTACAGCATATAAATAAAGTAAAATATCAAAGACATCACATTTGGAGACCGCGCAGTGGGAAATATCTGGGTTTTCCAGAATAGCATCTGTCATAAAAGTAGATCTCCAGGAGACATTTGGTAAAAAGGACTGACTATTCATGATGGCTCTGTAAAGACATTCAATGCACATAGGAGGAGGTGCAAGCGTAAATGTTTCATGAATGCCCTCCATTCTATGCACAGTCAAGCTCAAACTCCTATTCACCCGTATGCACTGTTCACAGCCTCAGAACCCTGATTATATTTACTTCTGCTCAAGAGTGGCATAAGTCTAGGCTGATGACTGCCGCAGTTTCGTAGTTTTCATGTAGGTCTATGCAAATGATTTTGACACATATAAAATATTAAGCAATTTGTGAGAAATAAGAAAACTTGTTGGGTCTACCTCTTTTTATTCTAGCCAATAATACCCCTTCCCCAAAGGAACTTTGTCACAGACTGGCTAAAATTCAGCTCTTAAAAGTAGATTTAAAAGAGCCAGTGCTGTGCTACTGACAGAGACTGCAGTGCCTTCCTTAAAAAAAACCTCCTTTTTTGGGTACGCTAACCCCTAAATGGTTGTATACAGTAATGATGCCATCTGCCTTAAACTGTTCAAGGAGTAATTTTATTTCATTAGCATCTTTGCATTTTCGTTAACATACACATTTGTTCAATCATTCCTCACACAGTCACGATTGAACGTAACACACTTTCTACATGCATGCATACCTTTTTTCATATGTGCCTCTCAGCTGCTCAAACACACAACACATATCCATGAGACTATGGATCCAAAAGACTATGGGGACATTAAGACACATACCAACATTTTCTGCATATAGTACACTTTTTTTTCCCCCCCCAAAATAAAGGATTTTTTAATACACATTTGATACCTTGTGTATTACACAAGGTATCAAATGTGTGTATTACACAAGGTATCAAAAGAAAAATTAATTTTCTGTAACTGTAAAAGAACATCATTTGTAAACATTTGGTGAGCAACAGTAAATACATACAAGAAATTATGTTTCTGTCTTCTTTTATTTCACCTGCAGCAGCACTATGCATTTAGAGGCCACAGTGTTGAAAGGAACAGAAACAGAGAAACATGACAACAGAAAAAAACGTATGGCCTATCTAGTCTGCCTAACTAATTTATCTTTACAATTCCCATCACTCCCTCAGATCTCCTGTGTTTATCGCAAACTTTCTTGAATTCAGATTCTGTTTTTGTCTCCATCACCTCCACTGGGAGGCTGTCCCATGCATCCACTATCTTATCTGTAAAGAAATATTTCCTTAGATTTCTCCTGAGTCTACTCCCCTTTCATCTTCATCCCTTGACCCCTCATTCTAGAGCCTCCTTTCTGTTGAAAGAGGCTAGTCTCTTGTGCATGGAAACCTTGGAGATATTGAAATATTTCTAATACAGATGGGCATTCAGGAGAAACAAAATATGCGTTGTGAATACCCTGAAAACCTGGCTGGCTGTGGGGTCCCCAGGACAGGTTTGGGAAGTCCTGCCCTACAGTACCTGAATGTAATCCACTTTGAAGTGCCAAAAAATGGAATAAAAATGAAATACATAAAAATCTGATTCCCTGGGCACAGGATGAGATCTCCTAGTCAATATAAGTTCTCCGCGTAAAGATCAGCTCACTTTTCTCACTGCCTTCCAGTGGCTCAGAGGGAAATGTATAGGACTTCAAACACTTTTTGAGACTAGCCAATAGCTAGTCCTGACCAAAGGACTGATGGTATAATATGACTCCCTACCCACTTGTTCTATCACAGATGGAGTAGTGCTAGATATTCATGTTTGTGGCTGAGTAACTGACTCTCCTACATTCTGACCTTATTTTGTATTGTCTAGTCTTGAGTGTGAAATTGTCTGGTACCATAGTACATGTGTAAGAGCTCAAGAGGACAGTGAGCCTTCCTACCAAAAGGTGAGGTTAAAACATGAGCATTTGTGTCTGTTCTCTGCATCCATATGTGTCCTCTGCCTCAGGGAAGGCGTGTTTTCCCTCAGTCTCTCAGTATATTCAATAAGGCAGCACTGTGTATGACAGAGAAGAGGTGCCAAAGTGCTTACCTGATGTAGTCCTTTTCCTCAATTGGATGTGAGCCTGAGGTTGCTTGGATGATCACACGTCACATTTACTCTGTGGGATAGTTTGCTTTATATTGTGAGGTGTATAGATGTGTGTACATGTTATCCTAGCAGATATATAAAACAAAACGAAACCTCTGAGCACAAATAAACTGGTATCTTCTTTGCTCTGGGAGAACCACTCATCTGTGCCCAGAACCTGAAGACTGGAAGATGACCAGTGTAACTCTAATATTTAAAAAGGGCTCCAGAGGCGATCCAGGTAACTGTAGACCAGTGAGCCTGACTTCAGTGCTGGGAAGAAAAGTGAAAACTATTATAAAGAATAAAATCACAGAACATTTAGATAGACATGGTTTAATAGGACACAGTCAGCATGGATTTACCCAAGGGAAGTCTTGTTTCACAAATCTCCTACATTTCTTTAAAGGGAATAAACATGTGGATCAAGGTGAACCGAAAGATGTGGTATATTTGGATTTTCAGAAGACGTTTGACAAAACCCCCCCATAAACCATTATTAAGGTAGAGTTGCAGAAATCCACTGCATATCCCTGGGATAAGCAGCATGGAATCTTATTATCCCTTGGGATCCTTCCAGGTACTTGCGACCAGGATTGGTCACTGTTGGAAACAGGCTTGATAGACCTTTGATCTGATCCCGTATGATAATTCTTATGTTATGTTCTAAGATCATATCCAGCTGTCTGTACTGGTTTTGAATGTTTTTAAAATGAAATGAAATCAGTTGGAGAAGATTTATCTGTGAAACCTTTTCCCTTCTGCTCCAGGGTTACCAGGGAATGGTGGATGGCGGAGCCAATATTATTGAGGTTTCGTGGGAGAGCGTTTCGAGCATTCTGCAAGTGGTACGTACAACACTGTGAAGTAAAAAGTTACTGTGATCAGAGGGCTGGAAAGTTTTCAGAATTTCACTTTTTTCATACTTCCTTGAAATAAAAAATACTTATTATGAAGCACAGCCTAATTTCACATTCTTAGGTGCTTTGCAAAATGTGAGCTTTAAAAAGTAAAGAAAAATGCCATTAAGAAAAGCTCCACATTGTCCACAGTAGACCTGCCGAATCTGTGGAAGGTACTAACAGCTGGGAGCATGCCAGCCTTTCATGTTGATGATACCCTTTTGGATGCTGTAAACGTTTGATCAATCTTATTGCCAAAACAAAAATACAAGACTGCTCTACACACCCCAAACATCTTCTTAATACAATGAGAAAATTACTTTAAGTACTTTTGATTAGCTTGCAATATTCTTTTTTTTTTGGGGGGGGGGGTGGGAATGGGGGAAGGTCTTGAGGATTTAGACAATTTACAAATGTCTTGTGATTGCTGTTATGGCACACATTTTGTATCTTAGCATTGATAAAGGAAAGAAAAGTATAACCCCTGGGCTGGTATCCACTACAGGACCCTAAGAACAACCTTTGCTTGTATGGACTTAAGTTAGAATGGGGCTTTCTCAAGTCTGACAGAGTTGCAAGCTTCCCTGTCATTGGGAGGAGGGGGTGAATATCTCTTATCTCTAAGACTCTGAGCTTTGTTTTGCCATTAGTTAACATCTCAGGCTTTTGCAAACTGCAATTATAATCATGCTGTAGGCTCCAGCTTAACATTACTGATAAATGATTGAAAACTGATGCATCTATTAGTTTACAAAGCCTTAGTCAATACAGTCCATTTACATTGTTGATTTCCAAATAAATCTGTGACTTTATACTTCCAGTTAATTTATTCTGTTACTTGAGTTAATTTGTTCTTCAATGCTTGAGCCTTTCCAGTTATGGGGGTATTATAAAGCTTCCTCCCACAACTTAGAGGATAAGATAAGCCCAATTTAGTTGACATAAATTAAAGTTTCATATTTTATACTTTTGTCCAGATGTTCCACAGTGTACTTCTTACTTCTTATCTGATTTCCTTACTGTCCTTGCTGATACCTGGAAGGTATCTTCTCACTCAGCACATCAATATCCAGATAAAATCATACTGGTTAACACCTGAGGGGTGCCACATGTCTTTGCTGACATTCTCATATCCTCCCAGGACTAACTGATAATTCACTCCCTGCAGGACTTCTAAGAGTCCACCAAATCTCTCTATGATGTAACTTCTCTGAGTCCCTGGATCCATGGGAACTCAGGCAAGTGGTAAAACAAAAAACTAGAGGCCCAAGGGTCCTTTCCTAATAAAGGAAACATACTGGGGAGCAGAATCAGACATATCTTGCCCCTCCAAGGGATAACAGAAAAATCCACACTGCAAAATGGTGGCATTAGTTTTTATAGTCTATGGCAGCGATTTTCAACCGGTGTGTCGTGGCACACCAGTGTGTCGCCAAGCACCGGCAGGTGTGTTGCGGCTCCCGGTGTCCCACTGCCCCATTTGTGCTTCCCTTCTGCCCAGGGGTGTACTGGCCAATGCAGTTGGTAGGGGAATGCTGCCACTGGAGGCCAGGCCGGCAGCAGCTGAAGACTGGAGAGACGCTGGGTGCCACCGCCAGAGGCCAGGCCAGCGGGGCCAAAGAGCGGAGAGTCCCTGCATGCTGCTGCTGGAGGCCAAGCCGGCTGAAGAGCAGAGATACCCTGCGTGCCACTGCCAGAGGCCAGGCCGGCAGGGCCGAAGAGCGGAGAGATGCTGCATGCTGCCGCCGGAGGTCAGGCTGGCAGCGGCTGAAGAGTGAAGAGACCCTGTGTGTGGCTGAAGAGCGGAGAGACCCTGCGTGCATGAGTGGCAGCTTTGTGGTAGAATGAGAGCAAGAGCATTTGTGTGTGATTGAGAGCTTGTATGTAAGTGAGGGAGCGTGAGTGTGATTGAGAGAGAGACTGGTCGGAGGTGATGTGTTTCTGTGAGAGAGAGACAGACTGGTCAGGAAGATGACTGGTGTGTGTGTGAGAGATAGACTGGTAAGGGAGGTGACTGGTGTGTGTGTGTGTGTGTGTGTGTGTGTGTGTGTGAGAGAGAGAGACAGAGACTGGTAAGGTAGGTGACTGATGTGTGTGTGTGTGTGTGACAGAGAATGGTCAGGGAGGTGACTGGTGTGTGTGTGAGACAGAGACTGGTCAGGGAGGTGATTGGTGTCTGAGAGAAAGATTGGTCAGTGAGGTGACTGGAGTGTGTGTGAGGAAGAGAGACTGGTTAGGGAGGTGAATGGTGTGTGTGTGTAGGAAGAGAGACTGATCAGGGCGGTGACTGGTGTGTGAGTGTGTGTGAGAGACAGAGCCTGGACAGGGAGGTGACTGGTGTGTGTGTGTGTGTGTGTGTGTGTGTGTGAGGAAGAGAGATTGGTTAGGGAGGTTACAGGTCTGTGTGTGTCTCACCTCACAGTCTCTGTGTGTGAGTGACTGGTTGTGGGCCCTAAGGAAGAGGACAGAGTTACAGCAGCCACTGCTGCTTCGGGTGAGTGCTATTGGCCTGCAAGGGAAAGGAGTAGGAGAGTTGCTGGAGAGGGAAGTAAAAGTGGCTTTTAATCCCAGGGCAAGCAGGATGATAGTCCTCACATACGGGTGACGTCACTGGACGGAGCCCTATCATGGAAAACTTTCTGTCAACGTTTCTAGAAACTTTTGACTGGCACACTGAGCCCACTGAGCATGCCCAGCATGCCATGATCCCTCGAGCCACAGGGGTCTCCCTTCAGTCTTCATTTTTCCGCGCTGCAGTTAGCATCGCGGTGAAGGAGCCCTGTGTGATTTCTTCACATAGTTTTTTCCTCAGAGAAAAGTTAAAAATCTCTCAATTCATCCCCTTCATAGGGGTCTCCCTGTCTCTACCGGTCGGTGAGTACTTTCTTTTTCCCGGTCGATTCCAGTTAAAAAGATTTTTTCTGTAAGAAGGTCATCGACGGCTGTCCGGCGTTCACAATGGCAATGGGTTTCAAAAAATGCCCGAACTGCCCTCGTACCATGTCCATCACCGACCCGCATGTCAAGTGTGTTCTGTGCTTGGGCGAGGCTCATAATGTATCCACCTGTCCACAGTGTGCCGAGATGACAGCCAAGGGCAGACGAGCCCATCAGGAGAAGATGGAACATCTCTTCTATATTCAATTAATGCCATCGACATCGACTCAGTTGTCTCTGGCTGGAGTGGCCAAAAGGTTAGTGATTCGAAAGCGTCGTCCTGAAGGCACCGGTGACCGATCATCACCGACTTCATCGCGGTCATCCATAAAATCCACGTCGGTGCTTGAGAAAAAAGGCACCGAGCATCGCGAGAAACATCGCCATCGTGATCGACGGACATCGACCCCGATGTCGGATCGATTCCCGGAGCGCCCTCGATGCCCGTCGAGCCGTCACCGAAAAGGTCTCGAGTGGAAGAGCCATCGATACCCTCGATGCCTCTCACTCCAAGGCAATCCCCACTGGTAACTGTGCCGGGTTCTGCGCCACCTCAGGGATCTGTGGAAGAGCCAGTTCCGCCTTCTCTGCCACCCCCTATAGCTGCTCTGACCTCACCAGCTATACGGGAGGAACTGGACAGTTTTACCCACCAGGCAGTAAAAGACGCTCTACGAGACCGTCAGCCATCGATGCCGATGCCTGCACCGATACCGATACCATCAAAACCACCGATGCCCGCACCGATGCCTGTACCAATGCCGGCACCGGACCTTTCACTCTTCTCACCAATATTCAGAAAGCTCGATGCCCTCATCGGTGCTCTCCCGATGCAATCATTGCCATCGGGAGCGAAGACACCGATTCCCGCTAGGGAAGACGATGCCTCAGGGACTTCATCGATGCCCGACCCCATTCCAGGACCATCTGGGATTTCTCAGCCGAGAACTCCGGTGTCTCCATCGGTGCCATTTTTTCCACCATCGATGCCACGATGAAACCTTTGATTCCGTCATTGCCAATGTTTATTCCTCACTCTACTCCTCCACGACATCCTTCATCAGACACCTGGGATGAGGGAGACACCGATACGTCATCGGAGGATATATTGTCTGACCCATCCCTACCCAAAGAAAGAAGGAAGTCACCACCGGAGGACCTCTCCTTTTCAAATTTTGTAAAGGAGATTGCAGATACCATTCCTTTCCAACTAGAGGCAGAAGAGGACACGAGACAAAAGACCCTAGAGGTTTTACAATTTGTTGACCCTCCTAAGGAAGTTCTAGCAATACCTATCCATGAAGTCCTGGTTGACCTACAACATAGGCTGTGGGAGCACCCCTGTTCAATCCCACCAGTGAACAAGCGGATGGATGCCACCTACCTGGTCCCAACATATACCAGGTTATCAAAAGCCTCAACTCCCACACCAATCTGTGGTGGTGGAATCTGCCCAAAAGAAGTCAAAGAGAATCTGCCAACACTCGTCTACGCCTCCTGGCAAGGAACAAAAATTCCTAGATAACTCTTGGCAGGAAGATGTTCCAAGGTTCCATGCTTGTCTTCAGGATTGCGTCATATCAACTATATATGACTCAATACCAACGCAATCTATGGAAGCAGATGCAAGAATTGTCTGAGACACTACCTCATCAACACCAAGATTCCTTGGACAACATCTACAAGGGTCTAGAGGTGGGCAAACATAAAGTCCGTGCAGCCTATGACAATTTTGAAATATCGTCCAGGATGGCTGCAATGGGGATTAATGCCCGTAGGTGGGCCTGGCTAAAGGCTTCTGACCTCAGGCCTGAGATTCAGGAAAAGTTGGCAGATCTGCCTTGTACTGGTGACATCCTTTTTGGGGAAAAGGTAAAGACGCAGTGGCGCAGCTAAAGGGACATTCTGAAACTCTGCGCCAACTCTCCGCTGTTCCACCAGAGACACCCTGTTCTGCACGTAGAACAGTAAGGAAGGACACCAGGAAACCCTATTAAGGCCACAAAGGTACTATCTTCCAGCACCCCATGGTAGGGCATCGAGACCAGCCCAGAGAAGTCAACCTAGGCAACCAAGGGCATCTAGGCCTCAGCCTCCTCCTCAGACAGGCTCAGCATCAGGATTTTGAAAACCTGCCAGAGGACAGCAGCCACTCCACCATCCTGATCCCAGATCTACCAGTGGGAGGTCGGGTCTCATTCTTTCCACCCAATTGGTCAAACATCACAACAGATCAATGGGTACTATCCATTATAACACAAGGTTACCATCTGGATTTTCTCACAGTACCAAAAGACTCTCCACCAAAGTCTCTTTAGATGCACAAAGATCATATCACTCTTCTGCAAACAGAATTATCCACCCTCCTGAGAGCCAGGGCTGTGGAACCAGTTCCCCGACCTCAGCAGGGCAGAGGATTCTACTCCCGCTATTTCCTCATTCCAAAGAAAACAGGAGGACTATGTCCCATGTTAGACCTCTGAAATCTCAACAAATTTCTACGAAAAGAAAAATTCAGGATGGTCTCCTTAGTCTCCATGCTTCCCCTTCTTCAAGCAGGAGATTGGCTCTGTTCTCTGGATCTGCAAGACACTTACGCTCACATTCCAGTATTCCCTCCTCATCGCAAGTTTCTGTGCTTCCAGGTGGGGTAACAGCATTTTCAATACCGAGTTCTTCCATTCGGACTTGCCTCAGCACCTCAAGTATTCACAAAGTGCCCAGCGGTGGCAGCGACCCATTTACACAAGGAAAGCATACACGTTTTTCTTTATCTGGATGACTGGCTCATCAAAAGCCAGTCAAAACAAGGAGCTGTCAACTCTCTCAAGCTCACAATCAATTTGCTCCACTCGTTGGGATTTCTAATCAACTACCAAAAATCCCACCTCATACCATCTCGCCTACTGCAGTTCATCGGAGCAGAGTTGAACACTACAATATCAAGAGCCTTCCTCCCAGAGAACCGCGCAGAGACACTCTCCACATTAGTGAAATCTCTGCACCCAAAGAAAAATGCGACAGCCCATCAGTTTTTAACTCTGCTCGGCCACATGGCCTCCACAGTCCATGTCACTCCTATGGTCAGATTAGCCATGAGAATAACACAATGGACATTAAGATCACAGTGGATCCAAGCCATTCAACCACTGTTGTCTCCAATTCAAATAACCCACCAGTTACGCTCATCTCTCCTCTGGTGGGCGAACACGAACAACTTGCGCACAGGCCTACCCTTCCAGCAACCAGTTCTGCAAGTAACCTTAACTACAGATGCGTCCACCTTAGGTTGAGGAGCACACATAGACAATCTCCAGACTCAAGGTACTTGGACAAAACTTGAAGCAACATTTCAAATCAATTTTCTGGAGCTTCGAGCTATACGTTATGCTCTATATGTATTCAAGGACTGCCTTTCACACAAGACTGTTCTAATACAGACAGACAGCACAGTAGCCATGTGGTACCTGAACAAACAAGGAGGCACAGGCTCGTATCTCCTCTGCCAAGAAGCCGCACAGAGTTGGGACTGGGTCCTGACACACTCCATGTTTCTCCAGACCACTTATCTAGCAGGCATACACAACATAGTTGCAGATCGCCTCAGTCGTCAGTTCCATCCCCACAAGTGGTCCGTGGATCCTCTGGTAACAACCAGAATATTCCAACGCTGAGGTCAGCCAACAATAGACCACTTTGCATCCCAACTGAATCACCAGGTGGACAGATTCTGCTCCCTATACAAGCAGGCAAACAAGTTAGCAGGGACGCCTTTGCTCGCCCCTGGAATTCAGACCTTCTATACGCTTATCCCCCGATACCGCTGATAACCAAAACTCTAGTGAAGCTACAACAAGACAAAGGGTCAATGATACTCATAGCCCCATATTGGCCTCGACAAGTGTGGTTTCCCATACTTCTCGACCTCTCGATCAGAGAACCAATTCGACTGGGCCCAGCTCCCACTCTTATAACTCAGAATCAGGGCAGGTTGCACCATTCCAACCTTCAATCCCTATCTCTAATAGCCTGGATGTTGAAAGCTTGATCCTTAAACCACTCAATCTTTCAACTAATGTCTCTCAAGTGCTTGTAGCTTCACGTATATCTTCCACACGAAAGACCTATTGTTGTAAGTGGAAAAGATTCACCATGTGGTGCACACAAAAAAGTATTGACCCTTTTTCCTGCCCCACGTCATCTTTATTAGACTATCTCTGGCACCTTTCAGACTCTGGTCTCCAGACTTCCTTGGTGAGGGTACACCTGAGTGCCATCTCAGCTTACCACAAAGGAATAGGGGATACCCCTATATCATTGCAATCCCTAGTCAGTAGGTTTATGAGAGGTTTAATTCACCTTAAACCCCCTTCACGGCCTCCAGTCACAGAATGGGACCTTAATGTAGTACTAACAAGACTCATGCATTCTCCCTTTGAACCCATTGATTCCTGCGAGGTTAAATTTCTTACATGGAAAGTTCTCTTCCTAGTAGCTATTACCTCTGCTAGAAGGGTTAGTGAGTTACAAGCACTTGTCACATACTCACCCTATAAACAGTTTCTACATGACCGAGTAGTCCTACGTACTCACCCAAAATTCCTTCCCAAGGTGGTTATGGATTTCCACTTGAATCAGTCCACAGTCTTGCCCACATTCTTCCCAAGACCTCACTCTCACCAAGGTGAAAGGGTTTAGCACACCTTAGACTGTAAACGTGCACTTGCATATTACCTAGTCTGCACTGCAGTCCATAGGAAATCCACCCAGCTCTTTGTTTCTTTTGATAAAAACAAACCGGGTAAAGCAGTGGGCAAACACACTCTCTCCATCTGGTTAGCAGATTGTATAGAGTTCTGCTATGAAAAAGCAGGCCTTTCTCTCCAGGGATGAGTAAAGGTGCACTCAGTAAGAGCAGTGTCAACCTCAGTAGCACACTATCATTCAGTACCAATTGCTGAGATTTGTAAGGCTGCAACATGGAGTTCTCTTCACACCTTTGCAGCACATTACTGTTTGGACAAGGAAGGACGACAAGATTCAGCCTGTGGACGATCTGTCTTAAAGAACTTGTTTCCAGTATAATCCCATCTCCTTCCACATCCAACCTGCTGTGATTTCAGGCTGCCTCATTTTTTCCAATAGTTAACCAGTTGTTGTGCCTGTTGCACAAGTTACGCACTGTTGGTCCAAATCAAATATGACTCAGCCTGTAGCTTGCTAATCACCCATATGTGAGGATTATCATCCTGCTTGTCCTGGGATAAAGCAAAATTGCTTACCTGTAATAGGTGTTATCCCAGGACAGCAGGATGTAGTCCTCACGAAACCCACCTGCCACCCCGCAGAGTTGGGTCCGATACCTTTTATTATTTTATTTTTGCTAACGCTTATTGCTACAAATGAGACTGAAGGGAGGCTCGAGGGATCATGGCATGCTCGAAGGATCGCGGGATCATGGCATGCTGGGCATGCTCAGTGGGCTCAGTGTGCCAGTCAAAAGTTTCTAGAAACTTTGACAGAAAGTTTTCCGTGATAGGGCTCTGTCCAGTGACGTCACCCATATGTGAGGACTACATCTTGCTGTCCTGGGATAGCACCTATTACAGGTAATCAATTTTGCTTTTTTCTTAATAGACTGCCATTTTAATTATTGGGTATTATGTGAGGTGTCTGCTGTTTGGAAATATTTTATTGATATTTGGACAATTTTTAATAATTTTTATGAGTTTTTAATTGTTGGATATTATTCTGTTCATCAGCTGGTTTGTAACGTTTATTACAAACCAGCTGATGTAACAAATTACAAAACAGCTGGTTTGTAATAAATGACATGAATAAATCCCATGAATAAAAACAGCTGGTTTGTAATAAACGACATGAATAAATCCCCACTCTCATTTCTGTGTGGGGATTTATAACAGCTTGGCTTACTCTGTTTTCCTAATAAGAGGTGTATTAATATTTAGGGTCTGGTTAAATAATTGTGATGTTGCCTTTTCATAGAGTTTTTACTGTTTGAGTGTGTTCCATAATACAGGCGTAACTTTGTGCGGATTAATTTGTATGCATTATTGTAAATCCTGGGACTATGTTAGGTGCTATATTTCTCTTTCAATTTCTCCAGGTTTGCATTGCATGTAGAGTGGCTTTTTTGGTTTTCCATTGCAGTTTGTCTCCTTATTTATAATTTGTGGTCTTTCTGTACTTGGTGAAGGTCTGTTCTGGATGTGTGACCGAGGTGAGGTATTTTACTAGCATGTAGGCATTTGTATCAATCTTATTTGTTGTGTTTTCTCAATAGGACATGCATTAGTGGTAAATTACTGTCTTTTCATAAGGAGGGGTATTGTGCCTGCCAGCAAAGGGAGTTTGTTTTGCTTTTACTGAGATGTCATCAGAACTAGAATATCTTTTTTTAGTATGGTGAGTTGTTTGGGTAATGCCTTAGTTCTGCTCTGCAACCATTTTGGGGGGTTGAGGAGGTTCCTGTGGATCCAGAGTGCATGTTTACATTTAGCCCGTGATGGTCACATGTTCATTGTGTCCCTCACGTGAGAACCATCTGTCAGGTGTGTCCCGGCCGAAAAAACATTGAGAACCACTGGTCTATGGGTTCCAGCCCTGGTTTTACTCCCACCGCTGGCATAGACTTGTAGTTCTGATTTCCCTAGAAAAGCATGACTTCACCTCCGTGCAGCAAAGGGGTAAAACCAGGACTGGTTCAGCCTGTCCTGAAAATCATGAGCCAGTTGGCAACCTTATACAAAAGATGTGCACGCAGCCAAGGATAAATTGTGTGCTCTGCTAGGTGCACCTTATTACATCTGGCTCTGTTAGGTTTTATTTTCAATCCCCGGGGCTGTGTTTGTCACTGATTGCATACAGTGGACTGTGGTTTCAGAGGAGGTTTTTTTCCCCCCCTAAGCCCAGAATGGAAGAGATATTGCTTAAGAGATCTCCATTATATCTAGTGATCAGGAACATATCTTTTTTTTCCTCAGCTAAAATCCCTGAGAATTCATATACATATATGTGTGGTTCTAATAGTCAGAGGAAACTGTTGTCAAATAATTTAAAATAGTCAGAATCTGCAGATTGGCAATGATTTGTTTCCATTGGTTATTATACAGTTTTGTGCTTCCAAGGGTTTTTTAAGTTTGCCCACCACAGCTTGTGTCCTTCTGAAATCTGTATACATAGAATTGAACTTTGAAGGATTAGTTTGTAATCTGCAAACCCAGAAACAGAAGGAACATTAGCAGAGAACAGGTGATATGAAACCATGGAAAAATCTTCAACGGTAAGCAAAGGAACCAATCAATGGGTAGGTAAAGTGAATAAAAGAATATAAAATGCTGGGACAGCTGAGAGCTACCAGCATGAGCTAAATCTAAATAATAAAGCACAGCAGAAGGAGGAAAGAGCTTTTCCTGTCATTGGAGTCCTTCCTCACTTTTAGAAATGTGGGTGTGTGGTAAGGGGTAGGAATTTGGTTGAGGGATGTGTGGGGGGGGGGGGGGGGAGAAGGGCGTAAGGCGGCTCAGCCTGCTACTTTTTTTCACATGGAGGCAGGAGGGAGAGGCCTCATAGTGCTGTTTGCTCACTACATTTCTTTTTAACTTGGGTAGGAGGAAGAAGGATTGAGCCTACTTTTTTTTTTGTTTTATACATAGGTGGGGAATTGGGCCTCTCTGGGCCTGCTAATTTTTATTTATTATTCAGCTGACTTTTTAGGACTGTAGTTTTTTTTTTCCAGCTAGAGTTAGTCGACTAACTTTATCCAGCTAGTGCAGCTTATCAGTGCTAACCGAATAAACTTAAGCCTTGCCCCCAGGGCCAGTTCTAGTGAAGATGGCTCCCTGGGCGAAAATGTCAGTTGCTACCAACTTCTATTTCCCTTCAGGGACACTCACTCTCCCTTCACCCACCTCCCCTCCTTCAAGTCAATCCAGCTCCCTCCCCTAAGCATTCTCTCAATGTATATAATACACAAATTCTGGAGTTACCTCAGTAAAAGTAACACATACTGTCCATTACTAGGCCCTTTGGAATTAACACAAAACCAGTACAAAAACACATTTCAAGCGTATTTAGCAAACTTGCATACCAAAGCAACACTAACTCCAAGGACTCAAACCGTAAAAATCCTACCTTTGAAAGGCAGCACTGCAACTATTACACTGGGCCCTAGAGCACCAAAACACTTCTTACTGAGAAACCAGAATAAGTCTGACTGCTAGAGATCCCTGCACAGAAACAAAATATTAGAAAAATACCTCACCTTTGTTACACATGCAGCATATAGACAGACCCTCGCCATTAGGTTGAGAAAAAGGAACACAAATTATAAATATGTAGACAAAAACTGAACTGATCATTCTGAAAAGCCAGATTCTGCATGCAGTGCAACACTGGAGAAATAGAAACAGAAATGCATTTCCTCCTGTACTATGCAAAAATACAAAGACATCAGAGATACACATCGCCCAATACTGGCATAATGCCAGTCACCCTTTGTTGTCTGGGTATTTTATTTTATTTTATTTTTTTTACTCTTTATTTATACTTTAAAGTTCTATGCAAGCATATGCTAGCAAAGGAAATACAGGACAAAAAAGAATCAAAAAATTTGAGAAATAAAAATAGTGTTCATTGCATAAACACACAGACATATGATGAGAAGGACCCAAAGAAAACAAGAGAGATTATACTTAGGCAAGTTTATATAAAAAGAAAATTCTTCTCAAAAGATACACTCTTTATAGTACAACAGAGTGTCATCACCAATAAATCCTACCCAAAACATCAAGTAACAGAAGCAAGAGATGCTCCCCTAGAGAAAGCCTGGAATCAATAAGGACACGTAGCTGTGAAGGTTCGAAGAATACACATTTTTCAGGAGGAAATGTAATTAAACACTTACAAGAAAATCTTAAATTAAAAAAAGGGCACCTAAAGCTATAGCCTCAATATGCGTAGTAAGAAATGTCTTTGTTCTTTCCTGGGTAGCCCTGGAAACATCAGGAAAAATCCATACTTTGAGCACTTTAAATAAAATATGAGCACAACGAAAAACTGTCTGCATGCCACATCACAATCTTGCAATGAAATAAAGGTAACCAGCATATTTGGCCCAATAGTCTTAGTCCACCACAGTAGATTCTAATATTGCAGAAATATTCAAGTTCGAACCTCCTTGATTCACGTCGTGTCTACTGTGCCTCTGTCTTCAGCTTCCCTTCCACCAGGAAAGTAAAAAGACTTGAGGATAGAGGGCATAGCCCCTTGGGAGATTCCAAGTATTTCCCTCATGTATGTTTTCAATAATTCTATAGGAAAGACCATGGAAACTACTCCAAATTTTAAAATCCGCAAATTCAACACTCTTGCAGAGTTTTCCAAATTTTCCAGCTTTTGATGGACCACCACCCTATCCTGAATGTCACAACTGAGCGTCCGGTTAGAGCTGGGGAAACCTCCACAGGAGCAGTATAGGACTTCAAGGCAGGGCAGAGAAGATCTTCTGCCTCCTCGAGCTACCTGCCTTGCAGGTTGAGTCCTTGGGTTCTGGTGGCCGGCAGGACTTAAGTCTGAGGTTGGAATCAAGATGTAGGCTGGAACTTGAGGAAACAGGCTGGAGACAAGGACTGGATATGAAGGCAGTGCAGGGCTGAAGACTGAGGCAAGTAGGACTGGGCACACATGGGACTAAGCTGGATAGGATGGGCAGACTGGGACAAGGCAAAGCACTGGCAATACAGGGAGTGAATACCAGGGACAGGACTAGTCAGGGTAGGACCAGACCAGACAAGGACAAGACTAGACAAGACAGACAATGACAGGACAAGACAGAACAGAACAAAGAACCCAGAGGCCCAAAGGCAGCTGTTCAGAAGGACTGTAAGCCACTTAACATAAGGCCTGGAGGCCTGGAAGGGAGATACTAAGAGGTCCAGAGACTACAGGCTAGGTAGGGCAGAGCTAGAAGGCCTAGAGTTTACAGGACTAGGCAAGACAGAGCAATACAAGGTAGAATAGGGCAAAGCAGGGAGCCAAGTAGACTCAATGACAAAGGCATCAGGTATTTCAAGAGGCAGGGTTAAATAGGCCAAGCCCTGCGCCCATGGAGACTACGGCTGCAGCTAGAGCAGGTGTAGCTCCATGGGGACCTCTGGTACAGGGATGGATCCTAACACTGAAAAAGAGACGTTTGCTCTGTTGTTGTAAATTCTCAATCTGTGCAGACTGAGCCTCCAAGTAACTTTCCTGTGTTTGGATCTGACTGTGAATATTATTAGTAATGGTAGTTAGGGTAATTAGAGAAAATTCCATAGATGAGAGAACATTCCAGATACGGTCCAGATACTGTCTAAAGGGTTTAGGAGTGCAAGATATAAGTGAAGGAAATTTAGTAGGTAGAGCAGAATGTTGAACATAATTAACAGTCAAACAAAGCACACTGACCTCAAACAGCAGTCCTGCATTTAGGTCCACCAAGCCACGAATATCACCACTGAATTGCTGCTGTCTCCCAGTAGCATTTCTAGTATTATTCTCCAGAGCAGTTCTTCCTGATGTTGGCGTCCCCCTTGCGCCTCTATCCGGGTTACCATCCACGGATTCTGCAGTGTCAACCAACGATGTCATGCCAGACACAGCCGGGGAAGGAGATCCAGGTCTTCTCCAAATAGCCGTGCTTCTTCCTCGGCACCAGCTGCAACAGAACTTGCACTCAAAGTCAGCAAGAGAACTTGGAAGTGCTCCAAAATCGCTGATTGACACATTGGTACTGCTTGCAGATGAGTGGGGAGAACCTCTTTAGCCTTCCCTTGTGTTTACCATAAGGAAACATTGCAAGCAAAAAAATAGCCTAGGCATAAATGAGCACCTTCCAGCATATCCGCTCAATCACCATCTTGGATTCTCTCCTGTATTTTATTTTTAATCAGATTGGCCCTGGTCCTTTTTTTTTCTAGTTTTGGTGCCTTTCTCTTATCCATTTTCCTTTTCCAGGGACTTTTTTTCCATTTTCTGTTTCTTCTTTATCTTCCTGTTTGCTTCCTTTTCTCCCTGTATCTATTTCTTACATTGATCTTTACTTTCATCCCATTTCTCTGTTGCGCGTCACGGCCGAGCTGGTGCCATGGGCCACATCTCTCACCTCAGGGGTACTGCAGCTGGGCCTGGTCCATCCTCCCTGGTAGCTGTCGCCAGCTCCCGGTGTCTGCGGCGGTCCACGGCCTCTCCCGGTCCCTCTACCTCGCAGGGTTCCTTGCGGCAAGGCCCAGCGTCCTTGCAGGCATCAGCCCCACCCCTTAGCGCGTGCGCTGAACTCTCGGCCTCTTCAAGGCTCCAGCGTAGGAAGCCTCTCCGCGGCGCGCCTGGATGACGTCACCTGAGCTCTGTATATAAGGCAGGGCTCAGTCCCCTGTTCCCTGCCTTGGCAGTCGGGTCAACACTGTGGTGTACTAGTTTGCCTTTGTCTCATAGCCTTGTTCCAATCTTGTTCCAACCTTGTTCCAGTTCTATTCCAGCATCCTCCTGTTCCATTTCCAGCGTCTTCCTGTTCCAGCGTCTGTCTTCCGTGTGTTTCCAGGTAGTACCTATTGGACTGACTTTTCGGTACTGACCTCTGCCTTCTTCTGACTTCGTTGTTCGCCGCCTGGATCTTGACCTCTTCCTGTCTCCACGACTACTCTCGGACTGACCTTCTGGAACCCGACCTCTGTTTGCCTCCTCGACTACTCTCGGACTGACCTTCTGGAACCTGACCCTTGCTTTGACTGACCATCCGCGGACTGACCTCTGGTATTTGATCCTGGCTATCCTTGACCACGTCTCCTTGGTTCTGGCCCTGCTACTAGCTTTATCATCACAGACTCTCTTTTGGCCCTCCGTGGCTTCTAGGGCCTCCTGTCCAGACATCGACTGTGCTCCCTTACTCCTGGTGGGCACACCCTTGAAGTTTCTCTCTGGAAGAACCTTCGAGGCCCACCTAAGCCCAAGCGGCCCGGGTCCCTACGGGCTCCACTTGGGGGGACCTCGGGCTTCCAGTGGTGAAGCTCCAGCTAGCCTCCTTGTCCTCTTGTGCTCCGCCTCCTGGTTGCAGGTGCTCCCTGGGTCCGACCAGGGAGCTGTTCCACCCTGCACCAGGCCAAGGGTCCACCCCCGAGCACTACATTCTCTGCCTCTGTTCACTCATAGCTAGATTTCCTCCCTTCTTCTTTCCCTTCAGTTCTTGCTACTCCAGCTTTTCACCTCCCTAACTCTCCCTTCCATTCCCCCTTCAGCCATCCATCTCTCCCTCACCAATCTCCTATATTTAACTCCGCTGTACTTATCCCCCAACTACTTCCTCCTTTATGACTGCCATCCTCCACATCCCCAAACTGACTGACCATCTCCATTCAAGCTCTCCTATACCAGTCTCTTTACTTCTCTCTCCTTGCCATTTCTCCACATCTTTTGTTGTTTTGCACCCTTCCTCATCTCTCTCCATCTCACCTTTCTATATCTTACATCCGTTGTCCTTTCCAGTTATCATTCTCCCTATTTTTATCTCTTGCTTACCTGCTAGCTTTCTATTTCCTTATCTCACCCCTTCCTAGCCCTTCTTCCTTTTCTTGTTCATCTCCTCCCCATTCCCTCATTCTTACTCCTTTCCTCCTCTCTTTCATCCACCTTCTAGTCTCCCATTTCTATTCTCTGCACTTACTCCATCCCCAGCCCTCCTTTACTATTTTCTGTCTCTCATCCCCGTACCAGCTAAAGTTCCTTTTCTTGCCACTCACCCTCTCCCTTGGCTCTAGTTCCTTTCTTATGCCATATTGGGTCCTCTCTCCCTCTTCTTCCTCTCACCCTTAATCCTCTCTCCAGCTCCTTCCATGTCTTCCCTCTCTCTGCCCCCTTTCCTCCCAAAACTTGGTCTGCCCCACTCCTGATGCCCTGTGCACTCTCAGTCTTCCTTCCACCTAAATATGGTCCTCTTTTTATGTGTTCCATCAGTCCTAGTCCTCTCTCTCTCTCCCTTTTCCTTTCTCCCCATCCTTGGTCTCCTTTATACTGAGTCCTCTCTATCTCTAACTGCCCCCTACCTCTTTACCAGATGAACTCAGATTACAAAAGGACAATAAATATTTAAAAAACAAATAAATCTGAAAACATTACTATTCAGAAACGCGTATGAATTAATGACAGAGAATTGATCGCCTTGTTTGATGGGTCCTTTGCTAGGCTGTTTCTCTCTTTTTAAATTTTATTTTACCTTGTTTTACTTGTTTTTACTTTATTGATTTATTAGTTTTAATTCATAAATGTGTATGTAATGTACTTTTTGTTTATATTTTTACTGATCAGTTTTAATTGTTATTGTTTGCTTGTACTTTTTATCTGTGTATGATTAATTGTACACCATCTAGATTGACAGTATATAAAATAAATAAATAAATATACATTCCCTCCCCCCACCATCCTATGTAGGTTTCCCTGTCCTCTCCCACCCCAGGTACAGTCTTTACACTGCACAAGGCACTCCTATTAGAGTTTCATTCTTCCTCCTCATTATCCCGTATTATGTAGGCCTCCCGCTCTATTTCCCCGATAATCAGTACTTTTGATCTTCTTCTCTCCCCGCCTCTTTTATGGGCCCCTTTGTTTGACAGTGAGCCGGTCTCACGGTTCAAGCTGTGAAATCCCTTAATTTTGTGGCTCATACTGCAAGACTGGCCCAGTGCAACAGAAGAGGATGACATGCTATTAAGTGCTACTCCTCCTACCAGCTACGCGGAAGCATACATGACCCACTGGTCTTTTGGGAGGCTTAGCCTTCTCAAGCCTCATCTTATACTGGGTACCTGTGATCACTGCTGCTGCTTGGCCCACCAGATGTCCAGTCTAATGATCGATATTGTCAGAGCCCAAGGTTCCCCTCATCTTACGGTGCCCTGGATGACTACCCAGTTCACCCTACCCAAAGCTCAGCCCTGCCTTGTGCCATCTTTTTCTTATGCAGTTAATTTTCACCGGGTAACATGATAAAAATTTTGAGGATGATATTCAAAGGTACTTAGTTGGATAAGTAGCAATTTGTCTGGCTAATGGCAGCCTCTGAATATCTGGCTACATTCAGCAGTTGCCATTTAGCCAGATAAGTACTTATCCAGCTAAGTAGATAGCCATATATCACGTGGGTGGGCTGGGCAGATCAGGGAGGAGCTACTTATCTGGGTAACTTAGCTGGTTAAGTGCTAAACTTCAGACTTAACTGGGTACGTTAACTGGATAAGTTAGACCTGCTCAATAGCACGTCAAAACTTAGCCGGATATAACTTATCCGGCTAAGTGGTGATTTACATAAGAACATGCCATACTGGGTCAGACCAAGGGTCCATCAAGCCCAGCATCCTGTTTCCAACAGTGGCCAATCCAGGCCATAAGAACCTGGCAAGTACCCAAAAACTAAGTCCATTTCATGTTACTGTTGCTAGTTATAGCAATGGCTATTTTCTAAGTCAACTTAATTAATAGCAGGTAATGGACTTCTCCTCCAAGAACTTATCCAATCCTTTTTTAAACACAGCTACACTAACTGCACTAACCACATCCTCTGGCAACAAATTCCAGAGTTTAATTGTGCGTTGAGTAAAAAAGAACTTTCTCTGATTAGTTTTAAATGTGCCACATGCTAAGAAAGAGTAAATAAACGACCTCTCATGATTTTAAACACCTCTATCATATCTCCCCTCAGCCGTCTCTTCTCCAAGCTGAAAAGTCCTAATGGGGTATGCTGCTGAATATCCCATGTGAGTTAGCTGGATAAATATTATCCGGCTAACTTTCCTAAATGGATTGCTTTGAATATTGAATAAGGAGTTTGTCCAGCTAGCTTAAGGAGATAGCCAGAAAGATGTCTTTGAATATGAACCTCAAAACCTCTGACATAACATCGAAAAGCAGAAAGTAATTTCAATGTGATTACATACTATAATGAAGTTGCTTTGAAAAGACAGTATGCATGTGATTACAGCCTCGGTAACTGGCAGCTTTACTTTACAGGGTTCTTATTTGGTCTTATGGAGGATAATTGTAGTATATCTGTATAGGGCTAAAGTCTTTGGGAATTTTTTACCCTCAAATTTGTGTTCATCAGTCCTCTTTGAAAACTTGTGGGTTTGCGGGGTTCATGCATAGACATGCATACCCAGAATTGCTCCTTCTGCCAAGCAGGTGAAGCATTTGTGCATGTAGATGTATGCGAATACTTTCAAAAATTGAAAGCATGCTCCTAAACCTTTCCCCTCTTCAACTGCATTCTCCAAAACACCTAATTCAACTGCGGGCAAAAGCACATGCAAAATGGAGTTTTATGTGTACTTTTACATGCAGAACTGCTGGGTTGATTTTCAGAGCACAATTTTCCCGTCGATAGCAGGGCTGAATTAGCCATGCTGTCTGGGAGCGTCGACGCGACCAGGAGTAGGCAGAGCTTCCCTCAGATAGTGTCAGAGTTTTCAACTCTGTGCGCCTGCACGGTCGTCTTCCCGTGTGAATCCTTTTCTCTCCTCAGTCTCTTTTTTTCCGCGAGCTGATAGCACGCAGGGTTCCCTCTCTCTCTCCTCGTCAATTTTTTGCAAATCTTTTTTGCAATTTTTCGAACGAAATTTTTTTGGGCAGTATGGCGCCTAAACCATCTGGGTTTAATTACTGCCAATGTGGTAAAATTATGTCCATTACGGATGGACGTAATTATTGCTATATTTGTCAATGCCCGGAGCATGACCAGTCCTCTTGCAGGGACTGTGGTCTGATATCTCCCCGGGCCAGAAGGCAACGCGCTGACTGTATAGCACGTCTGAGAGCACCCTCCACACAATCTTCTCCGGGACCGAAGAAGACTAAAAAAAAAGCCAGAAAAAAGACCTGCGTCGTCGGAGTTGGGGGATGCAGCATTGGCAAGGTCAGCTAAACGCTCAGCGCCGTTGAAAGGGGTCAAGATTTTTCCTCCTAAATCCCTTCATAAAACTACCGGGAGTCAGGGCTCTATTCCTGCTACCCCCCTTGCGTCGCAGAAACGTTCGACGCAACCAGGCTCGAAGCGTCGAATCCATGAAGGTAGATGTTCGGAGCACAGCGCATCAAAGCATACTGCGCCTAAGCATCATGAAGTGTCGAAACATCATGGTGCATTGGCGCACCTCGGAGCATCGGCGCAGCTTGGAGCATCGGCGCACAATGATTCAACATGTTGCATCGAAGCAACACGGTGCATTGAAACAACACAGCGCATTGACAATACATCAATGCACATTGACGCACCATGAACGCATTAGCAAACATGGGACACCAATTGCACTTCAACCTCGAAAAAGTACACAAAACACAAAACATGTACTTCAAAAACCGTTTCTTTCCATTGCGCCACGGCCAGATTCTGATGTGGAAGTTGAACTCTCCTTTGATTCTGATTCATCTAGAGCTCCTTCCTTCAGTGGTGTATCACTTTCTAGCGGGGCATCTCCATTGGATCTGACTCCGCAGACCACCTGGGAACACACAGTGCTATCCACTGTGCCTCTTCTACCAGCTTTTCCACAAATGCCACTTCCTTTAAGGCCACAGACCCATCTCGCCTCTAAGGCAATGCTTCAGATATCTCAAGCATTAAATACCTTTTTTCAAGACTTACAATCTACTCATCCACGGCCGGTGACTCCATCTTCACCATCTGCTTCACCTGGGCCTTCACAACCTCTTCCACCAGTGTTGTCTCCAACCCCAGCAAGGTGTTGTGACCTTACCGCTGAACACAAGGCCAGATAGCCAACTTTCTGACACTTCCACGTCTTCTCCCAGTTCATCCACAAGCATGCCTTCAGACCCACCAGAGGGCCTTCCAGAGCCCTATTCCCCACCAGAAGACTTGACCTATGCGAAGTTTATAGAAAAGGTGGGGAACCTCTTAAATATAGAAACAGCAACAATTCCAGATCCCAGGTCAGAGGTTCTTGGCATTTTAAAGATCTTCAATACACCACAGAATCCACAGCTTTATCCCCATATGAAGTTTTAAACTCTGTTTTATACAAGATGTGGGAAAAGCCATACTCAACGAAGATTGATTTGAAGTATAGAATGCGAAATTCCACCTTATATGACTCGGTACAATTACCTTATAACTCTATTGTTGTAGAGTCCGCTCTTTCTAAGTCTAAGTGCTCTAAACTGCATGCTAACTCCCCTCCAGGGAAGGAGCATAAATCCATGGATGATTTTGGATACAAGGTCTATCATTCATCCATGCGATCTACAAGAATTCAGCACCATCAGTTCTATATGATCCAGTATTTGTTTGAAACTTTACAAATGTTATGGTCCCTTTTCATAGCCCATGACGACTCGTTACCTCAACTATTTACTGACATGGAGGAGGGGCTACAACATTTACTGAGATCAGTATACAAATCTTTGAATGTTCCTCACGTTCATCTGCAACAGCCATCGCAGCCCACAGAATGTCCTGGTTGAGAGCTAGTTCAATCAGAGAAGACGTGCACGATAAGTTGGCTGACATACCCTGTATGGGGACAACTTATTTGGTGAGAAATTTACAGAAACAGTTGAACACCTTAAAGAGCAAAAAAAACTGCGGTGTTAGCACTCACAACAGCCATGGATTCTCAATCATCCTATAGAAAATATTTCCCTACCTTCCGAAGAAGATTGTACCCTAGGCCTGTTTTCAGGCCCTACCAGTCTTATTGCCCACAGAATTACTCTCAGCAGCGATATCAAACCCCAACTCAACAGTCACGTGGACATCCTTGCCAACAGAGTCCACAAAAGCAATCAACTCCGGCACCTCAAAAACTGACACTGGCTTTTTGAGCTACCCCGAGCCACCCCCACCGTCTTTCATCGGAGGTCGCCTGCTAAACTTCTATACCAATTGGACAACCATTACCACAGATCGTTGGGTGTTGGATATTATAAAAGAAGGTTATCGCCTAAATTTCATTATCCCTCCAAGAATTACGTATGTTACTTCTCTCCGGGGAACATCATCCCAATCTGTATATCTTCGAGCAGAAATACACACTCTCTGCATCCAAAAATCCATTCACAAACTTCTTCCATCACAAAAGAACCAAGGGTTCTATTCCCATTATTTTCTCATTCCAAAGAAATCCGGAGGACTTTGTCCAATCCTAGATCTACGGAACCTCAACAAATACCTTCAAAAGGAAAAATTCAAGATGATCTCCCTAAAGAACATTCTACCTCTCCTACAACCCAATGACTTGCTATGTTCCATAGATCTCAAGGATGCATACTCCCATATACCCATGCACCCTTCATCCTGGCAATACCTTTGTTTCAAAGCTCTGAAGGAACTTTACCAATACAGAGTCCTACCCTTTGGCCTGTCTTCAGCCCCGAGGGTTTTCACCAAATGTTTAGTGGTGGTGGTGGCTCACCTCAGAAAATATCAATCCAAATTTTTCACTGTCTGGACGATTGGCTACTGGTAGCTTCAGATCTGGCTACCCTTCGAGCTCACACGAACCAGACCATAAATTGTCTTCAGTCATTGAGGTTCATGAGAAATTACAAGAAATCGAATCTACAACTGACCCAATCACTACAGTTTATTGGAACACTCCTCAACACTTTGGAGGTGAGAGCCTACCTTCCAGAGGACAGGACGTCCACTCTCACCTCCCTGGCTCAGAAGTTGCACAAGCAATGACAAACATCCGCACGTCGTGTCCTTCAACTCTTAGGACACATGACAGCAACTATCCATGTTGTTCCTTACACAAGACTACATATGAGATGTCTTCAATGGGGTCTAAAGAATCAATGGTCGCATTTCCGGCAACCTCTTTACTCCAATGTACTGATCACTAAGCAGATGAAGACTGACATTCAATGGTGGATGACTCCCGTCAACTTATCCGCAGGAGCACCCTTCCGCCTACCTCCTCATCAACTAACCCTCATGACAGATGCATCCCGGAAGGGTTGGGGAGCCCATCTTCTAGACTTAAAAACCCAAGGCTGCTGGTCTATTCGGGAAGGTACACTCCAAATTAACCTGAAACTTCGAGCAATTTGGAGAGCTTTACAAACCTTCTCTCCGCACCTCACGGGGAAAAGTCCGATGGTCTACACAGACAACCAGGTCGCGATGTTCTATATAAACAAGGAAGGAGGGTCAGATTCATAAGCACTTTGTCAGGAAGCACTTCACATCCTACATTGGGCAACCGCGAACGGAATTACGCTTCAAGCTACTTACCTGCCGGGCCTGGACAATGTCACACGGATCGCTTAAGCAGAGTATTCCATCCACACGAATGGACCCTAAATCGGGAAGTAGCCCTAAGAATATTTCAACAAGGGGGCTTCCCGACAATCGACCTCTTTGCCACGCAAACCAATTGACAGACGGAAACGTTTTGCTCAATCTAGCCCAGCAGCCTTCAATACGCTCCAGATGCATTCCTCATTCCTACCCCCTTCCTCCCATTCCGCTAATCTACAGAACAATCCAGAAATGCATTCAAGATGTAGCAGACTTGATCCTCATAGCCCCGGCGTGGCCAAGGCAACCTTCGTATGCATATCTCATGCGTCTTTCCATATGCCCTCCGATTCCACTAGAGGATCACCCGCTCCTGTTGACTCAGGAAGGTGGCACCCTCCTCCACCCGATGCACCACTCCCTCCATCTGACAGCATGGAGATTGAAAGGACTGTATTAACCCACTTAGGCCTTCCTTTGTATCTAGAAGATGTGTTAATTGCCTCTAGAAAACCGTCTACTAGACGTAATTATGCAGGAAAATGGCGCCAATATGCAGACTGGTGTGTACCTCGTCAACTAAATCCTTTCTCATTCACAGCAGCCCAACTGCTGGAATACCTTCATACACTTTACCTTTCCGGTTTAGCATATGCTTCAGTTCGAGTACACATCAGTGCTTTTGCAGCCTTTCATCACTGTCATTACGGTCTCCCAATCTCTAATCATTCCCTCATCTCCAGATTCATGCGGGGCATGCTACATTTAAAACCACCAATGACAAAACCTCCTGTTCCATGGGACCTCAGTGTTGTGCTAGAACAACTCATGGCTCCGCCCTTTGAACCTTTAGATTCCTGCCACATCAAATACCTCACCTGGAAAACAGTTTTTCTTGTCACCATTACATCGGCACGATGAGTTAGCGAACTGCAAGCTTTGGTTCGCTATTCTTCTTATTTAGAATTTTACCATGATAAAGTCACTATGCGATTCCACCCATCATTTCTACCAAAGGTGGTTACACCATTTCATCTCAATCAAACAATTACCTTACCCATTTTCAAACCAAAGTCTCATCTCAATGACCGGGACAAACTCCTGCACTCATTGGACTGTAAAAGAGCTTTGGCTTATTACAAGCGAAGGACCCACTCTTCATCCAGACCATCTCAGTTGTTCCTCTTTTTCAATCCGAACAACCCAGGTCAACCGGTTTCCAAACGAACTATAGCGAACTGGTTATGCTATTGCATAGAATTTTGTTACAACAAACGTTCGACCAAACTCATCAGCAAACCAAAAGCGCACCAGATACGTGCGACAGCAACCTCAATTGCTCATCGTAGACGAGTACCATTCTTAGATATTTGCAAAGCAGCAACTTGGTCTTCTCTTCATACCTTCAAATCACACTATTGCATTGACAAACAGGCTGCTACAGACGCTGCACTGGGGACTGCAGCCTTGTCAACCACTACCATTCCTTAGGACTGTCTGCTATTCCAAGGGTTGTGGTCCGAAAAACTTTAACTACAGCCTAAACGGACACATCCCGGGAGCTTGGGACTCCCAGACAGCATGGCTAATTCAGCCCTGCTATCCATGGGAAAAAGCAAGTTTGCTTACCATAAACAATGTTTCCATAGATAGCAGGATGAATTAGCCATGTGATCCCTCCCACCTCCCTAGACAGTCCCTGTTTTGTTTTACACCTTTTTTGCCATACACCTCGCTTGGTTACAAAGAGACTGAGGAGAGAAACGGATTTGCGCGGAAAGACAACCGCGCAGACGCACAGAGTTGAAAACTCTGACACTATCTGAGGGAAGCTCCGCCTACTCCAGGTCGCATCGACGCTCCCAGACAGCATGGCTAATTCAGCCCTGCTATCTACGGAAACACCGTTTACGGTAAGCAAACTTGCTTTTACATGCATAAAACATGGTTTTATGCTCACAAAGTGCTTTAAAAAATCAAGCCAATAGATAATGTTCAAAGCTGTTTCCTTAGGTAAAATAGTGATTTACCCACAGAAATGGGCATTTAAAAAATGTCCCTCTCTGTATGTGGCTAAAAGTACACCCGTAGGTCTACTACATGCACAATTTTACCCCTAGTAGGGGTACGCATTCCATGGGCTGGGGTTTGAAATCATGCACATACTTTTGCATTTTCAAAAGTTTGCTCATATTTTTTGTCGGAAAATGTACTTGCACAAATTAATGGGGGCAATTTTCAAAAGGATTTACATGCTTAAAAGTGAGTTTTACACGTGTAAATGCACTATTTGTGTGTAATTGGGCTTTTGAAAATGGCTACCATATATGCTATTGAATTGTCAATAGGTTTTACCTGCGATAAGTGCACTTTAAGCACATAAATGGGCTTTTGATTGCTACTATAGTATATTACATTTAGACACATAGGGCCAGATTTGAATACTTACACGTGGGCGTACATTTGTGTGCGCAACCTTGCGCGCACAAATCTACGCCCAATTTTATAATTTACATGGATTTATGCGCGTAGGGCTTTGAAAATCTGCCCCATAACTCCTTTAAGAATTACCTTCAGTAGGTGTAAATGTGTGTGGGTAATTTTCCTCAGGCAATTTCCAAAATTAAAGTATGTGCATATTTCCATTTGAAAATGAGTGTAAGTCCTCCTGCAAAACATCTCCATGGACTTTACAGATATGCGACCGGTCTGAAATTGCCCCCAAATGCAGTGAACATGTATGTATTGATGTTTCAGTTAGATCACATGGAATTTTAAAACTCCTGTGTTTTGGAGAAAGGTAACAAATTGCTATGCGCTTTATTTTCATTTCAGGGAGGAACAGTTATTGGTAGTGCTCGCTGCAAATCGTTCCGAACCCATGAAGGTCGTTTGCAGGCAGCTTACAACCTGATCCAGTGTGGCATCACCAATTTGTGTGTGATTGGTGGAGATGGTAGTTTAACTGGTGCCAATCTGTTCCGGGAGGAATGGAGTGGACTTTTGGATGAACTGGTGAAGAATGGTAAGTGTCTAACGTTTTAGTACTGTGTTAATCTCTGGGCTGCCAATACAAATCCTGCTGGAGTTCATAATAACTGCATGATTGTCATCTGATATCCTGAACTGCAGGATCAGCAGAGAACAATACCGTGTTTCCCCGAAAATAAGACATCCCCCAAAAATAAGACCTAGTAGGGATTTAGCCGAATTCTTAAATATAAGACCTCCCCCGAAAGTAAGACATCCCTTGTAAACAGGGGCGGATTGACCTATCGGGGGATCAGGCTTCCCCCGGTGGGCCGGTCAATCCTGTGACGTCATTTTTTATTTATTTATTTATTTTTTTAAAATAAAGTTTCCAAAGTATTAGGAGCAGATGCGAGCAGTGGTATCCGGAGGGGAGCCGATGCGCCCAGGCGCAAGGAGGCTCATGCGGCCGCTGAGCCTCCTTGCCCGAAGAAAAAGATCGCGTTCAAACGCGCTGATGCTCTTTCTCCTTCCTGCCTGTGCGGCCCCGGAAGTAAACGTTGCCAGAGCCGCATGGGCAGGAAGGAGAAAGAGCATCAGCGCGTGAAGAAGAGGAGCCACCGCGGGCTGCTGCGAATCCCAAGTCGCAGCGGCCCAAGAAGAGGAAGAGGCCCGGTAGCGAGGAAGAGGCCCGAGAAGTTCAGGGCCGCTGCAGAGCCCATCCTGCAGCGACCCGCGAAGAGGAGGCCTGCAGTGGTATCCGGAGGGGAGCCGATGCGCCCGGGCGCAAGGAGGCTCATGCGGCCGCTGAGCCTCCTTGCCCGAAGAAAAAGATTGCGTGCAAACGCACTGATGCTCTTCCTCCTTTCTGCCTGTGCGGCCCGGAAGTAAACGTTGCCGGAGCCGCATGGGCAGGAAGCAGAAAGAGCATCAGCGCGTGAAGAAGAGGAGCCGCCGCGGGCTGCTGCGAATCCCAAGTCGCAGCGGCCCAAGAAGAGGAAGAGGCCCGAGAAGTTCAGGGCCGCTGCAGAACCGATCCTGCGGCGACCCGCGAAGAGGAGGCCCAGAGGTGAGAGAGAGGCTGAGGGTCTATAGAGGGTGCGTGCGTGTATGAGATGAGTTGAGAGATTGTGTGTGAGAGTGAGGATCTGAATGTTTGCAGAGGCAGCATGTGAGAGCCTCTGTGTGTGTGTGTGAGAGAGACAGCGTGTGACGGTGAGAGCCTATGCTTGAGCAAGACAGCATGTGGGAGTGAGAGAGAGCCTGTGTGTGTGAGCGTCAGACAGCATGAGCCAGTGAGAGACTGTGTGTGTGTGAGAGAAATGCATGTGAGAATGAGAACCTGACTGTGTTTGAGGGAAGAAGACGGAGAGAAAAGAAATACGGAAGAAAAAAGGACAATATAAAGGAATTGGCAAAAAAATAAGAAAGGGAAGGTGGAAAAAAAAAAAAGCCTGTGACCAACCGATTAGAAAACTAACATCAGCCAGCAAAGGTAAAAAAAAAAATAAAAATTACTTTTTAGTGATTGGCACATGTGATCTTTGGGAATGTGCAAGAATAGCACTTTCTCTATGCAGATCTCACAATGTACGAGATCAGCATGGAGGAAGTGGAAGCCCACGGGGCCTGCACAGAGGAGGCAGCAGAATGGGCTTCAGTGTCAGTAGCAGCAATCGGCGCCTCCCCAATAGCCATGTGGCAGCAGTGACAGTGGCAGCAAGATTACAGACATCTGGGGATGGTGGCAGTACCAGTCGGGGGACCCCTTCCAAGCAGTGTGCAGAGGTTCAAAAGCAGCAGAGTCAGCCCAAGCTGACTACCATGAATGCTGCACACTCTTACCTCTCTCTGACAGCACACTGGTGAGGCATGGCTGACGCAGGGGCAGCCAGCAGCTCAACGGTATTAGACATCCCCTGAAAATAAGGCCTAGTGCATCTTTGGTACCAAAAATTAATATAAGACACTGTCTTATTTTCGGGGAAACAGGGTAATAACATAGTCTGCACTACAAAGACATATCCCAGATGTCAGTTTATAGCTTGTAGGTTATCACTCCTTTTCCAGTCGGCTTTTGTTTTTGTCTTCCATTGTACTCTTCCTTCAGGCATACAAGATCTTATATTTTAATCCAACGATCAATGCTTCCCCACCATGAGGTAGATCTTAAATAAGTACGCGTGGGAACTTTCCTTCCGCGTCCCCCCACCTTCCCCTCCCTTCCCCTATCTAACCCACCCCCGAGCCCTACCTAAATCCCCCCCTACCTTTGTTGTGCAAGTTACGCCTGCTTGAAGCAGGCGTAACTTGCACGAGCTGCCTCGGCATCCCCCGGCACAAGCCGCAGTGCCGGGGGACTCGGGACCGCCCTCCCGGCCTGCCCCCGAAACGTCGCCATGCCCCCGGACCCGCCCCGGACCGCTCCCTGACCCCGGACATGCCCCAGATACACCCCCGGCCTGCTGACACGCCCCCGGACACGCCCCCTCCCGCCCCTTTTACGAAGCCCCGGGACTTACGTGCGTCCTGGGGCTTTGCGCGCGCCAGCGGCCTATGCAAAATAGGTGCACCGGCGCGCGAGTGCCCTGCGCGCGTAAATCCGTCAGGATTTACGCGCGCAGGTCTTTTAAAATCTACCCCCATGTCTTGTATCCAAAGATCACATTACCAGTGAAACCCTTCTGGCATTACATTCCGTAGAGTAAAGGCCCATGCTCAGGGCACAGTAGGGGAAACCTGCGGTACATCTGCCATGATATAGTTGTTCTTTCCAGTGCTCATCTCTTTATAAACTCTAAATTCACTACAAAACACAAATGTCATATTCTAGAGAAAGGATAGTGGCAGTCCCTGCACTCTTTTAATCATAAAAGAAAAGTAATTGGACATGTTATTTTGCCAGATTTATACTAAAAATAGAGAAAACAAAAGTTGGTGGTGATGTTGACGTTCTTTTGATAGTATTTTTTCCATGATATCTTAATTAAATATTTTCAGTAAGTACTGATTTATCCTTTGAATACAAGAGAATAATTATAATCAACACAGATAAAGCTACCTTTGCAATCCAAAAATGTATCTTTCTTCAAGAAAAACATTTGTAGGGTGCAATTTTCAAAGGTACTGATGCACATAAAACCCAGTTATGTACATAAAAGCCAGATATATCTCTGGCTGGTAGGCCTAGAACACTATTATCTGCATACTAAATAGATGTTTCGTAGGCGGTATTGGGATTTATGCGCGTACTTTTAATTTTTGAAAGTAAGCTTATAAATCCACATGCACAAAGGTACAGCTGTTTGTCAGTGCTGCAGGGGGGAGGAGGATGGTTCCTGCGCACATAGCTGATTTTAGTGCATAAATCTGCTGAGAAAAATCTGGTGAAGGTCTCTGGGGAAAAAGTACTCGCAGACTTTAGCCTGTGCAGGCTGTTGAAAAGTTACTTTCTTAAAGTCCAGTCCAGTACAATAAGTGCCAAGAAGAGTAACTGACTTCTTGGACACCAACTGTAGAAAAGGAGCTAAATATTTCTCAGAATTAAAACTTGTATCCTACACACTAGGCCTGTTTGAGACCTCTGTTTCTCTCTTCAACTCTGTGGTTACTATTTTACCAACATAATCTGGAAGATTACGATTTTCAAATTGTTCATACTGGGACTTTTCACATGGGAATTTTGCACCAATTCTCAAAGCAAAAGCAGTGAACTTTTTTCCTTTAAAACTTGCCACATGTACAAAGTACGCACTATCACCGGAACTCGTTTTCTTAGGGGTAAATTTTTTTCCTGGAAAAGTGCATGAAAGATTTGAAAATGCAATCGACATGCATTTTTTCTCCCTGGTTTAACCATCTCCCCCCTGTATGGAATATATGGCCGATGCAGCCAAAAGCACATACGTAGTGGAAAAATGCATGGAATTTTAGCCACATTTATGGAGGGCAGTTTTCAGACACTTGATTAATGTGGATAAAATGCTCTCTACGTGCATAAATTACTTTGAAAATTGTCCTTCTTATACTTGCAAAATATGTGGCAGTGATTCTTTTGCAGTCTGTAAAGATTCTATTACTTTTTTTTAAAACAAATCTAGACTGACTTGGCATTTTAGGGAAGTTAATTACTGTTAATTTAATTTTAGAAACATTTTTCATAGTCTCAATTTGCATTGTAGTACCAGATTATCTTTAACCAAAGCATCAATTGCTTCTTGATGGCTCTTAATTGTTTCCTCTGAGGTCTCAGTTTTAATTAAGACTTGGTTTTTTTTTTTTTGTGTGTGTCATTGATTTGTACTTGGTTTTCAAGCTAGATAGCAGTTGGCTGAAAATACATACTAGCTATGTCAGATTCTTCCAGACAAATTCTTGTCCAAAGCATTTTCATAGTTATATTTTGTTGGAAATATCAGAACTAACAGGGCTACCTTCCAACCAGAAAATAAAGACACTGCAGACCCTGCCGATTCGACAAGAGAGCTGTAGCCCATGGCACTGACACAGGCCAATTTCTTAGTACAATTGGCATGATTTAACAAAGCTGATAATGTGGTGCTTGCAAATATTTCCACCTTGATTCTGGCAGTTGCAGGCCTACTCTGGCATGGCTTGCCTTCAGCGGTTAATGACTGAACACCAGTTTTCTCTTGAGCTGACAATCTCAGTTGCTATTATTCTTGCCTTCCTATAGATTCTCCTTTGTGGGCTTTCTAAAGTAAACAGCAATAATAAGTAAATATGTAGGTAGACTTACAATCACTACCTGATGCTAAACTCTGCGTAATTAATATTTTTTTTAGAGGGGAAGTCTTGAAATCAAAACTCAAGGCAGCAGGTTAACCAGCTAAACCATATATTTTGCACTTGCACTGTAAGATGCTTCACTTTGAAAAGGTCTTCCAGCTCTGGCTGCCAGAATAACCTGCAAGCAGAAGCAGAAGTTAGTTTCCTAGAGTGACCCCTAGTTCTAGTACTATTTGAAAGTATAAATAACCATTTCTTAAGAATATAAGAAATGCCATGCTGGTCATACCAATGGTCAGACAAGTCAATGGCCAATCCGAGTCACTTGGAAATAAATAACTGCTCCCTATTTACTTGCTCCACACCCCATGTAATTTTCTAAACCTCTATTGTATCATGTCTGTTGTCTCTTTTCCAAGCTGAAGAATCCTAACTTAGACCTAGATTCATCATTTTGCAAAAATAGCACCTGCAATAAAAAAGGGGTGTGGTTAGGATAATTGTTCTGGTACTGCATTGGTATTTTACTGCAAAGTGTGTTAAATTTATCACATCTGTGCTGAGTTACTGACCAGATAATTTCTATTGCAATTTGGCATTTTGGGCATTTTCTAGTATCAGAACTGTTTGACAGGCTTCAAGGAGCCAAGATATTTTCAAAGTTAAATCTCAAGGGGGCTTACAACCTGGTGCGGATCCGCTCAGGAGATGAGTGGAGAACTGCTTTTAACACCCGCTTCGGACACTTTGAGTATCTCGTCATGCCTTTCGGCTTAAGCAATGCACCAGCAGTATTTCAAAATATGATGAATGACATCCTGTGTGACCTTTTGTATCAGTGTGTGGTGGTGTACCTTGATGACATTCTGATCTTCTCCCAAGATCTGCAAACACACCAGGAGGACGTTAAGAAGGTACTGAAAAGATTACATGAGAATCGCCTGTAAGCGAAACTTGAGAAGTGTGAGTTTCATAAAGAATCTGTACCATTCCTGGGGTACATCGTCTCCAAGAATGGTTTCCAAATGAACCCTCAAAAACTAGAGAGCATTCAGAAATGGCCTCGACCCACAGGCTTGAAGGCATTATGCCGCTTTCTGGGCTTCACAAACTACTACCGCTCTCATTAAGAACTACTCCTCCTTGACAGTTCCACTCACGGCTGTGACCAAGAAAGGGGCTAACCCTGCCAACTGGTCTCTCGAGGCAGTGGTGGCATTTCAAACCCTTAAGGAAGCTTTTCCAAAAAAAACCTTGCCTTTGCCATCCAGATCCGCATTGCTCATTCATTGTCGAGGTCGACGCTTCTGACGTCGGCGTGGGGGCAGTTCTAAGCCAGTACAGTGACTCCAATGTGCTTCAACCTTGTTCTTTCTTCTCAAGGCGATTCTCGCCTGCCTAAAGAAACTATGGGATTGGAGACAAAGAACTACTTGCTACAAAACTGGCCTTCAAGGAATGGCGCCCCTGGCTGGAGGGCGCTCAACATCAGATTCTAGTGTTCACCGATCCCAAGAACTTGGAGTACCTTCGACATGCTCAACGGCTCAATCACAGACAAGCGAGATAGTCACTGTTTTTCAACAGGTTCGATTTCTTACTCAAATATCGCCCAGGAGACAAAAATATTCCAGCAGACGCTATGTCACGGTCCTTCTCCCCTGAGGACATGCCAGACGAGCCTCGATGCATCATTAATCCTGATAAAGTGGTGCTCGCAACCACTCATGCTATACCCCCTGGGAAGACGGTCGTGGCCAGGAGCCTGAGAAAGAAGCTATTGCGATGGGCCCACGACTCTCGCTTGGCCGGTCACCCTGGACAGAGCCATACACTTGCCATGCTAAAACAATTTTATTGGTGGCCAGCAATGAAAGAAGATGTGCAAGCCTATGTAACCTCTTGCGCAACCTGCACGAGACAGAAACCTCCTGTCGGACGTCCCTGGGGCCTCCTACAACCTCTACCGTTTCCTCCTGAGGCCTCCTAGGGTGCGCGCGCGCACGCCACCCACACTTTTTTGAAAAGTCATGGCGGGAACCTCGGGGGTGGCCCCACTGCATGACGTCACTATCTCCGGGTACTTAGTCTCCGCTCCACCAGTCTCCGAGTTAGCAAGGACTTCCGTTCTGCTATTCCGACCGCTTCTAAGCTGCCCGCTTGGAAGCTCAATCCTGCTACCCCTCCCGGGGTATTCGCTGCCGCCTGGAAGTCTTGGGTACCCGCTCTTCGGGGGCCCTTCCGCTTCCGTCTACCCTTCGGGGTTGTTGCACTCTGACTACAAGAGACACCCTTTCCTCGGGGGTTCTCATTTGTTCTCTCTCTCCAGGTACCCTGCTAAGGAAATCTAGGCACTCACTCTTCGAGGGTCACTCCGCTCCTACCACCTTGGATATCGTGCATCTCGGGCCTCTGGCCTACAACTGCACTACACAGTGGAAGTCTGCATTACCTTCAGCCACCATCCCAGTGAGTACCTCAGCTCTTCAGATTCTATTGTTTCACCCAGCAGATTCTCGGCGTACTCCGCTTGTCACCACTACCGGATCTGTCTCCCACCATCTCTACCAACTGACCGGGTTCTCAGGTTACCCCGCTCCGTGGACTACTACCGGACCCACATCTTCAACAAGGGTGAGAGCCACCTACATCCTGAGACTGGTACCATTCTCTGGGGTATCCTGCTTCTACATCTGTCCTCTCCACGGACAGCACCAGTGGCTGTACAATAAAAAGTATTTCTACTGTGTCCGCTTACTCAGGAGTGTAGCTTATCGTGTGGTTCCCCACGAGGCCCCTCCCCGTGGGAGGAGTTGTCACCACACCACCAAGAGTCCACAAACATGTCTCAAACACAACAGTTAGGGCTGTTCAGCTTGGAGAAGAGATGGCTGAGGGGGATATGATAGAGGTCTTTAAGATCATGAGAGGTCTTGAACAAGTAGATGTGAATCAGTTATTTACACTTTCGGATAATAGAAGGACTAGGGGGCACGCCATGAAGTTAGCAAGTAGCACATTTAAGACTAATTGGAGAAGATTCTTTTTCACTCAACGCACAATTAAGCTCTGGAATTTGTTGCCAGAGGATGTGGTTAGTGCAGTTAGTGTTTGGATAAGATCTTGGAGGAGAAGTCCATTAATTGCTATTAATCAAGTTGACTTAGGGAATGGCCTCTGCTATTACTGGCTTCAGTAGCATGGGATCTTTTTAGTATTTGGGTACTTGCTGGGTTCTTGTAGCCTGGTTTGGTCTGTTGGAAACAGGATGCTGGGCTTGATGGACCCTTAGTCTGACCCAGCATGGCAATTTCTTATGTTCTTAAGTGTGGGGCATTCTGGGGTGGATCTTCTTAACCGGCTATCTTAGCCAAATTAGTGCCAATATTCAGTTGGATAAGTTAGACTTGCTATTGAGCAGGTTGAATGTTAGCCAGATAAACATATCTAGCTAACTGTTAGATAGCTGGCTATATTCACCAGCTAACTTGCTCAGCTGAATAGCAGCTGAATATGTTCCTCAAGATGTAGGCGCAGCATGAATCAATATAGAAGCATCATGAGCAAGGTTGTGGATATGACGTTGTGTATCCAGGTAACTTCTGGATTTGACTGTATCCAGATCCCACATCAGATCTTAGTGGTTGAATCTGCTCTCAAAAGCTCCAAGAAGCCAAAGATGCATACATCTGTTCCATTAGAACATGGGCCTATGACTCTGGATCTTCTTGGGGAGTGATCTTTTAAGAATGCTATGCTCTGTCCTAGCATAAAGATGAATTTTTAAAAGTTGTATGTGTAAAAATTTGCATTAACAATTAGTAACAAATGTTAGAAACCTTAGGGGTAGATTTTAAAACCCCTGCACGCGTAAATCCTCTCGGATTTACGCGCGCAGGGCACTCGCGTGCCGGTGCGCCTAGTTTGCATAGGCTGCCAGCGCGCGCAAAGCCCCGGGACACGCGTAAGTCCCGGGGCTTCGTAAAAGGGGCGGGAGGGGGCATGCCCGAGGGGCGTGCCCGGGGGCAGGGGACGGTCCGGGGTGGGTCTGGGGGCATGGTGACGGTTCGGGGGCGGGCCGGGAGGGCGGTACCGAGTCCCCCGGCACTGCGGCCTGTGCCGGGGGATGCCGGGGCGGCACGCGCAAGTTACGCCTGCTTCAAGCAGGCGTAACTTGCCCAACAAAGGTGGGGGGGGGGATTTAGGTAGGGCTGGGGGGTGGGGTAGCTAGGGGAAGGGAGGGGAAGGTGGGGGGATGCGGAAGGAACGTTCCCTCCGAGGCTGCTCTGATTTCGGAGTGGTCTTGGAGGGAACGGAGGTAGGCTGCGCGGCTCGGCGCGCGCAAGCTGCCGATTTTGCACAGCCTTGCGCGCGCCGACCCCGGATTTTATAAGATATGTGCGTATCTTATAAAATCTGGTGTACTTTTGTTCGCGCGCGCATATGTTTTGAAGATCTACCTCTTAATGTATATGTGTGTGTAAAAGCAGGGGCGGGGCATTACAGGATGGAGCCAACATTTATGCGAGTAAGTTGATATTTTATAAACAATTTATGCTTGTAAATTTGGCAGCTTAATTGAATATATTTGCTCCTGCTCAATATCTGGAGCAAGTGATCGGAAATGTCTTGAACATGAAATAGTGGTTGTATGGGAAGTCTGGGTGAAATGGGGGGACTTTAGACTGAAGAGCCAGGAGGGTCTCAATGACCTGCAAATAGATTGGACAAATTAATAGACTAGACTAATTAATAAAACTGGTAATTTCATTGTTGTGCAATGTTAGAAAATCTTTCGACTTGAAGTGTGTAAAAGCCAATTTACAGGGATGGGAGGTCGGTAGATACATCTTCTCATGTATCACTATAAAATTAAATGTAAAACTTTGCAGATATTCTAGTTGTGTACACTTATCCAGCTAAATTCCGACTTATCTGGCTAAGTAGTGACTTTGCTGTACTTAGTGGAATAAGTCAGTATTTAGCTGGCTAAGTAGCGGCACTTAACCGGAAAGTTCCTATTTATCCAGTTAAGAAGCAACAAAGCTGCTATATAGTTGTATAAGTCTTAAAATGTTATGTATTCAACTATGTCAGAAAGCTGGATAAGTTTTAAAAGTTGTAATTGATATATTATTATTGGATTAGATACAATTAGATACAATTAGATACAATTTTGACTAGCTTTTCATCAGGTCAATGCAAAATGAGCTACTATAGGTATGATATTGCCCAAATATACAAGTTGTAATTGCTATTTGGATTTATTATCTGTCTTTTTGGATAAGAAATTAACTGAAGGCGACTACAGCTTATTAGAATAGCAGCAAATAGAGATTAATGAAAGAATAAAGTGCACAGAAAATCTACAGTTAGGACAAAATTTAAAAAGCAACAATAATGCTTAAACATCAGAGAAATACATCTTATCAATAGAAAATGATGTGAACAGTAAGGGACTGACTAGAGATAAAACAATAATAATGACTAACTTAAAATCCATAAAATGCATAAGCTTCAAATAAGTACACAAACATCTCTGCAAAATAATAGGTTGTAGCAGCACCTTCAGGGCACTCAGAAAATGCTGCCAGATCATTTATTGCAATCAATCAACTTAATGCTTGCTTTCTAGGGTGGAGGACATTTTATGAGTTTGGCATCAAAGGCCTGACAGAAGAGCCCAGCTTTTACCACTTTCCTGAAGTGGTTACTTTACAGTGGTTAATTTCTAGATTACGCCTACAGAAAAATAGGGAGGAAGAATTTTGGATTTCAGGTGAAAGACAGCTCCACAGATGAGGGACGTGTAGAGAAAGGAAGAAGCCTATTTGACATGAGTAGAACAGATAGTGAAAAAGTAACAGATTGTAGCCAATATGCAAGGAAAGCAAGACCATGAATTAGTTAATGAAACACATGTAATTGTGTCTGTGTTTAACAGTATTTTAGCACAGCCATTTAGTATTAATTGTCCTTTAAGGTTAGCAGTAGTAGCTGCTGTATTTGGTAGTCTGAATTACTTTTAATCCTAATTAATCTTATTTTTCTTTCATTTGAAAAATACTAATCAGATCTCTATATCTCCTCTTAACCTATGCTTTACCAGTGAAGGTTAATTAATTATACTGCATCTGTAAAATTGCAGTTAATTTTACTTTAATCTGCAGAAATTACTGATCACTCTTCATAATACTTCTTGTGGCTTATCATTCGGCAGGGAAGATCGAAGAAGGAACTGCGCAGAAATATTCTCATATCAACATCGTGGGCATGGTGGGATCGATAGATAATGATTTTTGTGGAACTGACATGACAATTGGCACTGATTCCGCCTTACACAGAATCATTGAAGTAGTGGATGCCATCATGACCACTGCACAAAGGTAAGGATGGTGAACATGAACACTTCCATATGTTGACATGTTTCTTGGAAGATGACTAATGTGAAAAAATATACTCTGCCCTTTTCACTTTTATGAAATCGGACCAAATTTTTACAAGCTGTCTCCTTTCATGTGCTTTATATGTGCATCTAGTTCTGGTAATAAAATGACCAGAGAAGGAATAATGAAGATTTCATATTCTCAGTTATATTTGAAAGACTTTGAGGACAATTTTTAAAGGCTGGCTAAATATGTTGTAAACATGTACACAGGGGTAGCTAAAAAGTGTCCTTCAGGCAGAAGAATACATCTTTAGTCCCCGAAACAAATGTCATAAAGCCCAGTCCAATCCATGTGACTGCTTGTTGATTTTCACTTTTTTCATTCTCTATTAAGCATATTTAATTGATCACTGACATCCTCATCATACAAGAATTTTGGTCTGCGCGTAGGTTTGGGAAGCAGGCATTTCTCTAGAACTCTATTTACAGGGGGTTTTGTAGAGTTTAGCCATTGATTATGGTAGTTTGCGGGAGATAATTTGGAGAAATATCACAGTTCCATAGTTATTATTCAATAGGATTGTGCAATTATAAAATTTGGAAAATTCTCATGCTCCAAAGGAAATCACTTTCTTGACAATATGCCTGGAAAACACATCTGCCAAATTATTTAGTCTTTATTCTCTCATTATAGTAGTCATACATCTGCTCATACTGTTCTTAATTTTCCAAACAACTATTCTTGGAAAGTCTGTTGCGGTCTCGGTCGCCACGCTGACGCCCGAGGCCTTACCTTCCTCCCGAGTCCCGGGGAGCTGCCGCGTTCCGCGGCCTCAGGACCCCGGCCGCTGCTTTCCGGGGAGCTGCCGCGTTCCGCGGGCCTGCAGTGCCTCCGGGCGCCATGCGCCGGCTCTCACGCTGCCGCTGGCGTGGCCTCACGGCCAGTCCCGCCCCCAGGCGCGCGCGCGCGACTGTCCTCCACCTTTAAAGGGACCAGCGCGGGAAAACCCGGCTCCTCCCTTCTATGACGTCAGACGCTGCAGGGCTATTTAAGCCCTGCAGTCCCTTCCCTTCTTTGCCTTGCAACGAGGTTCTCTACTTCCTGTAGTTCTAAGTTGCGTTCTGGATTGCCTGTTACCTGCCTGACTCCGCTCTGCCTGACTCCGCTTGCCTGCTACCTGCCTTGACCACGGTTTGCCTGACTCCGCTTGCCTGCTACCTGCCTGACTCCGCTCCGCCTGACTCCGCTTGTCTGCTACCTGCCTTGACCATGGTTTGTCCGACTCCTGCTTGTCTTCAGCCTGCCTTGACTCCGGTCCGTGACTCCGACTCCTGCTTGTCTTCAGCCTGCCTTGACTCTGGTCCGTGACTCCGACTCCTGCTTGTCTTCAGCCTGCCCTGACCTCGGTTCGTGACACCGACTTCTGCTCGCCCGCTGCCGGCCCAGACTCCGGTCCGGATTCCACTCCTGGGTTTCTTCGGCCTCGCCTAAGTCCCAGCGGTCCGGGTCCCTACGGGCTCCTCCTGGGGGGACCTCGGGCTTCCAGGGCGAAGTCTCCTAAGTCCTAGCAACCCGGGCTCCCACAGCTCCTCTGGAGGAGTCTCGGGTTTCCAGGTGAAGATCCTGTTGCCCAGTGGGAGTTCTGCCTACCGACTGTTCCCTCGGGCCAGTCGGCCCAAGGATCCACATCCGGATTGTCTCCAGCATAACAGTTTGCAAGGCCATGGATCCGGCAGACCTCGCCGGGCTACAGGCCATTCCGGGTTTGACCCAGCGGTTGGTGCAGCAACAACAAGTCCTGGATTCCCTGGCTGCTACAGTAGAGCGGCTGGCGTCTCGCATGGATACCGAGCCGCCCGCTCCCGTTCCAGTACCGGCACCTGTCCCTGCACCACTGGTAACCCTTCAGACCCCTACGCAGCTCCCAGCGCCCTCTCGCTATGCCGGGGATGCCAAAGCGTGCCGAGGGTTTTTAAATCAATGTTATGTGTGCTTTGCACTACTGCCTAACCAGTTTCCTACTGATGGTACCAAGGTGGCGTACATTTTTGCCCTTCTGGACGGACGGGCCCTGAATTGGGCTTCCCCCATGTGGGAGAATAATGATCCTGCACTGGGGGACTTGAATCGCTTTGTGGAAGAGTTCAAAGCGGCCTTCGATGAGCCAGCACGACAGGCTTCCGCTACCTCAGAGTTACTTCAGCTCCGGCAAGGGTCTCGGACTTTGGCAGACTACGCATTGGAGTTTCGCACCCTTGCCCACGAGGTAGGCTGGCAGGATGAGGCTCTCCGGGGTGTGTTCCTGGAAGGCTTAGCCGGTCGTATTAAGGACGAACTAGCGGCTCGGGACCTGCCGGAGACCCTGAGTTCCCTGATTGACTTAGCGGGTCGTATTGATCGGCGTTTGCAGCAGAGGGCGAAAGAGGGGCGCCCTTTCCGACGCTCGACGTCCGTGATTCCCAGGTCCTCGAATTCGGGTTCGAGTTCGGGGTCACGAGGAACTACTTCTTCATCTACAACTGCCGCCGACGAGCCCATGCAAGTGGGTCGTTCATCTTTATCTCCCGAAGAAAGGCAGCGACGCCGGGACTTGAGACTGTGCCTGTACTGTGGAGGAAAGGGCCATTACCTTGCCCAGTGTAAAGAACGGGCGGAAAACTCCCGCGCCTAGGTGTAAAGGAGGAGTGTCCCCTAGGCTGCCTTAGTCCTGCTCCTCAATGTACTATGCCAGTAACCTTGGAATATCCAGGTGGTTCTTTCCTCACACAAGCCCTTATTGACTCAGGGGCTGGAGGCAACTTCATTACTAAAGACTTGGTGCAACAGTTGAATCTCCCTACGCGACCTAGGACTCCTGCCTTGCGGATAACCTCTATTCAGGGTACTCCTTTATCGGGATGCATCTCCACTGAGACCGTCCCGTTAATTTTGCAGACGGGCTTGTTACACACAGAAGAGATTTCCTTGCTAGTGTTGGAGAGAGCAGTACATCCGGTGGTTCTCGGGTTACCCTGGCTTCAGAAACACTCTCCTGTGATTCGCTGGAAAGATTTTCAGATTACCCAGTGGAGTTCGGAGTGTTTCCAATCCTGCCTCCAAGGGAAAAGATTCCAACGGATTCCGCTGGCCCACACCGTACCGGTACTACCGGCTCCGTATGCTGACTTTCAGGATGTTTTTTCCAAGGAAAAAGCGGAATTGTTACCGCAACACCGACCTTTTGACTGTGCAATAGAGTTGCTTCCGGGTACTACTCCCCCACGGGGACGAGTTTATCCCTTGTCTCAGCCAGAGACCCGGGCCATGTCCGAATATATCACTGAGAATCTGGCTAAAGGCTTCATACGCCTTTCCAAGTCCCCCGCCGGAGCAGGTTTCTTTTTTGTTGCCAAAAAAGACGGAGGCTTGCGGCCTTGCATTGATTACCGTGGGCTCAATGCTATCACCAAGAAGAATCGGTACCCGCTTCCCCTCATTCCGGAGTTGTTGGACAGACTCCAAGGAGCACAAGTCTTCACGAAATTGGATCTCCGCGGCGCTTATAACCTGGTTCAAATCCGTCCCGGGGACGAATGGAAGACGGCGTTCAACACCCGGGACGGCCATTATGAATATCTAGTAATGCCGTTTGGACTGTGCAACGCTCCCGCTGTTTTTCAGCACTTAATGAATGAGATTCTGCGTGACTTATTGCATTCCTGCGTGATCGTCTATTTGGACGACGTTCTCATACACTCTCCGGATCTTGCCTCCCATCGGCAACATGTGAGACAAGTACTCCTGATCTTACGAGACCACCATTTGTATGCCAAGTTCGAAAAATGTCTATTTGAACAAGAGTCGTTACCCTTCCTCGGGTTTATAGTGTCTTCTACAGGTTTCCGGATGGACCCCAGCAAGGTAACCGCCATCAGGAAGTGGCCCCGACCTGAGGGGTTGAAAGCATTACAACGCTTTTTGGGGTTTGCTAACTTCTATAAACACTTTATTCCTCAGTACTCCCGCTTGGTGGCTCCTTTAACCGCACTAACTCGGAAAGGGGCAAACACTCGTCTCTGGCCTGAGGGAGCTTGTGAGGCTTTCGAACTATTAAAGGAGGCGTTCCTCCAGGATACCTGTTTACGCCACCCAGATCCAACACGGCCCTTTTTTGTTGAGGTCGATGCCTCTAACATCGCTGTGGGAGCGGTCCTCTCACAGGTCTCTAACTCCGGACATCTCCTACCCTGCTCCTATTTTTCTAAGAAGTTCTCCTCTGCCGAGTGCAATTACGGCATTGGGGATAAGGAGTTGCTGGCGGTCAAACTTGCGCTGGAGGAATGGAGACAGTGGTTGGAAGGCTCCCTCCATCCGGTTACAATTTATACAGATCACAAGAACCTGGAGTTCCTTAACCAGGCCCAGCGTCTTAATCCTCGACAAGCACGATGGTCCCTTTTCTTTAACCGTTTTAATTTCATTCTGAAGTACCGACCCGCGTTGAAGAATGTACGGGCTGACGCACTCTCCCGTTATGAGCTTCAGGAGGAGAAGGAAGACCTTCCACAACACATCATAGATCCCGCTAAAATCCAGTTAGCTAGCACCACAGTTTCCACTCTTGGACGAGTGGTGGTTTCCCGCAAAGACCGCAGAAGGGTGTTAGCTTGGGCCCATGACTCGCTTTCAGGGGGTCACGCCGGCAGGGAGAGGACGCTCGACCTGCTTAGCCGCTATTATTGGTGGCCTCGAATGCGACAAGACGTCCGAGTATATGTTGACTCATGCCCAGTATGTGCCCGGCAAAAACCGCCCAGTGGTCGGCCCTGGGGCCTCCTGCAGCCGCTGCCTATTCCCGTGGAACCATGGTCCCACATAGCCACGGACTTTGTAGTGGATCTGCCCCTCTCGGAGGGCAATACGGTGATTTGGGTAACTGTAGACCGTTTTTCTAAGATGATTCGCCTGGTACCCTTGCCCAAGCTGCCCTCTGCACCTGAACTCGCACTCCTGTTCACTACCCACGTCTTCCGGGCTCACGGTCTACCACAGAGTATCGTATCGGATCGAGGGCCGCAGTTCACGGCTCGTTTTTGGCGTGCCCTTTGCAGAAAATTTGGGGTCCAATTAAACTTATCCACGGCCTTTCACCCCCAGACTAATGGTCAGACAGAGCGCACGAACCGCACTCTTAAAGCCTTCCTTCGCAGTTTTATCTCCGAAAAAGGGAATAACTGGACTTCTCTCCTGCCTTGGGCGGAGTTCGCCTACAACAACCATACCCATGCTGCCACTGGACAAACCCCTTTCCAGATTGTGTATGGACGTCACCCAAGGCCTCCTTTGCCGCTTCCGATTTCCATTCCATCACCTGCTGCCTTAGCCACAGCACGGCAAGTACATCATCTCTGGAAGAGGATTCAACTCAAACTGACCACCGCAGCAAAAAGGTCCCAGCAGTATACCAACCGTCATCGACGACCAGCGCCAGTTTTTCTGCCAGGTACCAAGGTGTGGTTAAGCACTCGGAACCTCCAACTACCTAACCGCTCTCGTAAGTTGGCCCCTCGATACTGTGGGCCTTTTCAGGTTGCGGAGCGTGTTGGTACCGTTTCCTACAGACTTCGCCTTCCGTCTTCACTTCGCATCCACAACGTGTTCCACGTATCCTTGCTGAAACCAGAGGTACTGTCCCGGTACCATCATCCGTCCACGGATGCGCTATCCTCCTCTACATCTTCAGAGACTACGTATCAGGTTCGAGAAATCCTGGACGTTCGCTTCCATGCCCGTCGCTGGGAATACCTACTGGCATGGGAGGGGTGTGGCTCCGAGGAGGACTCTTGGGAGCCAGCTCGAAACATCTTGGACAAATCATTGCTCACTCAATTTCATTTGGACCATCCCGGGAAACCTGGTCCTCGGCGGAGGGGGCGTAAGAAGGGGGGTACTGTTGCGGTCTCGGTCGCCACGCTGACGCCCGAGGCCTTACCTTCCTCCCGAGTCCCGGGGAGCTGCCGCGTTCCGCGGCCTCAGGACCCCGGCCGCTGCTTTCCGGGGAGCTGCCGCGTTCCGCGGGCCTGCAGTGCCTCCGGGCGCCATGCGCCGGCTCTCACGCTGCCGCTGGCGTGGCCTCACGGCCAGTCCCGCCCCCAGGCGCGCGCGCGCGACTGTCCTCCACCTTTAAAGGGACCAGCGCGGGAAAACCCGGCTCCTCCCTTCTATGACGTCAGACGCTGCAGGGCTATTTAAGCCCTGCAGTCCCTTCCCTTCTTTGCCTTGCAACGAGGTTCTCTACTTCCTGTAGTTCTAAGTTGCGTTCTGGATTGCCTGTTACCTGCCTGACTCCGCTCTGCCTGACTCCGCTTGCCTGCTACCTGCCTTGACCACGGTTTGCCTGACTCCGCTTGCCTGCTACCTGCCTGACTCCGCTCCGCCTGACTCCGCTTGTCTGCTACCTGCCTTGACCACGGTTTGTCCGACTCCTGCTTGTCTTCAGCCTGCCTTGACTCCGGTCCGTGACTCCGACTCCTGCTTGTCTTCAGCCTGCCTTGACTCCGGTCCGTGACTCCGACTCCTGCTTGTCTTCAGCCTGCCCTGACCTCGGTTCGTGACACCGACTTCTGCTCGCCCGCTGCCGGCCCAGACTCCGGTCCGGATTCCACTCCTGGGTTTCTTCGGCCTCGCCTAAGTCCCAGCGGTCCGGGTCCCTACGGGCTCCTCCTGGGGGGACCTCGGGCTTCCAGGGCGAAGTCTCCTAAGTCCTAGCAACCCGGGCTCCCACAGCTCCTCTGGAGGAGTCTCGGGTTTCCAGGTGAAGATCCTGTTGCCCAGTGGGAGTTCTGCCTACCGACTGTTCCCTCGGGCCAGTCGGCCCAAGGATCCACATCCGGATTGTCTCCAGCATAACAAAGTCCATTTGATTATTGTCTATATACGTAAGTCAGAATTTTTAACAATAATGTTCTTGAATTTCTATTATAGAGTGAATTATAAATATAAGGCAGACTATTTGATTATTTATTAGATTATAATGGTCTATATTATTCACCTCCTTTTTATTTTATCTTAATTTTCATGTTTTTATTATTTTAATGACTATATTGGGCAGATTTTCAAAAGGTGCCGGGCCTATTTTCAAAAGGCTTGGTGACGCCCGTAAAGCCCCGGGACGCATGTAAGTCCTGGGGCTTGACAGCCTTGCTCCTCATCTGGAATACCAGTAAAGTTACATGGATAACAAGCTGATATGCGCCACAGCTTCTGGTTTTAAAATATGAAGTTATGTGTGTAAGTGTTGGCCCCACCTTGGAATGCCTGTGCTCTGTCCATGTTCCACCCCTTTTCCACCCTCTTATTTTTGACGCACGCACCGGTATATATTCCCTTCCTTCACAGCTTTTTAAAATCCATGTTGCTCGTTTGTGTAAATGGGCATTTTTGAGCAAGCAATGCTTTTAAAATCTACCTCTCTGTTTGTAAGTTTACCCCCACAAGTTATGTATGCTCTCTGAAGAGCAGCTGTAACTTTCTGCAGTTGTGTTTGTTCACATACCCAAGCATTTTCAAAGCAAACATGTGCATACGTTATAAAATGACCCTCAATATGGCCAGTCAGTGAAGCTGAGCTGCAATTAGCATTACCTCAATGCCTGTCATAGTGCATGCGTGAAGTACCTCAGTGTTAGGACCTCTGTCTTTTAATCTGATCTTGGCAGTTCTGCGGAGGCAGCGTGAATGGGACTGATCAAGTATCAGAATGTGACGATGGTGTGAAGTCCAGGACTGGCATCCATAAAGTAGTAGGCTGCCAGACTTGTCATCAATAAGCACACCAGGCTCCTTCCTTTGGCGCCGCCTCAAGCATCCAAGTGCAACACTTGCCTTGTCCAGTCTAGCATTAACTTCAGTAATTGATGTTGACGGAGTTAGATGAGAAGCTGCTGAGATAACAGAACTTGCCAACAGCTGGTATCTCCGAAATGAATTTCTGGCACAGATGGATTGAGGGATGGAAAGGACAAAAGCATAAGCTCAGTTATTTTGATGCTCACAGCCAATCCAGTAATCCAAAAAGATTACACAAAACAGCCAAATAGGCATTGAACTTCATGCAAGAAGTGCAGCACTAGTACACGTTGTCTGGAAAAAGATTGCTAATTGTTGTACGCACATTTGTTTTGGCTTGCAGCTGCCTGAGATATTGGAGATGTCATATCAGTATGAAGCTGATTGGAATTTTTTCAGAACATCGAAAAATAAACGTCAAACATGTGGTTCCATGTGAAAGTAAAGCGGAACCTACTCTTACTTATCAGGATTTACAGGCATAAAGTTGGCCAAATTTAAAACATGTGAGCATCAAGGAAATTACCAGTTTTACTAATTAGTCCACAAGTTTTCCCAGTCCTTCTCCAGGTCATCGAGACTCTCCTGGTTCTTCAACTTGAACTCCCCTGACCTCCTACCTGGCCAGTAGAAGACAATAAACCCGTTTAATATCGCTTACACCAGATAAATAGCAGGTGTAAAAATATGAAAGTAAGTTGTCAAATATTTCTGCGTAAATCTCTTTTAAAATAGTAACGTACACGTGGAACTGTTGGCCCCACCCTAGAATACCCCTAGACCACCCCTTTTTTACGTGCGTATATGAACGCACAAAAGTGAATATACATGCATATTTTCTGTTTGTATAAAATACAGAATACAAGAGTAGAGGCTACTTACACTTGTGTAGGCTAATTTTAATGCACATACATTTTTGAAAATTAACCTGTTAGCTGGTTAGTGTTGAAAATTAGGTACTAACTGGCTCAGTTCTTTTTTTTTTTTTTTTAATGTCTTCCCTTCCCTGGCTCATTACTTTTTTAATTAAAAAAAAAAAAAAGCTCATCGCCCCTCTTTGTAACCTGATCCCTTACGTCCCTCATTCTCAGCTCTCTAAAATAAAAAACAATTACCCTGCTGCCGGATTTCACTGTCCCTTTCCCTCCCACCCACCAAGGAAAAGTTATAGTGGGCACAGAATTGCCATGATCTCCTCTCTCTCCCCCTCTTCAGATAAGAGAGTAGCAGGCTAAATAGTACCCTGATTCCCCCACCCCCAATTTGGGGCTTGGTCTATTCACCCCTAGTGGAGTGAATAGAAACATAGAAATGACGGCAGAAGAAGACCAAACGGCCCATCCAGTCTGCCCAGCAAGCTTTCACACTTTTTTTTTCCTCATACGTATCTGTTACTCTTGTCCCTTAGTAACCTTTTGGTTCTATTTCCCTTCCACCCCCGCCATTAATGTAGAGAGCAGTGCTGGAACTGCATCTAAATGAAGTATCTAGCTTAATTGGTTAGGGGTAGTAACTGCCGCAATAAGCAAGCTACTCCCACGCTTATTTGTTTACCCAGCCTGTGCAATTCAGACCTTGTTGGTTGTTGTCTGAATATAAATCCACTTTTCTTCATCCCCCCCCTGCCGTTGAAGTAGAGAGCTACGTTGGATATGCATTGAAAGTGAAGTATCAGGCTTAATTGATTCGGGGTAGTAACCACCGTAACAAGCAAGCTACACCCATGCTTGTTAAGTGCCGGCAGCTGCCTGAGCTACAGGCACTTATATTCAATCATGCAGGAGGAGGTAAGGCCTTCTCTGCTTGCTCAGCTTTGGACACATTTGTTTCAGTATAGGATTTGGAGGCAGGGGAAGGGCTTGGCCTGCTTCATCTTTCCTATGATGGGTGGGAGGGAGGGGGGATCGGGGGCCACTTAGCCCACTACTTTTTTTTTAATGTGAAGTAAAAGGGAGGGGGGGAATTTGGGGTGTTACCCGGCTGCTACTTGATCTGTGGGGGAAAGATGGGGATCGACGTGCCACTTGGAAGCTAAAGTATTTGCTTTGGCTACCCACCAGCTAACTTTAGGATAGCTACATAGTCATCCTGAGTTATCTAGATTAATTTAGCTGTGCCCCCGGAATACCTGCAGTGCCATCTCTTTATTTGAGTAAGTTTTCTACAGACATTCATTTACCTGGACAGAATTTAGCCGGTGAGTGAGGAAGATTATTTCAAACACCAAGGTTTGTTCAGCTAATTCCAAAAGTAAGTTGGACAAACCCTTTGAATATCAACTTTTGCATGGTTAATACGCAGAAATCATTAGCTCACTGTGCAGTAATAGCCAGCAGAGTATTAGGAATTATTTGAAAAGGAATAGAAACAAAACTGGGACTATAATGCTTCTGCATTGATCCATGCCGCGCATACACCATATTCAGACTATAAGTAAGTTTAGGGGTGCAGGGATCTATCTGCTCCAGGACACTTCCAGTTTCCCTCCCACTTCATGTCACGACCCTAAGTTCAGGAAAGACAACGTGTTCTCCTCAGAATTAGACTTTTATTTATCAGATTTGGCAGGATTTAGCATTTAGAAAATAACAATTCCTGTCTCTAACATCCTGGCAACTAAAGCACCAGTTTACCCTAAAGAAAGGTCTGTACCATGGGTGGTTTCAAACATGCTATAAACCTTAGCCTGCCTAATATATTAATACTTATGGTCAACTTATTTACCCCTGGTCCCAGCGTCAGGCGATTTCCCTATGTTTGGCTCTTTTGGCACTTGAGTAACATGTAAGTCAGTCAGGCCGCAGTCATAGGCATGGATGGCAAATATATTTTTATATTTATATAACAGTTTTTTTAACTGATCTCTTTCTGCTGGGCTCCTGCAAGTCTTTGCTTCCATGAGCTGATTGTTTACTGTCTCCTCGAACCTAGGGAAGGGTTCGTTCGGAGCTATCTCCATTCTACTATCTCCTCCAAGATGGAGCAAGTCTGAACTGAGCTAACTGTTTGGACTCCTTCAGCTTGGATTTCGCCTCTCTCACTTCCGTCAAGCTCCCTTGACAGTAGGAGGCAGTCGTTTTCTAGTTGAACCTTAGGAGCTTGATCATCATAAAGCAAAATAAAGTGTAAGTTAATAAGGCCTGTAGGCAGCGTTTTGCACCACTCAGGGGGATCTTCTACAGAGTATACCTCTGTGATCCCAGGTAATTTATCTATGACTGGCAGGTTTAGCTTTAAATCAGGGAAGGATTCACCAATTAGTGCAATTTGGCTTGAGCTGGTATTCGTCACTACCAGGTACATTTCTGTGTCAGACAGTTCCATAAAGGTGTGGCTCCCATAGACAACCCAGATTCTAAAAATCTGGTGTTTGGAAGAAGAAAGCCAACTTGTCTAATGTTTGTTGACCTTTGGCTATTCTGATTTTGAGGGGATAATTTTGTACACTGCTAGGGATGTGGGCTTTCTCAGCGCTCACCACTTCGTATACCTGTGGGACTGCCTGGCCAGACCTGAGCGATTTGAGAATGTCGTGGGCTGCTTATCAGATCACCTTCCATTCTGCTCCAGACAACATCATTCATTAGGTCGATATAGACTCCCAGTCTGAGACAGTTTGAGCCCAAATACATCGGTGAATATAAACCTCTAATTATGGAGAAGTTATATTAGAAGGTTTGTTTTATTTATTTATTTATTTATTTATTTATTTATTTATACATACATTTTTATATACTGCTTATACACAAAATAGTGGATTAGGCAGTTTACAGACAAAAAACCTACATAATTAATAAAACATAGAACAATATTTCATAAAGTGAAATAGTAACAAAATAAAATGATTAAAACAGAAGGAAAATATAATAAAAGGAAAGTGTTAAGATGCACACAAATATATAACAAATGACAAAAAATTATCAAACGAACATCAGTCTAGGTTATCGAGTCCAAAAGTATAGGTCCATAAGTAGGTTTTTAATTTTTTCTTGAAATTTTTCAGATTTGTTTTGACTCTAAGTGAGGTTGGAATGGAATTCCATAACAGTTTGCTGGGAAAAGAAAAGGTTTTAGTCGTTTTAAAAGACTTAGTTTATAAAATTAAATTTTTACAAGTTTGGATATGTTTTCGGTCATAGATAGTTTGGAGTCTACAATAATACCTAGAATTCAGGCATATGTTACTATTGGTATATTGTGATTATCAAATAATAGGTACGATGGTGGGCTCCATGAGGAGTTGGGGATAGTTGAAAGATGGATTAATTCGGTCTTTGCTGGATTTAGTTTTATTCTGTTGTGGGATAGCCAAGTTTTTATGGAATGTAGGTAACGTGTGATTAATGAGAAAGTGTGAGTCCAAGAAAAAGTGTATGGAATAAGTAGTTGGATATCATCTGCATAAATCTAGAATTCTATGCCCAGTCCAGTTAAGAAATGACATAACGGTAAGAGATGGATGTTAAATAACATTTTGGATAAAGAGGTGTCTTGAGGGACTCCAGTAGTAGTAGTTTAGCAATCTGAATGGTAGGAATCTAAAATACTTTGTTGTGGACGATTAGATATGAAAGATTTAAACCTTTGAAGGACAGCATCTTGGATCCCTATAAATTCGAGGCTAACGAGTTTATCTTGGTTTAAAGCGTCAAAAGCTGTGGAACGATCAAGGAGAATAATGATATAATCAATGTTGGCATCATAGCTGCAAATGATTGTATCAAAAACTGAGAGAAGCAAAGTTTCTGTACTATGTCTTTTCCTGAAACCATGCTGGTGTGGGTATAGGATGTTATTGTCTTTAATATATTCAGTTAGTTGATGAAGAACAGTAAATTTGATTACTTTGGCCAAAGTTGATAGTGAGGTTATGGAGTGAAGATTTGAAAGATCATGAATATCAGATGTAGGTTTCTTGGGTATAGGGGTTATAGAGGTTTGTTTGAGTATTAGGGATGTGCAATCGTTTTTCCCGTGAAATTGCCTAATTCGGAATGGTTCGGGAGAACCAAAAAAAGATTGAATTTTTTCCAAAATTTCAGAAAAAAATTCATTTTCAAGTTAGTGTGCACTATTGGGAGTTAGCGCTCACTAACCCGAAAATCAGGGCCCCTGAAAAAAAACCCTGAACCGCGGGAAAAACAAATTTCCTGTGAGGGGACCCCGAAATGAAGCCCAACATAAATTCTAACCCAAAGCACATCTCTGTTGAGTATATCAGGAAATTTTCCAGTGTTGAGTGATAAGTTAACTAGTTGTGCTATGGAAGGAGAAATAAAGTCTCAGCTATCCTTTAAAAGTTGACCTGGACATGGGTTGTATGGTGAGTTTGATGCCTTTTGCGTAGTAAGCAATCGAGAAACAGTAGGGGCATCAATTTCAGAAAGGGTGGACCAAAAACAAGATAAAGTAGGCAGGTTTATTTTGGAAATTGGGAGTAAATTCTGGGGAGATCTTGATTACTTTTTCTTGGAAATGATGGGCAATTTTATTACATAAATCATTTGAAATATTGTTGTGGGAAGTAGTTTTTCGAGATATTAAAGATTTTACAATATTGAATAGAATTTTCGGACTGCCATTAGTCATTTTTATTTTGTTAGCATAATAAGATTTTTTAGCAGAGCTGATTTCTTTTTTTGTATTTTTTTTAATGAATAATGTAAGTAGTTTTATTTTCTTGAATTAGGTTCTTGCGCCAATCATCACATAATTGGTGAAAACCAGACAGAGTTTGCTTTGGCTCTGATAACTCCCAAAAAGCTATGTACTATCAAGTCTATGGATTTGGTTATAAATGAGTTCCAAGTACTTATAGATTGATCAATGTCATTACCAAGGGTCATGGGAAGATTTGGGAGCAAAGCACTTGCAAACATTTCAGAGTCAAGATGTTTTCCTTTATACATTTTTTTTTAGGACCGGTAAGGGTATTCTGCAGTCTACTCTTGATCTTACCATTTGCAAGTATTGGGAAATGGTCCAACCAAGGAACTTGTTAAGTTACGGCAGAAAGGTCTAGGAGGGTGGGATTGTAGAAAATGAGGTCTAAAGTGTACCTTTTTATATGAGTTGACATGTCTAGAAGTTGTTCCCAGCCTAAGCCAGACATGATATTAAGTAAAGATGAAACATCATGGGTGGGTGGATTTTGGTTAAAATGTAAATTGAAATCTCCTGCAATTATGGGTTTAGATAAGTCAACTAACAATGTGGTTATTGATTCTATAAGTGGGGATAGGTTATTAGCAAGTAAGTATATTAGCAGTATACATTGCAAAAGTTAGCAGCAGTGATAAAGACGAGCATTAGCTCATAGGGGTGGTTCAGAGGTAAGGTTTTCATACAGGGTTGAAGGGAAGCTTTAACTATAATCAACAAGCCTCCTCCTCTACGATTGGGACGAGGTTCTGAAAAAGAAATGTATCCTGGAGGCATATTATGTTTAAAAGTACATTATCATATTCAAAGAGCCATGTTTCGGTGATCATGACAACATCTTTATTTATTTATTTATTTATTTATTTATTGATTCTTTTATACCGCGGTACGTATAGTTATACATCACCTCGGTTTACAGTTAAACAATAATTTAGCAACAGGCTTTACATATAACAGTTTAAACAGTAAAACATTTAACAGCAACATCTGTGGAATGAGAAGAAATTAGGTCACAAATAATTGGTACTTTTTTTCTTATGGATTGTGCATTGAAAATTAGAGATAGAGGCAATTAGTATTGTAGAGACTTGAAATGTGGGTGTAATAGTAATCAGAGACGACTTATTACCTAATTTCAGGTCCAAGTTTCATGCTCCCACTTGCAATTTTTTTTTTATGTCCGGGTATCTCTACCAAAGTATTATTGTGTTTTACTGCATCCAGTTCTATCTTACTTTTCACCTTGCGGAAGATGGACTCCCTCAGGAAGGAGTCCTCGCTACTGAGCATCAGGGGTACCTGTATGTTTTGTGTGTCTGCTAGCTGGACATACACTGAAATGGCACCTCCACTCCGGTGTATGTCGGTCAGCTTCCTGGGGTGTACCAAGTGTGTGTTTTTGGTTACATGTGGACTTACCTCTGGTGCTCCTGAGTCCACTCGACTCTAGTCAGTTGAAGGTGGCTTTTGGTTGAGGCAAATCTCAATTTGGTCAGTATCTAGGATAATGATGAGTATGACCTCCTTTTTCAAAAGGATAACATTGTCGTTATTATCACCCCCCTCTTTGGGCTGTCTGTACTGAAGTACTAGTAAGGAGGGATCGGCTGATCTCTGGAAATTTATTCTGAGAGTAGTTTCTTTCTGCTCTACGGAGAAGGAACTATGGACCTCCTTCCCCCTTTGAGCCACTCTTCCATATGGGAGATGGTATAAGACCTGAGTCCACATGACCATATTTACATAATCAAGGATGGGGGACAGTCTCATGAGGAGTTCATTCCCAATTAGGAATTCCTCATTGGGGGTCTTGGTGATCAGAACCGGGTGCTTCACTTTTATCTTTCTAATCTGAAGGGTGAGCCATGCCTTACCTCTGAACTCCACAGGCATTCCTCCATATGCCCCTAGGTCCACTTCACATGGGACTTCTCATGGAGTGGACCTACTCTCTAAGGAAGTAGAGCGTTTGTCAAACAAGTTTTGCATGATTAGGGTGACCTCAGAACCCATATCTAGGAGCCCATCCCAATTGAACAAATTTTGTATTCTGATGGGGATCGTGTAGCAGAGTTCCTGAGGCTGCAGTTTCCCTAAGAAATACTTACCCTTCCTGACAGAATGAGCGCAGGACTCTCGCTGGATGTCACCTGGTACTGTAGAGGTATGGGCTTCTCTGGGTTTGAACAGGGAAGGCTCCTGGGCACTTATGGTAGAAAGCTAGGGAGGAAAAACAGGATTGGTTAGTTACTGTATGCTAGGGAAGGACCCAGAGGTACTGGGGCCCTCTTCTGGTGTGGCCCGGTGCCACTCTTAGATTCCTCAGACATGTTCTCTTTTTTCTGGGTAAATTTCTCGGGTGCAGCAGGCACACTGTGGTTTTGGTCAATGAGCTTCTGGATGATGGCTGTCAGCTTGGCCAGCTGGTTCTGCACAGAAGGTCTCTGTTGTATTTTTGATGCCACCCCCGATTGTGATTCCTTTTGGGTACCTGCAAATCTCATGCGTCCTTTTCTGGATTAGCTGCTGAGCCATCGGATTCCCCTTGGGGAGGAGGCATCCAGGGCCTGTCAGACTTAGGTTAAGAAGATAAGGGATTAGTTTCAAAGTGTATCTTTGACTCATGGTGGACACTTGGTTCCTCTCCTTCTTAATTATCTGTCTTTTGCTACCTATGGCCAGACTTTCCTTTCTGACAAATGACATATAGCTTTTCTGCTTCCTCTACAAGGAAACTTAAGGGCACCTCCCTGTGGAGATATAAGGGAGTTCACAGAGTAGGGGAAAGAGACTCAAAAAATAGGTTTCAGAGAGTGATCTTGTCTGATTTGGTGGCATAGGGCTCCCTATAAAAGAAAGTCTGCTTTAGGTGGTAGCTAAATGCTCTGGAACTTTCCTCCACTCCACATCTTAAATTGTAGGCAGCCTGCCATGCCAAAACACTGTTAGCATAAGTCCCAAAGTGTTATTTGAGGACGAACTCAAATGTGACTAGGGACTCTTTTACCTCAACATGGATACTAGCTATGTATTTCTAGCTTTTTCACTGAAACTCCATGGGAGTAAGGCCACCTGGTCTTTTTCAGAATGGGCACCAACTACGTCAAAAATTTCATGCAACCTTAATTCCTGCAAAATATCTGAGCCAGAATTTACCTTAAAAGGAATGATTAGTGTTTGGAGGAGCTTAATTTATTTAGTGAAGTTTGAAACTCCCACTAGGATCGGCTGGTGGTAATCTGGCCTGGGTGTGGGCTTCTGATCCCAGGCCTGCTTCTGGGAGGCTGGAAGGGACAGTTCCCTCTCCCCATCCAAGGCTGTATTGGAGGGGCAGGTATGTGTGTGTCTCTTGCCTTTGTACTGGCCAGAGATTGAGGCTGTATTTAGAAGCTAACCCCTCTACTTTGTCCCACATCTTAAGCTTTTCCCGTGGTTATGGTAATTTTTCCCAGTCTTGGGAAAAAGGCTGTCTGTAGCTCTGTGTTGTGCATTCCTCTTTCCACACCCACTGACCCTTAGGGAGGTGTGGGGTCAGGGGCTCTTGGGTGGTATTAGGATATTCTGCTACCTGAATGCTCAGCTTCAGGGAGATAGGGCTTGGCATAACATTAAGTGTATTTTCTTTCAGTAACTGGATCATACTTTGGGACAGCTGGAGCTGATACCTGGATTCATTTAAATTAGGTAACAATTCCTGTTTTTCCTTTTCTAAATTACAGTTTTCTTCTTGTAACAAGCAAAGCCGAGCTATGCTTTGTTGCTTATCTTGCTTTTCTACTGAAAGCTGTTGGATTAATGATTTATTTTCAGCTTTTACTAATTCGGTTTCAGTAAGGTGTATCTCTTGAAGAGAAAGCCTTTGTAGTTCAAGATCTCAGATTCGGCCCTCTCTTTCAGAGACCTGAAATTCCAACTGAGTGAACTTCATTTTCCACTTTTTTAAATCCACATTTTGACTATCAGTCACAGCTAATTTCAGTTGTAGCTCGTTGGTTTTTCAAAGATTTAATCTCTTTTTCTGACTCTTCTTGCTGGGTTTTAATAGTCATTTCTAATTCCTGAACCTGATCTGCAGCTTCCCCTGAATTTACTTCCTCATTTTGCTCTCTTATAACTTCTTGCAGTTCCTGAATTTTTTCTAGGTATTCAGGTAGCTTATTATTGAAATGAGGGTCTGTGGGCTGACCTTCAGTGATCTGTTTTTCTAAGGCTTGTATTTTCATTGTTAGTTCTTGATTCTGTGCTGCCATTAATTTGCAATCTCCTTCCTGCAGCAAACATTTTTCAGTGATACCATCTATTTCTGCTCTTAGCTGACTAACATCTTTTTCTCTCTAAACAAAAAAACTGGAAAATATGTGACAAAAAAGTATCAATAACTCAGAAAACGTCACATATAACGCAATTCATTGAATAAGGTATACCCTCATAAACGGGCCAATGTACACCTTCGCTTAACAGCGTTTTAACTTTTGTTCACTGATATCAGTGTAACTGCCCATAAAAATTTAATCATAGGGTAACCTTTTTTCAATTGCGTGACAAACACTGCCGCTTACATTTTTTAAAATATATTTTGTTAACTTTTTCAAAAAACCTTTTAAGGTATCAACAAACTCCAACTATCGCCAACTTGAAGTAAAACGTTCAAATGAATAACTTATCTTTTTCCCAAAAGACGCTAGAGTCCAAAGGCATTACAGCAGAGCAGGGCATTTCAGCAGAGCTGGGCCATCGAGCCTTTGGACTCTAGCGTCTTTTGGGAAAAAGATAAGTTATTCATTTGAATGTTTTACTTCAGTTGGCGATAGTTGGAGTTTGTTGATACCTTAAAAGGTTTTTTGAAAAAGTTAACAAAATATATTTAAAATTTTTTTTTTCTGCTTTAAAAGAGGAACGGCAGTGGAATATCCTGCTTTAAAAAGAAGTGGCAGTAAGCGGCAGTGTTTGTCACGCAATTGAAAAAAGGTTACCCTATGATTAAATTCTTATGGGCAGTTACACTGATATCAGTGAACAAAAGTTAAAACGCTGTTAAGCGGAGGTGTACATTGGCCCGTTTATGAGGGTATACCTTATTCAATGAATTGCGTTATATGTGACCTTTTCTGAGTTATTAACATCTTTTTCTAACACTTGATTTAGTGCCTGTAAATGGGAGTTATCTTTTTGCAGTAACTCTCCTAATAAGTACAAATTGGTAGCAGATTCAGCTAATGTCTTAAAGGTTAATTTCGATTCACTAACCAAAAATGTCAGAGTTGTCAGGTAAAGATAAGTAACATTTCCTAATTGTAGGTATGTGTCTTTTAAATTCTTATGTACCTTAGAGATCTGGAATTGCATACATTTTTTTAGTGAAAACCTGCATAATCACTAATGCTTCATCTTCTAATTTTATTAAATTTAACTGCACATCTGATGGCATCTCTGCGGATGGGTGTGGCCTATCCTGTCTCAGGGAAACTTCAGACTAAGCAAGTTTAGGGGTGCATGGACCTATCTGCTACAGGACACTGCCAGTTCCCCTTCCACTTCAATTCACTAACTTAAGTTCAGGAAAAGACAACATGTTCTCCTCAGAATTAGACTTTTATTTATCAGATTTGGCAGAATTTAACATTTAGAAGAGAACAACAATTCCTGTCTCTAATATCCTGGCCTCTATACACCAGTTTACCCTAAAGAAAGTTCTGTACCATGGGTGGTTTCAAACATGCCATAAACCTTAGCCTGACTAATATATTAATACTTATGGCTAACTTACTTACCCCTGGTCCCAACTTTAGGTGATTTCCTTATATTTAACTCTGATGCAGACTCTGACTGGAAGTCTGAAGAACCATCTGGGAAGGAGGCTGGTACTGGCAGAGCTGCTGGGCTGCTCTTGGCTCCTCACTGCCTCAGACTCCGTGCTACCGTCAGACCCCAGACAGGGTGTCTACTCTCTCTGGTCTCCTGGCCACACCTAGTCTTCTCCCTTCTTGATAGCAGGATTGCTGGGGCTGCCTCAGATCTGCTCTCTTTCTCCTTATTTGCTCCCCCCCCCCCCCCCCCCGTCTTATACTTTCTGTCTGATAAATATACATCAGCTCATGCATAATCATGTAGTGGGTGGAAGGTCTTTGCCGATTTGCAAGTCTTTTCCCCCCTCCCCTTTTTTTCGGGGGGGGGGGGCTGCAATGTCTGGACCAAGGCTGTATGCCTGCATCAGCATTTTCTCTGTTTCAGAATGCTCCCCCTTCATCCAAGGGTGGGGTCCTTCTGACCTCCCGGACTTCCCTTGGCTGGTCCTTGACTTCTGCTTATGAGCTTAAGTTTTTGCATTCTCTCTCTACCTTGGTTTTATTTACACAGGAGCTTACAAACAGCAGATCCCCTAGAAGCTGCTATCTGGCTGAGCAAGTTAACTGGGGAATAGACATGGCTATCTAATAGCTGGATAAATTGGCCCCAGTCAGTGCGGTGGGGTTTTGAAATTTCACGGTCTGTCTGGTTAAGTCTCTAACTTAGGCCTGGATTCTCTAAGGTCGCAGACCTTAGAGAATCCGGCGGTAACGGGGGGCGGGAAGGCGAAGCGGGGGGTGGGCCTGCGAAAGCCGGCAGCGATCGCACCTCCGCAGTGTGATCGCTGCCGGCATTCGCACCCAATAGCGCCATCGTAAAAGTTGGTGCTATTGGGCGCGAAATTGGAAGCGAAAAGGGTTCTTACCTTTTCGCCGTCCGCGATGTCTTCACAGCGTCCGCCCTGGTGCTGCCCCGACTCCTCCTGTTCCGGTCTTGACGCCTCCCCCGACTCCCTTTTCGCGTGTGATCGCTTTAGAGAATGACCCCCTTAGTTGGATAAGCCATCTCGATATTGACCTTACACAGTACTTCTCTAAGACTGAATTCAACCATAATTCATTGATCAGAGTCAGTATCGTGATCTCTCTGCTGAACCTAACAAAAAAAACAGACTGAAATTGATGGAGACAATTATTGGTTTTCATTTATGCGCATACTTTTTCCATTTTCAAATATATATATATATTCAGAGCTCTACAAGATTCCACCTGTTTTTGCTCCAGTGACTTTTTTGTGATGATATCTGTTCGAAATGCAATTCCATGTTTTATTTTTCTAATCTTTTTAAAGAATTTGGATTGCTGAGGAAATTAAAATTCCCCCAATTAGCTGAAGATTATATCATGTTAAAGCAATCCTTTATTTGGATTCAGATATATTGGAATGTGCAAAATAAATGGGTGTCTGTAAACAAAATCAGTCCTAATTTTGATTTTGGTCAAGTGGCAAATGCACATAAATTGAGGTTTTGAAAGAAAAAGTCTTTTAGTAGATACGTGCGTAGCCGCGCGTATCTACTAAAAGCCGTAGCCGCGTAGCGCGTAGCCGCGCAGCCTACCTCCGTTCCCTCCGAGGCCGCTCCGAAATCGGAGCGGCCTCGGAGGGAATTCTCTTTTGCCCTCCCCTCACCTTCCCCTCCCTTCCTCTACCTAACCCACCCCCCCGGCCCTGTCTAAACCCTCCCCCCTACCTTTGTCGGGGGATTTACGCCTCCCGGAGGGAGAAGTAAATCCCAGCGGGCCGCTGGCACGCAGAGACGTGACCCGGGGGCGGTTCCGGAGGGCGTGGCCACGCCCCCGGACTGCCCCGGGCCGAAACCACGCCCCCGGGCCCGCCCCCGAAACGCCGCGTCCCGCCCCCAAAACGCCGCGCCGATCGGCCCCGCCCCCGACACGCCCCCTCGAAAAACCCCGGGACTTACGCAAGTCCCTGGGCTCTGCGCGCGCCGGCGTGCAAGGCCCTGCTCGCGTAAATCCGGGCGGATCTACGCGAGCAGGGCTTTTAAAATCCGCCCCTTTGTATTTAACCATCTCCTTTCCAGAGCCTCTTTTTTAGTTTCCTATCCAAAGCAGTAATTTTCTTAAAAAGAAAAAAATCGCCACTGCACAATTCCTGCTTTCCTGGCCTGATTTTCAAAGCCATTTATGTGCTTAAAAACCAATTTAATGTGTATAAATGGCTGTCAAAATATAGCCCCTGGGCCAGTTCATTTACAAGGACTCCCATAACCCAGTTATGCTTCTCCATTTCTGCAATCTGTGAGTTCATGTTCCAGATGGCAGAATTGGGACAGTGATGTGACTTATGTGTATACTTTTGTGCTTTTGAAAGTTTACATGTAAGTTACCAGGCACAAGTTTATCCTCTGCTTTTAGCAAGTGTGAGTTTGTGTGCAGACAATCCTTGATAAAGGCTGCATGTACAGACTTTACCACTATCAGGTCGATACAGTAACGTTGAGTTAAAGATTCCCGGTCTGTAACGTGCTGGGAGCGCACAATACAGACGAGTAAGGCCATCCAGCGATACAGTCTCCAGTTTCACGCGTCCTTAGCGCTTCCTAAACCCTTTCCTAAACCCTTTCCGCACCCAGCATGTAAATGAACGAAAAAGCTGTATAATGAAGGAATTAGCTATTCCCCTGCGATACTGTAAAGGGCGCTGATATTATCTCCTCCGTAACCCGCTGTTCTGCCGCGGCCTTAACCTGCTAGTTTACCGCCTCCCCCTAGTAGGAGTTAGTGTAGTGTAGTGTAGTGTAAAAACATTGCTTACCCGCCTTGGTCCCGTCCGGTCTCCTGCAGCCCCGTCCGGTCCCCTCCTCCCGAAGCAAAAAAAAAACAAACGAAAAAGTAGCAAGGCTCGGGCCTGCTACGGTAAGTGTAAAAAGTGTAAAAAGTGTATAAAGTGTAAAAAACAAAAAACCTGTGTGTTATATAAAAAAATAAAACAATTTTAAATACCTGTCGGAGGGCCGTGGGTCCAGGCGGCCGGTGGGCGGCGGGCAGCCATCAGCGGCATCCGGTAGTCCCTTCTCCCTTCCTCCCTCCCTCCCCTGCCTGGATGAGCGCCAAAATCGCACGGGCGGGTCGACAGCGGGGGGGGGGGGCGGCAGCAGGATCCGGGAGCGGCGGGTAGGCAGCAGCGGAGTCCGGGGGGGCAGCGGCAGCAGGATCCAGGGGCAGCAGCGAGATCCGGGGGGTGAGTAGCGGCAGCGTGTTCGACCGGGCAGGCAGGTAGGTGGCAAAATAAAGATGGCCGCCTGCACGGGAAAATCATGCAATTGGCCGCTGAAGACGTGACGTCACGACGTTTGGCGTCACGGGGTGTGACGTCACGTCTTCAGCGGCCAATTGCAGCTTTCCCCCGTGCAGGTGGCCATCTTTTTTTCCCACCTACCTGCCCGATTGAACACGCTGCCGCTACTCGCCCCCCGGATCTCGCTGCCACTGCCGCTCCCGGATCCTGCTGCCGCCCCCCCGCTGCCGCCCCCGCCCCCCCTGCTGCCGACCCGCCCGTGCGATTTTGGCGCTCATCCAGGCAGGGGAGGGAGGGAGGAAGGGAGAAGGGACTACCGGATGCCGCTGATGGCTGCCCGCCGCCCACCGGCCGCCTGGACCCACGGCCCTCCGACAGGTATTTAAAATTGTTTTATTTTTTTATATAACACACAGGTTTTTTGTTTTTTACACTTTTTACACTTTTTTACACTTCCTGGTACCTGTCATTTCAAATGTCATTTGAAATGACAGGTACCAGCGCACCCAGGTTACTGTATAGGCGCTGTTACAGCGCCTATACAGTAAAATGGGTTGCGCGGGCATAACCCTTCCCTAACGCTTCACAGCCGCGGCATGCATTTGCATGCGATTAGAGGAGAGTATCGGGGAGTTAGTGAAGAGAACTGTGCGGTCGGGGAGGAAGGGTGCGCCTGACACTGCCGCACTGTTTTTACCGCGGCCTTACTGTATCGAGCCGTATGTGGGGAGTTACAGAATTATTTCTCCCTGTGTTTAGGAGGGTGATGTGCGTGCATAATCACTGGCATTTCAGGCTTTCATGTGTGGGGTTTTTTTGTTTAGTTGTTTTTTTGTACTTAGGGCTCAATTGCAAAAAAAATGTTGCAGTTTCCCTTCTTTGCAAGTAGTAAACTTTCCGGTGTGGTCTGCCAGGCACAAAAATTTACTAAAATTGTGGATTAATGAGTTGCTGCAAACCACTATTGTGCAAAGCAACTCACTAATTGAGAACTGAGTAAAAAACTGTCCCACAAAGACATCTTTGTGGGCAGGTTTCACAAAAAGAAGATGACCACAGTTCAATAAACTGCAGTTATCCTTTTTGTCGGGCTCCTCAGTTTCATACAGAGGTCTTTCCAGAGCTCATTTGCATCCATAGAAAAATTACATTTGAAGAGGCCGATAACCCGCAAGAAATTCCACGGGTTACTACATCGGCCTGTAAGGATGGTTATGTGGCTCTAGGTGGCTGTGTTAAAGATCAGCCTAGCAGCACAAACTAATTATAATCGGGCCAATACAGTAAAAAACACGGGAGAGCGGGCAAGCGCCCGCTCTCCCGACGCGTGCACAGGACACTCGCCGGTGCGCGCGATACAGTAAGTTAATTTATTTAAATTAGGCCCAGCGGTAAAAAGAGGTGCTAGGGACACTAGCGCGTCCCTAGCGCCTCTTTTTGGATAGGAGCGGCAGCTGTCAGAGGGTTTGACAGCCAACGCTCAATTTTGCTGGCATCGGTTCTCGAGCCCGCTGACAGCCACGGGCTCGGAAACCAGACGCCAGCAAAATTGAGCGTCCGGTTTTCGGCCCGACAGCCGCGGGCCGAATTCACTTTTTTTTTTTTTACCCTTCGGGACCTCTGACTTAATATCGCTATGATATTAAGTCAGAGGGTGCACAGAAAAGCAGTAAAAACTGCTTTTCTGTGCACTTTCCCAGTGCCGGAAGAAATTAGCGCCGACCTTAGGGTTGGCGTTAATTTCTGAAAGTAAAATGTGCGGCTTGGCTGCACATTTTTCTTTCTGAATCGCGCGCGCATACCTAATAGGGCCATCAACATGCATTTGCATGTTGAGGGCGCTATTAGGTGCCGCGGGTTGGACGCGCGTTTTCCTCCCCTTACTGAATAAGGGGTAAGGGAAAACGCGTGTCCAATTGCAGGCTACCAGTGCAACTAAGAAAACAAAACTTTCAAAACCTTTCCACAAAACCTTTCGCAGGAATTCAGCCAAAAATGGAGAAAAAAAATTGGTTAACGGTAAGCTCTGCTTTGTTAGTATTTCATCAAGGATTTACAACTTGGTATTCCAGATATTTCTTGCAAAAATGTTTATATTAATGTAGCATTTGTGAAAAATAAATAGGGACCTTCTCTTTTTGTTTTTCCTGGGCATTTCAAAGATATAACAACAACAAAAAACATCAGTGGAAAAATGACTTTCTTGTAATGAACAGGTGAAAAATCAGTGGAAAAGTCATTTTTCACTGATGTTTTTGTTATAACGTTGAAATTCCCAGGAAAAATAAAAGGAAAACTGAAACATGAAGGTCCCTAAAAATAAAGTAAAAAGAAGCCTCATGAAGAGCAGCCTTAACTGTAGATTTGCAAGTGTGCTGTGATGATTTAAGGCAGAGAGAACGAGAATGACGGGTGGTTAATATGGGAGGGGGGTCTCTTTTTCCAGGCTCAGATGTAGAGTCATGTTGCTCTTCAGATGTTACAGTGCAGTAAAGTCCTGTGATTTGCTTTTTCTGTGCAGCCATCAGAGGACTTTTGTTCTAGAGGTCATGGGAAGACACTGTGGGTAAGTGTTGTTTTTGATTTTTTTTTTTTTTTTGTGGCATCCAGTCCAGTGTAATGTAAATAGCTTACAAGACTTTTTCGAAGATTAACTCCTTGCTTTCTGTGATGGCCTTTATAGGTATCTAGCTCTGGTCAGTGCATTAGCTTGTGGTGCGGATTGGGTATTTATTCCTGAATACCCGCCACTGGAAGGGTGGGAGGATCTGATGTGCACCAAGCTTTCAGAGGTAATTCCTGATATAATACACTAAATATATATTTATATATATATATATATATATGTATACACACACATTCTGTTGCATGTGTAGGCCAAAAATCAAGTGATCAGTGGTTCTCACCAAATAACCAGTTCATGCCTGATTTTAAATTGATTGTTATTGTTAGCATTCAGACTGGGCAAAGAACTGTATAGTAAACATTAGAAAGAAGAGGCTTACTTTATCACAGGTTTTCTCCTGTTCTGTGCCCAGGGGAAAAACCTTTCCTAAATCAGATTTATAGTCTTCTCTGTTTTGAGAATATGACTCATCAATAAAATAAGAGATCAATAGTCACTAGCACTGTGTGGTGTTCTACCTCTATTTTTTTTTATCCATATTTGATTACTCACCATATCAGAAAGTCCATTTACCTTAATGTTCTACTTAGAGCCCTAATATGGAGTTAGCATTTATGTTGTTAGGTATTTATGGGGGCAATTTTGAAAAGTATTCGCGTTCTGCCCACGGCCTATAAGAACATTTTCAAAGAGGAACGTTGTATGCTATCATCATAGCCACTTAGTGATGCCAGAAGCACCAGGCCCGGGTTAATAGAACGGAAAATGTCATAATACCTCTGTATCTCTCCATGGTGAGACCGCACCTTGAATACTGTGTACAATTCTGGTCGCCGCATCTCAAAAAAGATATAGTTGCGATGGAGAAGGTACAGAGAAGGGCGACCAAAATGATAAAGGGGATGGAACAGCTCCCCTATGAGGAAAGGCTGAAGAGGTTAGGACTGTTCAGCTTGGAGAAGAGACGGCTGAGGGAGGATATGATAGAGGTCTTTAAGATCATGAGAGGTCTTGAACGAGTAGATGTGACTCGGTTATTTACACTTTCGAATAATAGAAGGACTAGGGGGCATTCCATGAAGTTAGCAAGTAACACATTTAAGACTAATCGGAGAAAATTCTTTTTCACTCAACGCACAATAAAGCTCTGGAATTTGTTGCCAGAGGAGGTGGTTAGTGCAGTTAATGTAGCTGGGTTCAAAAAAGGATTGGATAAGTTCTTGGAGGAGAAGTCCATTAACGGCTATTAATCGAGTTTACTTAGGGAATAGCCACTGCTATTAATTGCATCAGTAGCATGGGTTCTTCTTAGTGTTTGGGTAATTGCCAGGTTCTTGTGGCCTGGCTTTTGGCCTCTGTTGGAAACAGGATGTTGGGCTTGATGGACCCTTGGTCTGACCCAGCATGGCAATTTCTTATGTTCTTATGTCACAGTAGGAGACTACCACAATCTGGGCTGAAGATAAACATAAATTTAAGGTACAGGGAGGGTGGGAGGGTAAGGTTTGGGGAAAAGGGAAGGAGAGAGGGCCTGGTGATAATACATTTGCAAAAAAAAAAAACCAAACAAGGGACCTGGGAGCAGAGTGTGGGGAAGGGGGAGAGACCGATACCATATTTTTTTTATTCATGAGATGGCAGGTGCTTTGGGGAGGGGGTGGCAGGCTCGACTCGGAGCTCGGGTAGGTGGGAGAAGAGGGATTGGTTAGGCCCTGTAGGCCCACAGTCTGCTTTTTGTTTTTAACACTTTGGCACTTAACTGGCTATATTCTCTTGAATATAGCTGGTTAAATGTAAAGTTATTTGGAAACCCTTTCTCAACCCTGGCTCGGAATGCCCCTATCATGCCCCTTTCTTTTTTGGCTAAAGCTTAGTTGGACAAAGACTTACCTGGCCAATTTTTAGCCAGTTAAGCAAGGGAAATATTAAAAACTAGGCATTTAGACAGATAACTCACAAGTTGGCTTTGAATATTGACCTGAAAATGTTTATCTTCATTTTTTTCCCTGGTCAACCAATTAAAAATAGCCCCTAGAATACATTATATAATTTATATAAGATATATATAAAGAGATAAAGAAGATACTGGAGAGATTCTGAATTTATTTATACTAAATAGTTAATCCATTTGATATTTATTTAAAAACATGTTTGATTGTATGACAGTTTTTCTTCAAAGCAATCTGAGCAGTAATGGGTTAGATAAGGATGGCCATTTTAGAGCAGAACGTGGACTTTCCACTGTTGGCACAGTAGAGTTCTTATTACACAACAGTTTCCTTGCTTCAGGACATTGTTAATGGCAGATTCAGCCAAGTTCCTTTGATTGGCTTGATATATTCTTTGTGAGTGCTATTATATGCTGTAACATGTTCGACTCTAAAGCAGTCTGTGTTGGGAGCAATGGGCCTGTCTTAGTAAGCACTTTGCAGTCTCATTTTGTCTTTCATTGGCTCTGGGATAATTAATATACTGTAAGCATGTTAACTTTGGTAGTGAACCTTTAAGTTACTCTCTCGCTAGTAGTTACAGGGAATCGTAGACCATGAGCGTAGATAAAGACCGTAAAGTCCATCTAGTCTGCTCATCTTTCATTCCTGCTTAAGTACTGCTGATCCAACTCAGTCTTTGGGTTAGCTCCAGTTCCCTTCCGATAAGGGATCTTTTGTGTTTGTTCCCTGTTTTCTTGAATTCTCATACCATTTTAGACTCCCTTAAACTTTAAAAGGATACTTTTTTAACAGGCTGCATAAAGTTGTTATACACCCAAGTTATACTAGTTTCAAAATAAACTTATGGTTTAAGGCCACATTAGAAATTAGTTCAACAAACTTGTGTACAAGCAGTTATACCTGCTATTGGGCGCATGTAGTTTTGCCGGGAGAATTTATGCACCTAGTATTTACATGACAGTGTTAGGGGCTCTGAGAGGCTTGGATGGGGTGATTTTTGTTTTATAAAAATTTAATATTGGTTTAATTTATTTGGTAACTGTGTAATTTTTTATTTGAATTATTTATTATGTGATGAGATTAGGATGTTTAGTTTTATGTTGGATTTTTATTTTTTTTAATGATTTTCTAACTACTTTTGAGTGCTGGATAGACATGATTAATAAATGGAAATAAATAACATCAGAATATGCTTGTAAGCCCCAACCCTGTCGAGATTCTTCTCCCTGGAACAATTCTCCCTTGGGTACATAAAAGTGCACGTATGCAGTGTGTATGCACGTAATTTTACGTGCACATTGGACGTGCAGTTATCTTAAGCACCATTTCTTTAGGTAAAGCTCTACTTTACCCGCAGAAGTCCCTTTGAAAATTCCCTTCTAGAAGTTTAAGCACTGTTAGATTGTTTGTTGTACTTAGATACAGTGATATAGATATTGAAACACTACTTAGCCAGATAAGTAGGATTTACCCGACTAAGGCCTGGATTTTCTAAGTTCGCAGAACTTAGAAAATCCGGCGGTAACGGGGGGCGAAGCGGGGGGCGGGCCTGCGAAAGCCGGCAGCCATCGCACCACTGCGGTGCGCTGGCTGTCGGCTTTTGCACCGAATAACTACACCTTTTATGGTGTAAGGTAAGATAAGGACCCTTATCGCCGCAAAACTGGCGGCGATAAGGGTCCTTACCTTTTGCCACCAGCGATGTCTCCGCAGCGTCGGCCCCGGTGCCACCCCGTCTCCTCCTCTTCCGGGGCCAACTCCGCCCCGATTTAGGTATCGCGTGCGATCCCTTTAGAGAATGACCCCCCTAAGTGGTAGATGCTGAATATCAGGCTATATTCAGCAGCCTCCATTTAGCCAGATAAGTATTTATCCAGTTAAATAGATAACCAGATATCTTGGGGTGGGCAAAGGGCAGATCAGGGCAGGGCAACCTCCCCAGTTATAGTAACCGGATAAGTGCCTATATTCAGCCTTATCTGGTTAAGTTAACCGAATAAGTTAGACCAGCTCAATAGCAGGTCTAACGTTTTGATAATAAATATCTGGATAACTTAGATAACCAGATTTATTTGAATATTGGACCCAATATATCTTATTAAACAGCTCTTCAAATGTACAGCTCTCAGAGCTTCCTAGCCACTGTGGTTACAGTGTAGACTTATGTCCTGCATTCTGCTTAGGCTGCAAAATGAGACTGCAAAGTGATCATTTTAATACTATTGTGGTAACTATATATGGTTTCTATGTGCTCGACAAGTAATAAAATACAAATTAAAGCCTGTGGTTTTGCATTGACCTCTAAAGATGTTGGTGGAGCAGTAATGCAGGCAATATTTATGTCTGTTTCTCACTCATGTACCTGAAGTGAAAAAGCAAAATCCCCCACCCCAAAATGCACTAGAATAGTTTATTGGTATCTGATTAACAGATTATCAAGCATTCTTTATATCCATAAATATAAACTAAATAGAACATTCAGATTTGGAGACATGTGTGAGTCTGCACAGCACAGTAATTATTAATCCCTGATTAATCCCCTCAAGCTTCCCTGATTCAACTGCCTAAACCCACATCTTTAGAAAGAAAGTTAAATATTTAACTCCTCAAACAAACAGACTTTCCGTTTGCATTAGCAATTATTCCCTTTGCATAAGACATTGACTGTGTGTTATTGCTCTGTCTAGATTCATGGTCCTTGGTTTCAGACCCTGCAGACAAGATAAAATGTCAGTCATTATTCAAAGGGGATCGCTGCAGTTTTTCTGAACTCATTGAAAAGAAAGTTCATATTGTTCCTAAGTACATAGATGGCTAAGAATTAATGCTTTGCTCGATATTCTGTAGCCTGTATGTTGCTCCTGTAGGAGTCAGGTACTTGTTTCAGGTTAAAATTAGTATAAAAATGCGAACAGTTCCGTAAGGTAGAAGTGAGGCTTTCGCATAGTCTTACAACGTACTTTAAATATTGGTCTGTCTTCTTTCCTTTGTTGTTGTTTTTTAAGCAAATTTTGTTTTTGACAAGCTAACCCTGTGATCTCTCTTGTTTTAAGGTTAAATGGGAACAGTTTCTGTTTGGAAATGTTATTACTCTGTTTGTGTCTGCTCCACCTAATTATGCTTTTATTTTACAGCACCCAATTAAGGACTGGCTCTTGATCGGAAGGCAGATTCAGTGCCTCCTTCACGGGCACTTGATTGCTGCTGTTTTCTCTCTGTGTTACAGTCCCCATTTATGTAGTGTTTCTCTCACTGTGTAGACGCGCTCCCGTGGTTCCAGATTGAACATTATTATAGTTGCTGAAGGATCCATTGACAAAAATGGGAAATCCATTTCCTCCAGTTTTGTTAAGGAAGTGAGTACAGATGGTAAAGTAAGGGTCTGCTTTGCCAAAGGACTCTACCAACTGCCTTCTAAGAGCACTGTTCAGGAGCCTTCGTCCTTCCATTTCATATCCATTTATCACTCACCCTCTGCCCTTCAAATATGGGGGTTTACGGTTTTCTTACAAACATTTCGCTGGAGAAGGAGCTCCCTCCAGCTGAGCAGCAAATCTTGTTCCAACTCATTTCAATTATTTATTTATTTTTTTGCAAAGACTTTTTTTTTTTTATTCTCTTAGAATCGTGCACGAAAGAAAAGACTGAATATCATAATTGTTTCAGAGGGTGCCATTGATACTCACAACAACCCTATTACTTCTGAAAAGGTTAAGGATGTAAGTGCCAATCTCCTTGTAGTGCAACTCCTGTCTGACCTATAGTGCTGTCCCTTGCCTACACTAAGACGTGCCTCAGTCTGTTTCTTTCCTAAACAGCTTGTTCATAGCTTGTGCATACTGCTTGCTTTTCATTTTTCTGCATGAAGATAGGGTGGTCCGTTTTTCTCAAATACAGATTAGCTTACATTAACCAAACAGGCACGAAATACGAATTAATCGCTCAGCGGCAGTGCCCTGCACTCTCGTGCCGAGGGCCTGGGTTCAGTTCCCTGGCCCAGCATCTGCTCCTCAGGCCATCTGCCTGATGCTGGGGGTGTTGTGAAGGCCCTGTAGGTAGGAGGTCTTGGCCAGCTCTCAGCAGTGACACCTAGGGACCAGACGTAGGCTCTGGAGGGGCTCCATGCCTTCTAGCCCCTGGATACAAAATAATGGGGAAAAGATGCAAAATAAGGGGAGAAACCCCTGGTAGTTGTGAATGAAGGCTTATGGTTCCCAGGCTTTAGATCATGCCTCAAGACACTTTTGTTTTCTTGGCATAAGTGAATTATGATGGTCTAGCGCTTACTTCACATTTATTCATGTGCTTATGTCTATTGCGCCAGTAGCTGGTGGACATTTTTGTGTCACATTATGATACCATAACCCAACAGAGGCCAGTTCTGATTGAGCTGAAAGTTCATTGGAGCCGGAAGAATGTAACCTAGTAAATAATGGCAGAAAAAAGACCCAAGTGGTCCATGCAACCTGCCCAGCAAGTTTATTTTTTATGATTAATGAATTGCTTACTTTTTTTATTAAGCACTTTTATTGATAGGCCTGAGGCTCCATGCAGGTTTACACCCACCCCACGAGCCTTCTGTTAAGGTAGTAACACTGGTCCGTGCAGATTGCTCCCATGCCCTTTGTTGAGGGTAGCAACAGCTGCTCTGTGCAGATTATCTCCATGCCATGCAGGTGACCCCTCATTTTCATTCTCTGCATTTATCCAAAGCCCTTATGAATTATATTACTTTTCTTGCCAGGCCAATCCCTCTTCCTGCCAAAAAACAAAGGAAACCAATTGAAAATCTATCGGGTACATAAGCAAACCACCCTCAGTCTGGCTAACCTCATGGGTAGTATTTGCCTGCAGGGTTTGCTGAATTAATGAAAGCAGAACTGCTTGGGTTATTTTGCATTTATTGGATTTGGGTTTTACATTTAATTAATCACTTTTCCAAATCCATGCTCAAGGAGAGTTACACCTTTAGGTACAATGGCTGATCCCTGCCCTGAGGGTTCACAGTCTTAAGTTTGAGCCTCAGGCAATGAAAGGTGAAGTAACTTGGCCAAGGTCTCAAAGAGTGGCAGCGGGAGAAGCAGAACTTGATCCCTGGCTTTCCTGTTTCTCAACTCGCTTCTCTAGCCACTAGGATACTCCTCCATTCCCCTCAAAAGAACCAACACAAATTTGTGCTGAATACTGTGCACATAGTTGCTTTCCCGACCTATCCCTGCTCAGGGAACACCTACAGAAGTAGGCGGGGAAAAGTACAGGCGTTGACATCTGCACAGAGGATGGGGAACAAACAAGCAGCCCATTTCTGTGGGCAAGCATCTTGATACAAAAAGCCTGCTTGAACACTGAAAAACTGATTTAACTTGTTGTTGTCATACCACAAAACAAATTTCTCACTGATTGTGAGTTTTTAGTTTCACTGAATATACATCTGCACTGACCCAGACAGAACTCTCAGGATATGCAAGGTGCATGTTACTTCATATGTCTTGCAGCTCAATCTCAGTTAGTCTGATTGGACAATATGTGGTTTGTTTGTGGATAAAGCATCATGGCCTTACATTTCTGTGAGGGTTTGGTTTTAAGCAGCAGTAAACCCAAAGACCTCAGCAACCCCATACAGAGTGAGCCAGATCTTGGAAGCTAGTACCTCGATGCAGGCCCATTGCTGGGCTGATAACCTGGCAGTTTAGGGGGTAAGAGGATGGCCGCAGAAGGCAATCTCCCCTCCAGTGATGCAGCCAGTTGAGTACCCCTCAGATGATGAGACCTCACATTAGTGGCCATGCAAGGGTCTAAAGTAACATTGCAACCACCCTGCTGCTGCCATGCCACTGGCACCCAGCCCTCTCAAAAGGCATGTTGGCATCTCAGAAGGTCACCCACCTTGCCCTCCCCTTCCGACGGCCCTGCCTGGATTGGAGACCATCTGGGAAGATTGGGTGCATGACCTGCAGAAGACAATAGAACGCTACTGCAGTATCCTGCCAAGCAAATTGCAGTCGCACAATGGGCCATGATCACCAGTCTGTATGAAATCGATAAGGTACATGCTCCGACCACCCAACTCAAAGGACATGTGTTTCCATCTGCTCAGATGGAGCATGTTTCACTGTGGTTTTGCAGGAGTTGGACTCTAGAGACACAGGCTTGATTGTGCTTGCTGCTTACTTCCTAACCTTGCATGCTGACAGAAGGCTATTTGTTGGGCTGTTGTTTTGTTTTTGAATAGAATGGAAAGCAAATGCTGGATTTGCATGTCTTTGCCTTGCTTTGGAACTTGCTGCTCTTGCTGCCTTCCTTGCACACCACCATTGTTTCATCATGAAAGGATTGCTTTCTTACCAACCTTTTCATTTGACTCATAAATATTTGGGGCTTCCATATTAGACAAATCTGCGTTAAAAAAAAAAGAGGGGGGAGGGGGCAGTTAATTCCCAAGCCAAAACTTGCTTACAAGGACTGAACCAGAATATGGGCTGAGGCCTAGTAACCCTCTTTGGAGGTGCCTCTTGAACATCTTCTGTCCCTTATGCTCCCTCCTCCCCATTTCCTTCATCTCCCCTTCCCTGTATTTCCTATCTGCAGCAGTTTCTCAGCTGCGGACGTGCCCGGCATACATGGGTGAACTGTAGGATTTGCTAACAAGGCACATGTGAAAAAATGTTAGGGATTCTCATCCTTTTTTTATTCGTGGTGGGAGCTGGGCAACATTTTTGCTCTGCACCTGCAGAGAATGAGAGGGACATTAGACAACACTATGGTGGTCACTCAATGCTGAATTGCACCCATACTTGTGTTTACCAACCCTGTGGATGAAGTGATGCAGTTCTGTGGGAGTTCACTTAATCAGGTAGAAATTTACCAATGTAATGGACAAGTAGTTGAAGAAATTAGATTTTGGTGACATCTGCTGAGTAGCAATGAAGCAGAAGCATGAATAGAACCTGAAAGGAAGAAACTCAAAGTGAGCTGAGGTCCTTTTAATTCTGCAGCCTGTAAATGCAAAACATCATCTTAGGATAGTGTCAGAGTAACTTATTGAACAAAGAATGGCCCCGCTTTTGAAAACTGGCTGACACGCTGTTGGAGATATTTTAGTGGACAGTGCAGGTGACTATGTAAAAGCCTCAAAGCATGCTGATCCCATTGGCTGCCAATTGATGGTGCAAGTTAAGTTTTTTAAGCCTGATGTAAATCAAGAGTAAAGGAAGAGTTCTTCAGGTCAGTGGGGAAAAAGGCTGAGAGTCCCTGTGCATTCAGAATCACTCTGTCTCATCAAGTGTAATTAAAAATATTGAGATGAATTGGGGGAGGAAATGTGCCATACTGAATCCGTATTCATCTAGGTGTGCCTCGCACTGGGAAAGGTTGAGAAATGCTGTTGTACATGTCATACTTACTGCTGCTAACAGCTGGAGACTATGGCTTTGCTCAGGAACCATACTAAGGACCTTCCAGTAGTAATACATCTTTCCCTGCCCATTCAGTCTTAAAACATGAGGGTAATGCATTTTACATTATCTTCACTGACATTGTTCCTTGATGATTCTATGCATTCAAGATGTTTGCCTATTGCTCCAAAGCTTTATATGAAAATAGCATATCAGAATAGGCCTAAAAGAAAGTTAACCATTGATTAGACTGAGGTTTAGGTATTGTCTTCAGGAAAAATAACCTTCCAAAATCAATTGTGCGGTATATAAAACTTTTCAATAAAATAAAAATAAATAAATAAATTTTACCGTATATTGTGAATTTTTAACATCCTTTTCAGTGCAGCTCAGGGCCCTATGTTTACCTTTTTAAAACAAAAAGATCTTGAAGCCTAAATTTTAGTGTCTTTAAAAAAAAAAAATCACTAAAGGACTAGGTGAACTGGGAGGATTTCAGTTTGTTTTAAATACTTGCAACTGTTTCTTAATATATAGTTCAGTGAAATTGGCTGTCCACAGGATAGACTGTTATTCTGGTGATAAGTACTCAGTTCTTTCAATGGGGGAGGACCCACATTTCATTGCGTCTCAAGGTTCTCCTTGGACTGTGACAGAGTGTGTGTTATTGAAGTGGCACTCACGGCAGCAGAGGAGAGTGGGGATTGAGGAACTGAGCTCAGCTCTGATCTCATGCTAATAGTCAGTGTTGGGCCAGTGAGAAATATTAGAAGCAGCTGCTGGGTGAGCTACATCCTGCTCCTCCCATCTCTGTACTTGACCTTGCACATCAGCACCCTTGTGACAAGATGGATAGGAAGAACTAAAGCAAACTAAACCTGGCAAAGGTTATTTCAATAAAAGAAAAAGAAACGCTGCAGGACTATATTTGATAGCAATTAGAAGACAACCCATATTTTATTTGGTTTTGGGTTTTTTTGCCCATAGGCATATTTTTACTCATAATAGGAAGATATAAATCAGGATAGCCAAAGCTATATCTAAATAAATGCAGGGCTGAAGACGAACTTTTAAAGCTGCTGAACATGTCGCACCTAGAGAAATTTATGTGCTCGAAAGACCAAATCACCATATGTGATGGTTTAGTTTGTCTTTTCTGGCTCATAAAGCTCCTCTACATAAGAGAGTCTAGCTCCTAGTGTTTAAGTAGAGCTCTATGAACAACTTTACTAACTGCTGATCACTGCTATGCTTATACTGTACATTTGTTCATGGACATAAATCTGGCCTATTGTGTGCATTTTTCTTTCATTCTCTCTGAAATTCTTACTAGCTCGTGGTTTCCCGTCTTGGATTTGATACGCGTGTGACAATTCTTGGTCATGTTCAGAGAGGTGGTACGCCATCTGCGTTTGACAGAATTTTGGTAAGTGTTTCTATTGGAAATCTGCTACCTTTCTTGACATTTTCAAGTGGGTTCCTCTCCTAATGTGAATCACTGAAAACTGCTATAATTCAGCGTGCATCTAAAGAGTGGGCTAGACTCTACCTGTTTTCCCTGGGGTGTGTACACGCTACAAATTAACATGTAAAATATGCAAACAGGGTAATAATGAGCTCATGACCCTAGTCGCAAATGCATGCAAAATGTAATGAGGCTTTAGGACCTTTGTATATTGAGAACCTCCTCTGGAGTAGCAGTTAAATGTTTGAAGACCCATCTCCCTTTCTCCAATCCATAATAGGCCCATCTGGGAGTTGCCTACCCACCTTGCACCCGTCTGGAGGCCAGCCATCTCCCCGATCCTAAATCTGAAAATGAAACTTTGAGGGCCCACATAATCTCTTCCTACTCAGTTCCCTCCCCTTCAGAACGTGGATTTGCCATTCTAGAGGGCGCCCCCAGGCTTTGCCAGCAGGAGGAAACAGAGCACCCCTCTGCCAGCTTTGTTCCTCTGTGCCGAATGGATGAGCAGCTTCACAAATTGCTAGGCAGTGTCATTCTGAATGCAGCAGCAGAACCGTCAAGAGGGCTGTTGGTTGAAGACTCCCTCAAGAATGGTCAATCCACTTTCCAGAGGAATGTAAGGAGCTGGTGGGAGTTTGAATGGGACTCCAGAGAGAGCCTGTTTGTCAGATCAGGAGTGCGAGGTGTTTGCAGCCTAAGAAGCATTTACTGTGGATCAGGAGGGAGGGAGACATTTCCTTCTGAATTGGGCGTGGAAGGCTTAATGGGGTTGCCAGTGGGAAGGGGGTGTTTTGACTAGCATCTGAAGGGGCTTATTTTGTGTTGGGGAGGGGTGAAAGGGATCCCCCTTGCTAACCAGACTCAGGATATTCGTTGGTATATGCATGTTGTATATATCATTAGTTTGGTGAGTCGACCTCCAAGGGCAATCATTTTACATGCTCCTTAGTGACTTGGCCTGTATGTCTGTGTCAAATATCATTTGATTACAAAAATAAAAATGCAATTCTTTCCAAGAATTTTTTAGCCCTCTTAGAAAATACTCAGTCTGTTCTCATCCTACCATAATAACGATGGCACGTGTTTATGTTGGAAGAGCCATCTGCTCTACAATCCACTACTACATAGTGCACTACTATGAGGGCTGTCAAACCTGTTACACATGTCAAACTTAGAGATGCCCTTCTGCGACTTTAAAGTTCATTGGGGTAGAGAACAGACACACATTTCAGATTGCACCACCGTATTCTGTGCCACCTATGGACATGTGTTGCTAAAATTCACTTAAAAACCAAACACATTTGTATATGAAAAGCAGAGTTATTCTGCTGAGTAGGCGTTTCAGAATGAGTATAGACTGAACTTGTTTTCTTGTATCATCAGAAAACGTTAATCTCTTTCATGGGGTCAAATTTCAAAGGCTTAGTTGAGAACTACATGGATAAAAGCAGAATGTCCGTAGATAGTGGCCGAATCTCTGAATGGATTTTCAGCTACCTGAAAGCTTGTGCATATTTGCACAATATATATACTTTTAGCTGTTGTATAAAGAGGTATTCTTGTTATGGGGGGGGGAGGGGGTGAAGTTAAGGTGTAACATGGTGATAAAAGTTTCTATGCGTGCCGTGGGAGCGCGTACTTTCCACCATCATTTTAGAAGGTGTATGTGTGCAATATTAGCTGCATAACAAGCCGATTTTCAAACACATGGCACACAGGCGCTTGTAGTTTGAATATTGGCTAGATTTTTGTGGAGGATTGGATATGTGGGGGCTAAATAATAGGTGTGTAGCATGCCAATCAGGTGTTCTAGGGCAAATTTACTCTTTATCTATAAAGCAATGATGATTTTCACATCATCTTTCCTTTTTGAAGCTAAATATATCTAACCTACATTCTCCCCAGCATAGTATTATAGTAGCATAGTTAATGATGGCAGATAAAGACCAAAATGGTCCATCTAGTCTTCCCAGCAAGTTGCTTAGGGAACTAACTGTTGCTCCATGCAGGCATCCCCAAACAGTAATGTTAATTTTAGAGGTTACTCCATTTCTTCATTTCCATTATCTTGCCACTAGGGATCCTCTGTGTTTGTCCCACACTTCACACAAGTATAAGTTGGCACCAAGAATGTGTATGGACTGGCTAAGCAAATTGGGTCCACAAATAACCAATGATCAATAGAAGACAGGTGGACAATACAAATTCCTTTAGTCAATAGGCCTCTGAAAGGTACAAGTAAATAATACAACATGTAGGCCCTTTGCCCTTTATTCTAAGTGAATATCACTATTTCCCACATGCATTAACGTGTGTGGTCATAGCAGAGTCTTTGAAGTTTGTTTTGTTCATTTAAGCTTTGTTTTGGCAACAGAAAAATCAATAGAAAAGTGTACTGCATATTTGTCTGTCTGTCCTTTATATCTCCTTGCTCTCTACCAGGCAAGTCGTATGGGTGTGGAGGCTGTGCTTGCCCTGCTGGAGGCCACGCCAGATACCCCTGCCTGTGTTGTGTCTCTGTGTGGAAACCAAGCTGTGCGCCTGCCTTTAATGGAATGTGTGCAGATGGTGAGTTGCTGGACCGAGGCCAGTTTATAGCTGCGTATTCCCTAAAGTAGAATGCTGTTTGTAACAATGAGGGGACTGTTAGTGATGAAAGCTGAGGAAAATAAATGAAGAGTAATGCTACTCTGTTTTTGGGATAAATGAACTGGAAATAACTGCACTGATAATTGTTTTCTTAGTCTCAGATTGTTCTATAGATACACATGGGAGTGGGCAGTTTTCCAAGTTTTTTACCCTTAGTGTGGTACTGTTTCACAATGCATGCACTTTTTCCATGGGGAAGAAGGTATGGGACTAGATTAGGGGGAACCTTAATTCCCTGTACGTACCCAGATCAGTCCACACTCCTGGGTTTTGCCTCCCTGCCAGCAGAGGGAGACAGAGAAAGTTTCACTGACACTGTACATAACCCATTGTGCCACCTGTAGTCCCTCTGCATTGATCTGTATTTCCCTGTCTCCAGCAAATGGTAGATGGTGTACAACCTGCAGTCTGGAGAGAGAAAAAAAGAAAATTAAAAGACAAGAAAATTTCTGGATCTTCCCAGGGGGTTGTGAGGTCCAAGTGGGGCAATCCCCCCTGGTCTGAGGCGGATGAGCAGGGGTTGGCGACTCTTCTGATAGCTCGGTCTGGAGGTCTGTGGGGTGAACATCTGGTGGTCTAGATCCCTCATCCCTCACGAGACAGCGGTGGAACCTGCTGGCATTTCTTCACTGCAAGCCCAGTGCAGCAGGGAAGTGTCCCTTTTATACAGTTTGTCCTGGGCTTGGTCACTAAAGTTTGGTGAAAGGAGACTAGTATAGCCAGTGGTCTGGCTCTTTTTTGATCTGCCATGTGGCATGCGCTCCTTGAACCTGAACCTCTGCACCAAAGGAAAGTATTGGTTTCTGTGTATATTTATTCTCAGAGAGTAAATTAAAAAAAAAAAAGAGAACAAGGAACTACTTAGAGGAATCTGTATAGCAGCGAGGTTCCGGGGGGAGCTACCTTAGCAGCTCGGGGAGCTCAGTGATGCCGTTTTTCAGCAACTTCTCTGCCTGCGGAGGAGACCGGGTGTTGACTCCTTGGCGCTGAGGGACTGTTCACTGCTTGCTGTTGAGGTGCTGGTGGTGCTGCAGGTATGGGGAGGAACAGCGTGTGCGTGCGGCAAAAGCGTTCAGGGGGGTCTGCATTGAGAATGACCTCATTGGTAGAACAAGCCTCAAGGGTGACAAGGTCTAGAGCTGAAGTTTTCCCCGTCAGTGCGGAAATGGTGGCCATTTTTGATTCCCTAGCAGCATCAGCAGGAGAGGCAGGGGAATCCCATCTTCAACTATAGCCAGCAGTTCCCTATCCTGCAGAGGTGCAGAGAGGCATTTGCACTGAGGAGTAGTCTCTGGTTCTGGTAGAGATCTTTTGCCAATTTTAATTCGCTTATGCACAAAGCGTGTTTAGTGAGATGCTGGCTCTTGGCCCTAGTCTCCATGGATTCTTGGCCAGTCAAGATTTGGAGCTGTTGAGAAGCTCTTTAGCCGATAGTTTTCGATGCCGGATGTTAAACGGATCTGGGCCTAAACGTGCTCAGGTGCAGGCAGGCTCTACTTAGCCATGTGATAATCCACTGCAGTGGTTCTTTTCCTGCGTGTGAAGGTGTATGCGCGCATTCTCACCTCATGGCAGTTGCATGTGCTGGGACCTTTGTGTGTAGGTCCACAGCCTAGATTTGAGCTCATACATATGTGACCTATACTTGAGCGCATATTTGCGCAGGTACTTGAGCACGTATTTGCATAGTTACTTGTGCGCATAAGGCTGCAACCTAGACTGGAGCGCGTATTTACACGGGTACTTGTCCACATAAGACTGTGCAACCTAAATTTGAGTGCGTATTTGCGCATTTACTTGTGTGCGCACAACCATGGCCTAGACGAATGCGTATTTGCGCATGTATGTCCGTGACCTAGTCTTGAGCACAAATTTGCGGTGTCCTGGAGGGGTGTGCATGTATGCCCAGGTGGCATTGATGTACGCATAGGAGGCCACCAACAGCCGAAGTTCAGGAATGCTAGATGCCGGTGATGAACAGGTCCAAGAGCCTTGCTATCTGTGAGGCTTGCCTTCTGATAGCAATTCAGTCCTCACTCTCTCCGTTTGTGTCAGCGCTGTTTAGATGTTCAAAGCGATTTGACTACTACAACTTTTGCCCATGTTGGGACATTCCCTCAGCCTATGGTGTCCCTGGAGGAGTCGTGGAGTGGGAGGTGAGGCAATGGTCAGTTCTCCTCCCTTTTTCCCAAGGGCAGAAGCTTCCCCGAGAGAGGTTGGAGAGAGCAAGGTTTGGCCTATGGGCTCTGGTATAGATCCATCCTCCTCCTCCTTTCTGCAGGGGTGCCCACCAAAGGCGAAGCAACCTACTATATAGGGATCATGTGCTCGGGCTCCCATTTGTCAATCACAGCAAGCAAATGCCACAGGGAGGCTGTACCTGGTAATGTTCAAGGAGGTGTGGATCATGAGACATCGGAGGATTCCAATGGGGAATTCATTTTCTCACTTCTAGAAGAGGGATAAATTGCATATGATTGAGAGCTGCTTTGGACTCTGTACAGATTTTTTCTGTTTTCACAGAGATGTCTTGCTGAGTTTGTTGGCTCAGACTCCAATCATGCTTAGCTGGCCGGAGATCAATTTTAAGTTAAGCATCCTGTTTTCTCCCCCCCCCCCCCCCCCCCCGTATCCAATTCAAGAGATATTGCATTTAAAGAAGGTAAATGCAGCTCTCAAGGTCCAACTCTGAGGTCCTTCATCATGGCGGTAAGCAAGTTCTTGGCATCTCTTGCCTTAATAGAGGCATATCTGCACATAGCCATCAGTCCGGAGCACCAGAGATTCCTGAGTTTCACAATCCTAAGAGAACATTTTTGGTTTCAAGCTCTTCCCTTTGGCTGGCAACAGCTCATGTACCTTCACCAAGGTGATGGTGGTAGGGACAGGTGCATTGCAAAAGGAGGGTGTGTTGGTGTATCCATATCTGTATGATTGGCTTATTCATGCAAAATCAAATTATCTCTGTCGACAATCAATACAAAAGGTTCTGATGCGCTTGAAGTCTCTAGGATGGGTGGTGAACCTAGCAATGAACTATTTAGTCTTCTTACAAACTTTTGTGTATCTGGGAGCTCAGTTCGACACACTGGCAGAGTGTTTCTCACAGAGAGAGATTGCTGAAATTGTAGAGTCAGATTAGGCTTCTGCCAGAGCTTTTGGTGCCCAGGGCCTGGGACTTACAGGTCTGGGTTCTCTGGCATTGACATTGGAATTAATACATTGGGCGTACATGCATACGCGGCCTCTGTAGGGTGCTCTTCTCCCGCTGGAATCCGTTATTGGATGAGTTTCATCTTCCTCCTCGTCAGGGACAGTCTTTTGTGGTGCTTACTCGCACCAATCTTGAGCATAGTGCGGAATCGAAGATTCTGAATTTAATAATTGTTTCCATCGATGCAAGCCTCTCTGGATGGAAGACTGTGTGGCAAGATCATAAGAACATAAGAACATAAGAAATTGCCATGCTGGGTCAGACCAAGGGTCCATCAAGCCCAGCATCCTGTTTCCAACAGAGGCCAAAACCAGGCCACAAGAACCTGGCAATTACCCAAACACTAAGAAGATCCCATGCTACTGATGCAATTAATAGCAGTGGCTATTCCCTAAGTAAAATTGATTAATATCCATTAATCAATTTTAAATCAATTAAAATTGATTAATAGCCATTAATCAATTTTAATCTCCTCCAAGAACTTATCCAAACCTTTTTTGAACCCAGTTACACTAACTGCACTAACCACATCCTCTGGAAACAAATTCCAGAGCTTTATTGTGCATTGAGTGAAAAAGAATTTTCTCCGATTAGTCTTAAATGTGCTACTTGCTAACTTCATGGAATGCCCCTTGGTCCTTCTATTATTCGAGAGTGAAAATAACCGAGTCACATCTACTCGTTCAAGACCTCTCATGATCTTAAAGACCTCTATCATATCCCCCCTCAGCCGTGGGCAAAACTTGAGGGCTCATGGCCTATCAATCGGTTAGAGATGAGAGCAGTGCATTTCACCTTGCTTGCCTGTCTGTCAAGATTATGTGGCCATCCAGTACAGATCCTATTAGGCAATGCGATGATGGTGGACTACATTGACCAACAAGGTGGAACCAAGAATCAGGCAGCGGCTTGAGAGGCCCGGGAATTGATTCTCTGGGCAGAACAGCACTTGGAGCAGCTGGCAGCATCTCACGTCACTGGTGTGAACAATGTTCAGGTAGATTTTATCAGCTGGAGAAAGTTAGACCCCGGGAAATGGGAAGTCGGAGGCAGCGATGTGTCATATTCATGGAAGATGGGGATATCCTGACCAAAGAGAACACCAAGGTGTCGCGGTTTTACAGCAGCTGAACAGAACACGGTACAAAAAAAATCGGAGCTCTGGTACTGCCATGGACTTGAGGGATTCTTATTTATCTTTCCTTCCGTGGTCTCTGGTGGATGGATAGAGAAATATTCAGGCAACATGATCCTAGTAGCTCCAGAGTGGCCATATCGACCATACTTCCTAGATCTGATCTGATGCCCCCTGAGGTTTGGACATCAGTCGACCGTTTTCCATCAGGGCCCAATATTTTTGGGTTAGGCAGCTCACTTCTGTCTCACGTCTCTCTTCTGAGAGGAGATAACTGAGATGGAAGAAATATTCCAAAGCAGTTATTTCCACCTTCTGCATCCTTGAGGTATGTTCGAATTTGGAGGATCTTCGAGTCCTGGTCTGCTGTTGACAGAGTGCAGCCTCAGTCTGTTCAGGCTACGGTGTTGTATATTTTAGCTTTTCTACAGAAATGTTCTGGTCAGGGGACTGGCCTTTAACTCTCTGAGTGTCCAGATAGCAACATTGGGTTGTCTCCGGGATAAGGTGCTAGGGTATCCTCTGTCTGCACATCTGTATGTTCTATGGTTCCTTCAGGGAGCTAAGTATTTGTGTCCTCAGGTGCAGAACATTTGTCCATCTTGAAATCTGAATCTAGTTCTTAGAGGATTGTGTGAGGCTCAGATTGAACCACTAAAGAGAGTTAAGTTAGTGACTTGACTCTTAAAATGGTTTTCTCGGTGGCTACTTGTTCAGCCAGGAGAAGTTTGGAGCTCCAGGTGCTGTCGTGACGAGATCCCTTCCTGATTTGGGGGTATCTTTATGCATGATGCCTTCTTTTCTGCCTGAGGTAATCTCGGTGTTCCATTTTAATTAGACAGTAGAGCTTCCAGCTTTTATGGATTTGGATTCCTCTACACCTCATTCGGGTGACCTTAGGCTCTTAGATTGGAGGCATGCATTATTGAGGTATCTAAAGGTCACTTATGATTTCCAGAGATTGCATCACCTCTTTATAGATCGTACCACCTCTTTGTAGAGTGATACAAAGAAAAGAAATAAGTCGTCTAAGGCTACAATTGTGCGGTGGCTGAAGGAAGCGATCAAGTTGACTTACATTTCTAAAGGGCGCTTGCTGCCAGGGGGTTTTAGGGGCACACTTGATGTGTTCTCAGGTGACTTCCTGGGCTGAGTCACAACAGGTTTTCCACATGAAATTTGCTGAGAGGCTACTGGGAATTCATTGCCCACTTTTGCTTGTCGGGGCTCTGGCTTCCATGTGCTTTAGTGAGAACTCTCCACATCTCACCTGAGTTAAGGGGAGCTTGGGTACATCCCAGGAGTGTGGACTGATCTGGGTACATACAGGGAAAGGAAAATTGGTTCTTACCTGCTAATTTTTGTTCCTGTAGTACCAAAAATTAATCCAGAGACCTGCCCACTTACTGGGGGAAGAGTCCGCCGCTCGTACTGTTGCTTTGCATATAGTGCGGAGTTGTTGGAGGTTTTCAATGCTGATTGCTTATGTTAAATTTGGGAGACTAGTTTTCCATTGTCTTTTTGGGCAACTTCACCTTTTTCCGGCTTGTTGGTTGGGAACAAGTTTGTTTAGAAGCTTGCTTAGAAATTTATCGTTGTTGCTGTTATCTTGGCTTGGGAACAGGTCAAAACAGAGGGACTACAGGTGGCATACTGGGTATTGTATAGCGTCAGTGAAACTTTCTCTGTCTCCATCTGCTGGCAGGGAGGCAAAACCCAGGAGTCTAGACTGATTTGTGGTACTACAGGAATGAAAAATAGCAGGTAAGAACCAATTTTCCTTTTATGTGTGAGTGTATGGAGGCCCTACATTGATGTTCAGGGAGGATGATAAGGGGAAGCTGGAATACCCATCTTTGAAGTTTTGGGGTTGAGAAGACAGAGACCCCCATATGAAGGGGAAGCCCTTGCATTTTGGACTTGGGAGAGTTGTTGCAGAGTGCACAGTCATTAAAATGTCCATGTTCCTTTTAGCACGACCCTTTTAATGTGTATGCGCTTTGCTCCTCAATAGAGTGATAAATATGATGCTAATGCCAGTTGTAGCATGAATGCTAAAATATATTTTGTGTGCTTGCCTCAAATTTTTGGCTCAGCTCTTTATTTCAGTTAAACAGGTAACAGTTTAGTTTGCAGAAGATTTTACTTGTGACTGATTGACCTGAAATATTCAGGGCTATCCCAGCAGCAGTGAATGGTTCCTTGTTCTTGTAGTTACAGAACTCTTAATGTCAGCATAACATTTAAAAAATGAAAGGAATTTTCTTCATGGCAGGCTGCTTTGTTAGTTTAACCTATTTAGTCAGAATCCTATGGAGGCATATAGTGTGAAGGCCCCCTGACCCTTAATGATGTCAGTATGTGTTTGATTGGTGACTGAAAAATTATACTGGATCTGAAGAATATCACAGATATTATGCAAGTCAGTTGTTCACAAATAGATTTCTTATAAGGAACTCATTTAGAATGATATACCTAATTTTATTCACTCAGTTATGACCCATTACAGTGGAGTTTTTTGCTTTTTTTTAAGACACAAGAAGTTCAAAAAGCAATGGATGAAAGACGGTTCGAGGATGCTGTAAGACTGCGTGGAAGGTATGTATCTTCAGTGACAGAGTCAGGTTTGTTTTGATAAACTTAACTTTTCAGTCAGTATATCTTCTATAAATTTTGATGGTTGCCTTTTAGCAAGAACAAGCAGTGGAGAGATTATGGAGCTATTCTACTTGAACATGTTAATTTGAGGATTGTAAAAAGACCAAACACAGTCCTTTGCATTCATATTCTAGAATACAGATGTACCATATCAGCATGCATAGTTTGCTGATTTTAGTGTCTTGGTCTGCTAAATATCAGGATCTCTTAACACATGTAAAGCAGTTCAAGCTACTCCAAAACAACTAGGGGAAGTTTTTGATGGGGATGGGGATTAGGAGTAGGGACCACATTAGGCCAATTCTGAAGGAGCTGCATTGGTTCCCAATAAAATTTAGACTGTGTTTTTTAAAATTCTAATGATTATGTTTAAATGCTTATGGATGGCTTGCCCAAGATATGTGGCAGACCTCTTTGTTTGGTATGAATAGTTTGGTTTGAATTCTGTTAGAAACTTCCTCACTTTCTGTCACACGGTTGACAGTTACTAGATGTACCTCCCCCTTGAGGTATATACGTTCTGAGATTCTGTAAGGAAGTAAAAGCACGATTGAATGGCCTGACTTTTGAGTAATTTAATAAAAGTGGGCTTAAGGAGAGTTTTGGGATTATGGGGGGATTTTGATTTGGGGGGGGGGGGAATTGGTTAATATTATGATTGTATGTCCATATGATATTTAATTTTATTGTATTTCTCCGAGGATAAGCAGGATGGCAGTCCTCACACATGGGTGATGACATCAGATGGAGCCTGGCACAGAAAACTTATGTCAAAGTTTCTAGAACTTTGACGGAGCCTCATTGAGCATGCTCAGACTTGCATTATACCACATGTCCATGCAGGATCCCCTTCAGTCTCTTCTTCTCTGCAGAACTTGTCATCTTGCGGTCGAGTGAGAGCCTCACTTTGCCAACTTTTTGGCCTACGTTTATTAAAAAACATGTTTTTTTGCTTAAATATTTATTTGCTTCCTCGCACGGTTGATGTGGGGTCCCCCTGGGTTCTCCTGTTAGCATCTAGATAGGTTTTTTGACATTTATAGGTAAGTTTAGTTTTATTGTCGATCCCCTGGGGTGGCGGTGCACTCAGTGCCTGCCAGCCATCGCCATCATTTCGATCTCACGTCCCTTTTATTTTGCAATGACATGTCCACTTCGGGTTTTAAGTGGTGCCTCAGGTGTAGGAGGACCATGCCATCCTGTTTCAGTTGCTGACTGAAGAGGGTACCAGGCACAAAATGCTAGATATCCTCCAGTTCGTGGAGCCTCCCAAGGAGATTGTGGCAATCCCAGTGCATGAGATACTCGTATATGTGTATTACTGCTGAGAATGTGGGAACACCTTTTCATAGTGCTTCCCATGAACAATAAGGTGGATACTATTTATCTCATCCAAAAGGTTCTTGAATTCAACAAGCATTAGCTGCCCCTGTCAAATCCATTCTCAAGAAGGCCAAACACTCTTGGACACATTCCTTGGCACCCACAAGGAAAGATTACAGAGCGATGGATGCTCTTGGGAGAAAAGTGTTCCAGGATGCCATGCTTATTGCCTGTATGGCAGCCTACCCAGCTGTACATGAGCCAGTATACTCGGGTCATCGGAAAGCAGGTGTAGGATGTTGCCGAGCAACTGCCTCAGCAGCAGCAAGACACCCTCCATTCACTGGTGCATAAGGGCATGGACTGCAGATAACATGGGGTCCGTCAGACCGAAGGTGCAGGAGTGACTCACTGATGTGCCATGTACGGGAGAGAATCTCTTCGGAGATAAGGTCAAGGACATGGTAGCCCAAATCTAGGTCCACCGTATGACCCTGCAGAAGCTCTCCACTGGAACTCAGGACCCACGCTATTCATCCAGGAGATTGTCGAGGTCTGGGCCCAGGAATTTCTTATTCCACCTAAGGAAGTACTACCCTCTGCATCCTCGTTCTTCTCAGTCATATAAGGACTCTCATGGCCGCCCCAGTCAACAGAGAACTCAAAAGTCCCAGCCAGCATCTCCGTCAGCTCCTGAGATGGGGTTTTGACTGGGTCGCAGGGGACGTAGCCAGGTTGCCTGTATCCAGGATGATACCAATGGGTTCTCTCCATTGTTCACGAGGGGTACAAATTGAACATATTGGTTACCCTACAAAATTTCCCCCAAGCCCATTTTGGGGCCTGGTTGCACATTGGGAAGCACTAGTATCAGAGCTCTTCTTCCTCTTAATTGCCAGAGTGGTTGAACCCATTTCACCAGGGCAAAGAGGGCGGGGATTTACTCCCAGTACTTCCTGATACCAAAGTAAACAGGGGGAATGTGTCCCATCCTAGAACTGGGGGCCTTGAACAAGTTTATCAAAAGAGAAAAGTTCAAGATGGTTTCCTCAGCACCCTGATCCTTTTTTTTTACAAAAAGGGGACTGGCTATATGCCCTGGATCTAAAGGACGCTTACACTCACATCGAGATATTCCCAAGTCACTGGAAGTATCTCAGATTTGTGGTGGGAAAGCAGCACTTCCATTTCCGCGTTCTGCTGTTTGGGCTCACATCAGCCCCATGTGTCTTTACGAAATGCCTAGCCATGTGGTGGTGCACCTTTGCAGACTGGAAGTTCACACTTTCCCCTACCTGAACGATCAGTTAGTCAAGAGCACCTCTCGTGCGGGGGCCGACGAGACCATGTGCTCAACCATCTAGGTGCTGGGGAAACTAGGGTTCATTATCACCTATTTCAAGTCCCATCTCATCCTGACACCTCAATTGAACTTTATTGAAGCCCTGCTAGACACAGCTCAGGGCAAGGCCTTCCTGCCTTGATAAAGGGCCATCAACCTGATGACTATTGCAGCAGGGATTCACAGAGCCAGCAGGGCTATATGGCCACAACAGTTCATGTCACTCCCTTGGCATAACTACACATATGAAAGGCACAATGAATCCTGAGGTCACAATGGCGACAGGCCATGCAGAATCTCCAGTATCGCATCTGAGTCACTTTGTCTCTAAGGGACTCTTTGTCCTGGTGGCAAGTAATTTCAAATCTGGATCGGGAGATCTACTTCCAAAGTCCTCATACCCAAATTGTCCTAATCACAGATGCGTCCATCCTGGACTGAGGAGCTATTGTCCATCCAGGAATGTCTTTATCAAATCAACTTCCTGAAGCTCTAGTCAATCAGGTATACACTATAGTCTTTCAGAGATTGGCTGTCCAACAAAATTGTTCTTATCCAAACAAACAACGAAGTGGCAATGGGTATGTCAACAAGCAAGGCGGTATGGGATCATTCCTATTGTGTCAGGAAGCAGTCCAGATCTGGTCAAGGGCCCTCTCTTATGGGATGATGCACAGGGTCATGTACCTGGTGGTAACAGGGAAGATAATAGCGGTCAGACTGAGTCATATCTTCAGACCCCACGAATGATCTCTCAATTAAAGGGTAGCAAATTGAATCTTCCACCTCTGGAGAAGCCCAGATGTGGATCTCTTTGCACTGCATTGGAACAGGAAGGTTCCTCAGTTCTGTTCCCTGTACAGGACATGTGGCAAACCAGCCTCAGATCCCTTTGCCTGGCATTGGGATGAGGGTCTCCTGTATGTGTATCCTTCAGCTCCACTGATAGAGAAGACTCCCTTGAAGCTTCACAAGGACAAAGAAGTTTTGATCCTCATTGGCCGAGACAGGTCTGGTTTCCATTCATTAGGGAGATGTTCATCCGGAAACTGATCAGATTTGGGATTTCCCCAGATCTCATCACATAGGATCGAGGCAGGTTGCAGCATCCCAACTTCCAGGCCCTGTCACTCACAGCCTGGATGTTGAGAGGATAATATTGCAACCACTCAGTCTCTCTTGGGTCCTAATGGCTACCGGAAAGCCTTCCACTAGAAAGTCCTACAGACTGATGTGAGCAGAAGGCCCTAGATCTGTTTTCCTGCTCCCCACAAAAACTGCTTGACTATCTTCTATACCTATTGGAAGCTAGCTTAAAGACCAACTCTGTTAGAGTTCATTTAAGTGCATTTGGCACAAACCACCAAGGTGTAGATGGTACCTCATCTCTGTACAGCCTGTAGTTGTACATTTTATGCGGGACCTACTTCAGTTGAAGCCTCCCCTAATGCTTCCTCCTGCGTCATGGGACCAGCTAATAATGAAAGCTCCTTTTGAGCCATTATGCTTCTGTGACCTGAAGTACCTAACCTCGAAGGTCATATTTTTGGTGGCGGTCACTTCAGCATGCAGGGTCAGCGAGCTCCAGGCTTTAGTGACTTATCCACCTTACTCCAAGTTTTTCTATGATAGTGTGGTTTTACGTACACACTCTAAATTTCTGCCTAAGGTAGTGTAAGATTTCCATCTTAACCAGTCCATCATCCTGCCAACATTTTTTCTCAGGCCTCATTCACACCAAGGTGAGCAAGCCCTGCACAGTTTGGACTGAGCCTTAGCCTTTTATGTAGCGTGACAGAAGCCCATCGACAGTCCACTCAGTTTTTGTTTTTTTTGATTGGAATAAGTTTGGTATTGCTGTTGTCAAATGGACGCTTTCCATTTGGCTGACAGACTGCATCTCCTTCTCTTATGCCCAGGCTGGATTACATCTTAGGGGCCATGGTTAGGCTCACTCTGTCAGAGCCACGGCAGTTTCGGTGGCCCACTTGCAAGCAGTTCTCATGAAGGATATCTGCAGAGCTACGACCTGGAGTTCTTTCTACACATTCACATCGCATTATTGTTTGGATAGGGATGGCCGATGCGACAGCAGGTTTAGTCAATCTTTCCTTCGGAACTTGTTTGAGGTGTAGAACCCAACTTTATTCGTGACTAGGACTCATTGTTTTTGTTCAGGCTGCCCCCCTCTCGTTACCAACAAAATTAGTTGTTGTGCACGTTGGCACTTATTGTGTGTTTGGTTAGTCCCCTTTTATATCGAGGGCAGCCTGTAGCTAGGGATTCTCCCATGTGTGAAGACTGCCATCGTGCTTGTCCTTAGAGAAAGCAGAGTTGCTTACCTGTAACAGGCATTCTCCAAGGACAGTAGGATGTCAATCTTCACAAAACCTGCCCGCTACCCTGCAGAGTTGGGCTTCCACTATGTGGGTTTCTTCTCCTTTATTATTTTATTGTCTTGAATTTTATATTATAAGACTAAAGGGGACCTTGCATGGACGCATGGTTTAATGTGGCAGTCAAAGTTCTAGAAACGTTGACATTAGTTTACCGTGCCAGACTCCATTTGATGATGTCACCCATGTGTGAGGACTGACATCCTGATGTCCTCGAAGAATACCTATTACAGTTAAACAACTCTGCTTTATATCTGTTTATTCTGTTGGTTTGTATGCTATGTATATTGGTTTTATTGTAATCCACTTTAAGACTATGAGAAAAGTGGAAAATAAAATAGAAATATAAATAAATAAATAATATTAAAGAAGGATTAGTACACTGAATAGATTATCCAACAATGCAAGTTAAAAATCATAGGAGGCAATTTTCAAAAGGATTCATGTATGTAAAAGTAGCATATTTCAAAGCAATTTTCAAAACCTCATTTGTATGCAGAAAACCTTGTGAAAATTCTGTGAAATTTCAAAGGCGTTGCACGCATGAAGTAGCAATTTTCAAAAGCCCAATTACCTGTTCTGTCATCTAACAAATATAAACATGAATTGTACTGTATTTGCCAATTCCTTTGCATTCCTGTCCAGGGGAAAGGAAACAAAGGAGAGAAGAGTAAGCTACAGCCAGAAAGCTAATGTGAAAAAACAGTAGACATGAGCACATTCACATGAAAGGGATAAATGAGATTAATTTCTGGTAGTGAGCTCAGCCCCATTATTTTAATATTTGGTGTATCCACACTGGGTCGAATAATTTATGGAGATCTCAGAACATCACTGAGGAAAATAATTTTGATCTGTTGCATTATTTGCCTGTGTTGAAATTTATGACTACAAACAATTAAGACTTGGATACCAGTTTCATGCTATCTAATGTTTCTGTACTGTATATGGGATCCCAGAGTAGACCCTTTACTAAAATAATGTTATTTTTTTTCATATTATTCAAAAGAGAATGCTCAAAACCTTTTTTTAGGCTTGATATTAATTTCAATGAGCATACTCCCTTGTATTAATAATTATTTCTATAGTGCAATCAGTATATGACTGTACAAGAAAATGTGTAGGAATTATTTTACTGGTGCCTTTTAATATGTCATTTTTGATTGACCACCTCTCCATCATCACTATCATCCCACTCCCATCTTCATGATCATGTTCTCATGTGGTTCTTTGATCCTATTAATTAAATTTTGGATCTATTATTCCTCTCCAAACTCATCACTGTGCCTACCCCACTCTCAGTCCAAACTATTTACCCTTTACACCACTGTTCTTATTTGCACCCATCCCACAGGGAGGGTTCCAGGCAGATGGGTAGAAGCCCAACTGGGGAAGGTTTGAGTTTGTGGAGGGTGGTAGATGTGGGAAGGTCTGAGACTGTGTCATCCTGAAGCTCATTTCCAGCCTTTTTCTTACCTTCAAGGTCACCCCTATGACTAAAAGCTGGGTGTACTTCTGTGCTGTTTGATGACTGAAGGGGGTCGTTGGTCTTTTCGGTTGTCATATTGCCCTAGGCTAGCCTGCAGAATGATATAGTTGGTTGTCCTCTCTCTGGCGACCATGATCATCTCCTTGGTTCTCCTGCATGGAAGCAAGTAGCATCTTGAACACTGGACCATCAAGTTAACCAGAATTTGACTATTTGTAACTACTGATTATGGTTTCTTTTTAGGAGCTTTGAGAATAACCTTAACACCTACAAATTGCTATCTCATAAAAAACCAGTTTCTGAGCTTCCAAAGGTAAGTTATTTTTTGGAATCATTCGAGTGATAAGTATTATGATGATAAAAATATTCACAGTGGTGCAAAAGGTGAGGCAGAGATCCCCATGCATGTCCTCTTGCATCGACCTATGTGGACTACTACTGCTGACTCCTCTCCTGTCAGTGGCCTGGTCTTTTTTCAATAACAGGTCATAGGCCAGTGATGATGCCAGATCATGAGTGCCTTGCAACTTGGGCATCACTGGGCTCTCCCCACATGCCAGTTGAAATTCTGGTTTTGAAAAATGACTTTGTAGCATAACCATTATCAGTGTTAAAAATATTCAGCAGAAATGTTCTTAATGTAGTTTTTTGGAGATACTGCTCTTTGTGGCAACAATAGCATAGACATGTATATTAGCAAAATCTTTCTGTTTCACATCTTCTTTAGTTATGCATTCAAGCCTTTATTTTAAGCTGTTATATTAATAAAGTGCAAAAAAATAATTCTTTATATAATTTTTCACTTGTTTCCTTACTTGCCCTTATTTTAAGAACACAGAGGTCTGATTTGTCTGGCTAAGCTTGGGACTTAGCTGGACAAACCAAGGGGTTTGAATTTTCCATCATGCCAACTGCTGCTGATTTATCCAGGTAAGTTTTTGGCCAGATAGAACTTACCAAATACAGTAAGTTGGAGGCATTCTGGGGTGGGTCTAACTTAACCAGATAGTTAGCATTATTCAGGAAAGTTAGCTGAGTAAGTCTGTTCATGTTGGAGAGCAGTCCTAAAGTTATCTGAATAACTTTATCCAGCTACAGTATATTCAGTGAAATGCATAACCGGCTGTGCTCCACTAAAGTTATCTAGAAAGCTTAGCATGTGCCAGCTCTATAAATATGGACCACATAAGTTGAACCATGTTGGGTCAGACCAAAGGTCCATTGAGCTCAGCAGCCTGTCTCTGACAGTGGTCAGTCCATGTCACTAGGAAGTATCCAGTAGATCCCAAAGAAAAAATGTATTCCTTGTACTTCCAGAGATAAGTTCTGATGCTCCCAACTTTACCTGGCTAATAATTATTTATGGCCTTTTCTTCTAGGAGCTTGTCAAAACCCCTTTTAAACCCACATATGCTAGATGCCTTGACCACATCTTCCAGTAAAAAAATCCCTTAGCTTAATTGTGCATTCAGTGAAAAAATACTTTCTCCAATTTCTTTTAAATTGGATGCCTGTTAGCTTCATAGAGAGTCCCCTAGCCTTAGCAGTATTTAAAAGGATAAATAACCATTCCATATTTACCTGATCCACCCTACTTGTAATTTTATATAACCTCTATCTCATAGCCTTTCAATCACATCTTTTCCAAGCTGAAGATCCCTAATCTGATTAGCTTTTCTTTATAAGGAACCATTCTATTGTTGTAATCATTATTGTTGCCTTTCTCTGTAGTTTTTATATTTTTTTTTTTTTGGAGTTGGAGAGAGAGAATTGCACAAAATACTTGAGGTACAGTTGCACCATAGATGGATACAGAAGCATTATGCTAGTCTCAATTTTAGTCTCCATTCCTCTGCAAATAATTCCTAACATTCTATTTGCTTTTTTGACTGCCATCGCACACTGAGCTTAAACTTTCAACATAATGTCCGCAGTAATAGATCCTTCTCCTTCATGGTAACTCCTAATATAGAATCCAGCATTGTGGACCGATAGAATTAGTTTAGTTTGCATTTGTTCAGATTAAATTTCATCTGCTATTTAGATGCCCAGTTCCCCAGACTGGCAAGATGCTTCTGCAGTTCCTCACAGTCTGCTAGTTTTCTAACAACTGAATAATTTTGTGTCAGCTGCAAGTATTACCACCTCACTCATAGCTCCTATTTCCAGATGGTTTATGTAAATGCTAAATGGCACCAATCTCAGTATAGATCCCTGGAGCACTCCAGTATTCACCTCTCTCCGGTGGGAAAATTGACCATTTAGTTCCACTTGTTTCCTATCCCAGTTACCAACCCACAGTGGGACATTGCCTCCTGTTTTTCGACTTTTAATTTCCTGAAGAGTCTCTCATCAAGGACTTTAAATGCCTTCTGAAAATCCAAATATACTATATTGATATATACATGTTTATTTATACATTCAAAATAATTCTAATACGGGGGGTGGCCTACTCTGGTCCTTGAGAGTCAAAAAGTCCTAGTTTTCAGGATATGCACAATGGGTAAGTGTGAGGTAGATTTGCAGATATTGCCTCCATCTTATGCAAATCTATCTCATGTATATTAATTGTGGATATCCCGTTGTAAGGCAGAACTTCCCTTTGCTGAATGTATCTTGGCATTTCCTTGTTAAACTATGTTTATCCACATGACCAGTAATTTTGTTCTTAAGAATAGCTTCTACTATTTTGCCCATCACTGACGTCAGGATTACCGGTCTATAGTTTCTGGATCACCACTAGAACCCTTTTAATTATAGGTTACAGATTGCTAGTAACAGGTCTGCAATCTCATATTTACTTCTTTTAGAATTCTAGGGTGAATACAATCTGGGCCTGATAATTTGTTGATCTTTAGTTTGCCAAGTTGCTCTATTACATCTTCCAGTTTCACAGTCATTTGCTCCCGTTCCTCTGAATCAGCAGAATCAATGTGGGTATCTCCCCCAACATCCTCCTTAGTAAAGACCAAAACAAAGAACTTGTTAATTTTTCCTGCTATGACAGTGTCCTCTGTGAGCAGCCCTTTAACCCCCGGTCATTTAGTTGTCCAGCTATTAAAGTATTAGTTTTTTTTCTTCTCAAATTTGTTGTTATCCTGCCTTATTAATATTTTACATCTAGCTTGCCAGGGCTTGTATTTTTTCCTACTCTCTTCTTTTGATGTCCCACTTTTTTTGTACATATCAGGGAACTGTTTTTTAAAAAATCATTTTGTAAGAAGTCCTTTTGTTTGTACATTCTTAATAAAGTTTGGTTTAATGCCTGTAAAGAGACACTAATGTAACATAATACCTTTAGGATTAGTTTCTGGTTACCTAGGAGAGCTTTCTTTGAAAAGCAAACATAGCTAGGATAGAGTCAAAGGTAGGCAAAGAGGAAAAAAGTGACAAGAATGTAGAAACATCCAGATAGTAAGCTGATATTCACAGATAGAAGTAGACAATAGAAGAAATAGAATGGAAGAGACAAGAAAAAAAAAAAGTGCCAGGGAGGTTGATTCAAGTTTTGTGTTCAGATTTTCTTAGGATATTGCTGAGAGAAAGGGAGTGTACAGTGAGAAGAGTGGAGTGGAGTAGTAGTCTAGTGGTTAAAGCAGTGGGCTATGAATTAGGAGACCAGGGTTTGAGTCCTGCTGTCACTCCGTGTGACCTTGGGTAGAAGCTTAAATTGTAAGCCCTTTGGGGATAATCCACTTTGAAGTACTGCAAAAAGCAGAATATAAATAAAAGAGTAAGCTAAAATTTGCTTTTTCATCTATTATAATGTTTTTATTTCTGGCTATAAATATTGCAAGCAAAGATCCAGATACATTTAGGGCCGGATTTTAAAAGGGTTACGCGCATAAGGTACGGGGGCGTGGCTGAGTGCCCCGACACAGCGGCCTGTGTCGGGGCCTGCCGCACCGGCACGCGTAAGTTACTACTGCCCAGAGGCAGTAGTAACTTTTCAGATAAAGGTGTGGGGGGGGGGCGGGGTCTAGATAGGGCCGGAGGGTGGGTTAGGGAGGGGAAGGTGCGGGGGGGAGGGTGGAGGGAACGAGCAGTGCGCGCAGGGCTCGGCGCACGCAAGTTGCACAAAGGTGCACCCCCTTGCGCGCGCCGACCCTGGAATTTATAAGATACTCGCGGCTACGCGCGTATCTTATAAAATCCAGCGTACTTTTGTTCGCGCCTGATGAGCGAACAAAAGTATGCGCGTGCGCTGTCGTTTAAAATGTACCCCTATATTACTGAGAAATGCCCATCCTAACATTTTGTTAAGTTTCAAATACATCAGGCAGTTTAATTGTAAAGATAAAAATTGCCTAAGTGAATTTACCCTGTCCAGTCACAAATGGCTCAGTTTCATCTACAAGAGAAATGAGTGGATGTTTCTGGAGTTGGATAACCTGCCCCAAACTTATATTTTGCCGAGGATGAGCAGGATGGCAGTCTTCGCACATGGGTGACATCATCCATTGGAGCCCGGCACAGAACTTTAATCTCTCAGACCTAGAGCATTCAGCATGTTCTACTGAGCATATGCAGCTATAGCTACATCCCTGCCCCCTAGGCAACTCACCTCTGTCTTTCTTTTTCCATGAAGCTATGTGGTCGTAGAATCAGCTTTCTGCTGTCCCTCACAGCTAATGCTGTAACAATTCTGGAGCCGCAGTAGCTGTTTTTTCTAAAAAGAACCTTTATTTTCATTTTTTTTTATACCTTACAGTAATTATTTTGTTTTTTTCATTTACTCCCTTTTCAAACACTTCTACTGGCTGCATGGCTGGCACACTGAAGCCTAGCAGAGGTTGTTCCCTTTTCCTTAGTAAATAATGCTTCATCTGCAGCTTATTGGTATTGTCCTCTCTTTTAATGTATCTGTTTTGTGCCTTTGTCAGGTACCATTGTGGGACTAGCAGTATGCAGTCTGGGTGTGTTTCGAGTAGGCCTCTGGCCTGGGGACTTGCCAGAATTCCCATACCGACCTGGGCATAGCTGGGCATTAATGGAAGCTCAGTGAGGGAGCTCAGTGAGGGAGCTCAGAACTGGACAGTTATTGTGGGGAGGAGAGCTCATCCTCCCCACACTCTTGGGAACTAGCTTCCATGGGCCCAAGATAATATTCACCTATGGTGCCGTGGATGACGTAGCCCCCCCTCCTACTTGTCAGCCTGCTTTGGCAATGTATCTCCTTGGGAGAGAGGGTGAGCATGAGCAAAGATCTAGCAAAGAACAGAGAGTGGCCAGCTTTGCTGCTGCACCATTGATGCCATGTCAGTAATTGGTTGCCTGTGCTAGAGCATTGATTGTTAGATGCTGGAGTGTCGAGCATGTCTAGCCCCTTGAATGCCATCAAGCGCCATGGGTGTTATCGAGTACCATGGTCAACATCAAGTGCTATGGGCACCAAGGACACCATTGAGTGTTGGCATCATCGAACAAAGTGAGCGCCATCAAGCACCATGGATGCCCTCCTTGCCATATCGTGTCCTGGATGCCATTGAGCGCCATGGATGCCCTTGACACCATAGAACGCTGTGGATTCCATTGAGTATTATCAATGCTGTAGTATATCATGGATGCCATTGAATTCTGGGTGTGCCATAGAGCATTGTCAGGTATTATGGGCCCCATTGTTGCCATTGGTGCCATCGAGACCATGGATGCTGTCTAGCATCACGGATGCCCTTGACTCCATAGAGCACCATCAAACACCATCGATGATGTCAGCACCATGGGCTTCAATGCTGTCTGGTGCTTTCGATGCCATGGGCACCATTCAACTCCGTGGTTGCTGTCAAAACTGTCGAGCTCCATGATTGCCATTGGGCATCTTGAGTCATCAGGGTGCCATTGATATCAAGTGCTGTGAACAATGCTGACTCCATGGGATGTCATTGAGATAGTGGAGAACTGCAAGCGTGGTTGACACTGACAGGAGTCGTCTAGACCTCCGAGCACTGTGGGCGCCACCAGATACCATCAACACTGTCAGCTCTGTGGAGTGCCTGGACGCCATGGACGGTATTCTCACCGTCGATGCCATTCATGTTATAGCGGGCTCTTGGGGTTCTGCAGATGCCCTGGGTGCTTTTCCCACTATCGAACAGCTACTGTTTTCCATTGGGAGCCAACAACAGGTGCCCTTGTGTGTCTGGCACCATGGGATGCTATGTGGCACCATTGGGAATAGTGCCACTGAACACTTCTCCACGGTTAGCTCTTTTGCAGTGCACTACTGCTAGTAGTTTTGTGGCTGGTCCAGGCTGTGGCATGGAGATATGCCCAGGGGCACTGTGATGGCTCAAAGGAGTACCGTTGCATGGGTCCAAGGCACTGCAGTTGCAGGATGGAAATTAGATGCAGAGGCACTGTTAGGAAATGTCAGTATGTGGGCCCTTCGGCCGAGGTGAGAGGTGTTACCACCCAGGGAAGGAGCCCCGTTGAGCCTCACCGTTGGGAGGCAGAGCCTCGGCTGCGGGATGATATACAGCAGAAGTTATGTGTGGAGAGGAGAGGGTGACCCCAGGAGGCAGTCCACGGAGCTCCAACACAGGCTGACATCAGACTCAGCTGATGACTAAAGTCAGGCAAAGCTGCGGCACTACCTGAGGAGCGGGGATGCCTGGAAGTAGATACATTGGTCAGTAGAGATGGTACACTAGAGGGTTCCTCGGTGGTAGATCACGGTAGATCTACCAGATACCCCGCTGGGCGGGGTACACCGGCAAGGATTCCTCTTAGTGGTGTCATGGTGTGGGTCCGTAGAACAGGGTAGACCCGGAGGTGGCTCCTAACGGCAATGGTCCGCAGAACGGGGTACACCAGAGAGGGATTCCACGTAGATAACACACAAAGCGTGGTACTCACAGCGACTGGAGACAAGTAGAATTTCTTGGGAAGCAAGGCAGGCAGGAATCTGGATGCAACGCCCTCCGAGGAGCGGATAGCCAAGAGACAAGGAAGGGCCCCCAAGGAGCAGGTACCCGATAGTCTCACACCACGGAAGCAGGAACGAAACAGCGCTGAAGAGAGTAGGTAGGAACAGCAAGTGAACTCATTGCCAAGTCGCCGGCTGTCTGGGTTGGCGAGTTTAAATATCGGAGTTGAATGATGTCATCTGACGGAGACGCCCCTGAGGTTCCCACCATGACGTGATTAAAGCAGGTCAGAGAGTGTGCGCGCTTAGGGAACCCCGAGGTCAAGATGGTGGTCGGCAGCGTCCATCCTGCCGAGGTAGGCCCAGGAACGGAGGCTGGAAGGCCTGTGGTAGCTGGCAGAAGCTGAGAGTTCGCCTAACGGAGCCAAAGTAGTAGAAAGAGAGGTGAGCAGTAGTGGTCGCAGCCGTCTGCGACCGCAGAGTGTAACAGGCACAACTGTTTCTCGGTGCCATCTAGTGTGTGTTTCCTTAGGAAGACATCACAGGCTTGTACACGCAGTGGCTGATGCACTAGGGTGTAGTTGCTAAGAATGCGCTCCTGTTCACCTGCATTTGGGGTGGATACCGGGACAGTAGTGTTTGGGGAGGGCCGGGCCAGGCCCTTATGGGCCTTCTCCCATATTGGCTTGTGCTGTGGATCCCTTCATGGGGAAGCCTCCAGGGCGCAGTTCATCACAGGTTTGTGCTCTGGCCAGGGCCTTGATCTGATTGAATCAATGCAACTCCTTGTAGGTCTCCCTAGCGGGAGCTGAGGAAGGGAAAAGAGGTAGCGGTCAACTAGACTGCTTTCGCTGGCATCCCTATGCCTGACTGCCATGGTTGCCTTAGTATTCAAATAGGCAGCCACCAATGACTTGTTATGTCACCAATGGAACCTCATAGGTCAGCGACTGTGCCCCACTTTACTTTGGAGAGTAGGGGATTGGGCATGACTTGGTTAATGTTGTGCTCTCCTTCCCCTTCGGGGACGGGAGATTTGGCTTTTGGCTTTCGAGAAGTAACCTTAGCAGGTTCCCTCTCAGCACTTTGTTTTTCTGCTCCAGGAAGGAGTTGTTTTCACTCCCCATTCTTCAAGTGGGCTTTCCTCTGAGTGGTGGCCACTCTCTGTTCTGTCATCATCCGGGGCCGCGACCAGGTTCCCGTCGCGGGCCCTATTTAGCTGTGCATGTGCGCGCCTAGGGAGGGGCACTGCGCTGGTCAGGACGGCGTCTCTCCGTGGGCCATGCAGAGAGGCCCGACGTGGAGCATCAGGAGCTGCAGCAGAGCCGGAGGCACCAGGGGCGGCCTGAGGACGGAGCCAGTGGCCCACAGCTGCCAGAGATGAGGGACCAGATGCTAGATCACTTTGAAAGAGGTGAGGGGGCCGAGCCGCGGGTCTGCTGCAGCCGGTATGCGTAACATAATGGATCTGGAGGGTGTGAATACGTGTAGTGCTGTACCAATCCAATTTGTATCTTTGCTATTTGTAATTTTGTAGATTAAAGAAATTATCTTATATTGGATATGATATTGGATTGTTAACCAATGCAATGATATTAATATAGGTGTAACATGATTATAGTGTCTACTACCAGGAATTACATAGGCTGCTGTGTTTTCATGTAAATGGAGTGGTCTTAAAAGTACTAGCAGGGCACCCAATCAAGAATGCATTCTAATAATCGATTTTAGAGAAAATTAAACTTTGGAGTACTGTGTGAAAGTCATCTTGTTCTAATAGTGGCTTCATTTGCTTCAGTACTTGTACTGATTATTTCTTTATCGTGAGTTTTCATTGTCAATTGAGTATCAATAACAACTCCTAAATCACGAGTTATTACAGATATATTGATGCTCTTTGATCCAAATGTGAAAACCGGAAGTTGTACAGGAATTGATTTCCTGGTTAGAAATAATATTTCAGTTTTGTTTACATTTAGAACCAGTCATACATGATTTAATAATTCTTGAATCACTGTCATGTTGATATCAAGTAACTTCAATGTATGTGTTACTGAATTATCAACAGGAATAAAGAACTGCACATCATTGGCATATATCTGAAAGTTTAAACCTAGACCTGATAGCAATTTGCATAATGGAATCAAGTATATGTTAAAGAGAGTAGCAGATAAAGATGCACCTGTGGAACTCCAGTATTTGTGTAGTGTACATTAGATTTTTGATCAACAATTTTAACTTGATAACTTCTGTTGCTAATAAGTGATTTGAACCAGTTAAATAGAAGATTACTAATACCGATATCATTGACTCTGGAAAGTAGTATGTTGTGATCGACCGTGCCAAACACTGCCAATAAATCGAGTAATACTAGAATGTAAAATTGACCATTACCAAAGCCTTGCCAGATGATATTAGTCATAGATAACAAAATATCAGCGCTGTGATTTTTCCTGTAGCCAAACTGATTAGGGTAGAGATTATGATGTTCTTTTAGATAATTAGTCTATTGATAATGGTCTATCATATCATACAGCTGTTAATCTTTTCATATTATAGAGCTCCCCCCCAATATATCTCTGGAGGATGTGATCTCTTCCAGTAGGATGCCACCTCACACCTTGTGGTTATTAGAATTTATTTAAGAAGTTGAAAAATGTTGTTCCATCTTATAGAGCAATCCAGGTCCATTCCAGACACTTCTCTGCTAAGGTGGGAGGCGGACCTGCTGCATGCATTTCCACAACTATAGTTAGTGCCAAGAAAGGTTAAAAAGTACTCTAGGATGATCCCAGCATGACCCAGTTAGGGTGTGGTTTCTCTTATATAACATAAAAATTGCTATGTTGGGTCAGATCAAGGTCCATCGAGCCCAGTATTATGTTGCTGACAGTGGCCAATCCATGTTGCAAGTACCTGGCAGATCCCATAAAGTAGATCTAATTCCTATTACTCACTCCCAGGGATAGCAATAACTTTCTTTAGTCTACCTGGCTAATAATAGGTTATGGACTTTTCTTCCAGGAACTTGTCCAAACCTCTTTTAAACCCCACTATGCTAGTCACCTTGATCATCCCTTCTGGCAAAAGATTCTACAACTTGATAGTGAGTGTGCTGAGTGAAAAAGTACTTTCTATTATCTGTTTTGAATCTATTGATTGTTAGCTTCATAGAGTGTCCCCTTGTTTTAGTTGTATTTGAAAGGGTAAATAACAGTCCTTTCAACCCCACTCAGGATTTTATAAACTTCTCTGTCATGTCCCCTCTCGGCCGTCTCTTTTCCAAACTGAAGAGCCTCCTAGCCTGTATAGTCTCTCATCATAGAAGAGATGATCCATCCCTTTTATCATTTAGGTCGCCGTCCTCTGCACCTTTATTTAGTTCCACTATGTCTTTCTTGAGATGGGGCAAGATATTTTCTGTTTTATTCTCCCATCCTTTTCAGATCATTCCTAATATTCTATTTGCATTTTTTGAGTACTGTCACACATTGAGCAGTTCTGTCTCTTCTGATAGTTAATCCACTTTCTGATTCCTCTGGGAATCGAGCTTTTGTTGCTAATATAGGAGCAAGATCATCTATACCTCCCAAACCTTCCCTTGCTCAAACTTATGTTACGTTTGTTGAACACTTGGTAGTCTCTTCTTTTTTGCTGTCTAGATAGGTTGAGGGTATCATGTTTTTGGTAAGAAGCCGTACATCTGAGAGTTGTACGGGGTTAAATGGAAGATGCTCTCATCCTGGTGCCAAGTGGGCTCTCTGGTTCCCTTCTCCTGTTCACCCAAGGATCTGTGTCAGTACTTATTCTCTTTCTCTCCATCGAGTTGCAATATTTCATCAGTGAGAGTGCACCTCAGTGCCACTGCCACTTGCTTTTTTCAAGTAAAAGAAAATTAAAACAAACAAACTTGTTTCATTCATGGGTAACAAAGTTTATGGATCGTTGTGGTATGTAAACCCTTAAGTTGTGAAAATTGCTGTGTCATGGTATGTCAATGTTGAGATGCTGGAGTCTCTTACCTGGAAGGTAGTGTTCACAAGCACTATTTTTCAGCTAGAAGGATCAGCAACTGCAGTTCTTTCACAAGACAGAGAGAGAGCGGTGTTAAACGGAGTGCCGCAAGGATCAGTGTTGGGACCGGTCCTGTTCAATATCTTTGTGAGTGACATTGCGGATGGAATAGAAGGTAAGGTTTGTCTTTTTGCAGATTATACTAAGATCTGCAACAGAGTGGACACGCCGGAAGAAGTGGAGAGAATGAGACAGGATTTATGGAAGTTGGAAGAGTGGTTGAAGATATAGCAGCTGAGATTCAATGCCAAGAAGTGCAGAGTCATGCATGTGGGGTGTGGAAATCCAAAATAATTGTATTTGTTGGGGGGTGAAGGGCTGATGTGCACGGAGCAGGAGAGAGACCTTGGGGTGATAGTGTCTAACGATCTGAAGTCGGCGAAACAATGTGACAAGGCGATAGCTAAAGCCAGAAGAATGCTGGGCTGCATAGAGAGAGGAATTATCTAGAAAGAGAAAGGAAGTGATGATCCCCTTGTATAGGGCCTTGGTGAGGCCTCACCTGGAGTACTGTGTTCAGTTCTGAAGCCCGTATCTCCATAGGGACAGAGACAGGATGGAGGCAGTCCAGAGAAGGGCGACCAAAAAGGTGGATGGTCTTCATAAAATGACTTATGAGGAGAGATTGAAGAACCTAAATATGTATACCCTGGAGGAGAGGAGGAGCAGGGGTGATATGATACAGACTTTCAGATACTTGAAAGGTTTTAATGATCCATAGTCAACAACAAACCTTTTCCGTTGGAAAAAAATCAGTAGAACTCTAGGTGTCACGATTTGAAACTCCAGGGAGGAAGACTCAGAACCAATGTCAGGAAGTATTTCTTCACAGAGAGGGTAGTGGATGCCTGGAATTCCCTTCCGGAGGAAGTGGTGAAGGCTAAAACTGTGAAGGATTTCAAAGGGGCATGGGATAAACACTGTGGATCCATAAAGGCCAGAGGATGGAATGAAGAGAAGAGCCATGGGGGTGGCTTGCTGGAATGGTGGCTACTACCTGGTGATTACTACCCTTACTCAATAAGCCTTCACACAGTTAATGCAACTTCAACCTTGCTCTCTGCTTCAATGGCAAGGGGAAATGTGGAAAAGAGGATTTGCATTCAGACAACAACCAACAAGGACTGAACTACTCAGTTTGGGTAAACAAATAAGCATGGGGGTAGCTTGTTTATTGAGGCAGTTACTACTCTAAACCAATTATTTCTTTATTTCTTTATTAACTTTTTCAGGTTTTATATACCGTTATTCGAATTCATCATCATAAATCCATCATAATGGTTTACAAATATGAAGGTTACAATGTTAAGGGATAAACAGAGTTTCAAAAAAGGTTCAAACTGTTGTTAAACATAGGGGAATCAAATGTTAGTTATTTACTGTTCTGTTTTAACGTTTAACTTCTTAGTTATAGTCTGTAGTTGTGATAAGTTCATTTATTCATTTAATCTTCAGGTTGAAGTGGAGGGTGAAGTTGTGTTGTTCATTGGGTGAGTTGGTATGCTTTGTTAAACAACCATGTTTTTAGATCTTTTTTGAATGTTTTTAGGTTTTCTTGAGTTCTGAGTTCAGTTGTTAGGGAGTTCCATAGTTTTGGGCTTCCTAGAGATATTGCTCTTTTTTGGGGTTGAGGTGAGTTGATTGGAACGCATAGGTGGTGTTTTTAGGAGTCCCTTGTTTGCTGATCTGAGGTTTCTATTTGGGGTATGTAATTTTATAGATGAGCTTAGCCAATTTTCTTGTTTTTCATATATAATCCTGAATCTTATTGGTTGCCAGTGTAGTGAAATAAGTATTGGAGTGATGTGGTCGTGCTTTTTGAATCCAGTGAGGATTCTTGCAGCTGCGTTCGGTAGGATCTGTAGTGGGCGAATGGTGTTTTAGAGGTAAGTTGAAAAGGAGAGAGTTACAGTAATGTATGTTGGAGAAAATTAGTAATTGAAGGACTGATCTGAAATCATTATTGGAAAGAAAAGGTTTTAAATGACGGAGAGTAAGTAGTTTATGATATCCGTCTTTGATTTTTGTTGTGATATGGTTTTTAAAAGAAAGGCATTTTAAAAGAAAGAAAGAAATTAAGCCTGATACTTCCTTTGAATGCATAAACAGTATTGCTCTCTGCTTCAACGGCAGGGGGAAATGTGGAAAAGAGGATTTACATTCAGACAACGTCCAACAAGGCATTGATCTGTGCATTCTGGGCAAACAAACATCGGGGTAACTTGCTTGATGCGGCGGTTACTACTTAACCATTAAGCCTTATGCTTCATCTTGGATTCTATCTCAACATTAGGGTCTGTATCAACGACAGGGGGTGGCAGGAAACTCGAATCAAACAGTTACCAACAAGGGCCCTGAACTTGGAGGTTGGTGAAACAGATAAGTATGAGAAAATAAGTGTGGGAGCTTGCTGGGCAGACTGGATGGGCCGTTTGGTCTTTTTCTGCTGTCATTTCTATATGTTTCTATGAATTTCTCCTAAGATGGGCTGTTTTTTACCAGAATCAAGCCACAAGCTTGATTGAAGGTCCTTCATTCTCTGGACTGTAAGAAGGCCATGGCTTATTGCTTGAAAGAACTCGGCAGCATTGTCAGGCATCTCAACTGTTTGTATCCTACAATCCCAACAATACGAGAGTAGCAGTTGACAATTATTCCCTCTCCTATTGACCAGAGGACTGTATTGTGTACTGCGGTATGCTGACTGGCCATCTGATTACAGACGCTGTCAAGGCTCATTAAGTCAGAGCCATGGTTTTTCAATTGCTCTCCTAAGAGCTGTCATCATTGCAGGCATTTTCAAAGCTGCAACTTGGTCATCTGTAGGCACCTTCACATCCCACTACTGTCTGGACAGTCGATCCAGACGTGATGGTAAACTTGGACCTACAGCACATGCTCAGTAGTTAAAGCTCTACTGAGCTACAGTAATTGGTCCATTCGGTGCCATCAGATTACTTGAGCCACATATCATAACTAATTCATCCCGCTGTCTACAAAACCCCCCATTTACAGTAAGCAAACTTGCTTTGTGTTGCTTTAATGTAACATTATGTCCTGTATTTGTTTAGTGATTTATGAAAAAATGTTTAATTTGCTTTATTAATAACAACATAGTCTGCTGCTGTGCAGAGTCCTTTAAAAGGATTTATTGCATGCAGTGTAGAATGTAGGAGCTGCTGAATTTCATTAACAAAGGGCTGAAAGTGTAATGTTTGCTGGCACTGAGCCAGAATGAAGCAGGGCAGGAAGACTGTTGTGTGCCTTTGAGGTTGACTAGATCTGAATATGTCACTGATACTAAATTTAGTAAGTTCTCTTCAACTGGTATAGTATGCATAGCTTGGGCCTTGTATGGTATAGCAGGAATTTCTGCCCAGACTATTGCAGTGTTCTTTTGAAGTGTTCAGATTGTTAAACTTTCTGTGCTTAAGAAACAGTATTCTAATTTGCTGAAGGCTAACTGCTTCTGATGTGAAGAAATCAATGTTTAATAGTGCTAAAGCCACATTTTTGTTTATTTGGTGCTGTGAAATGGGCTCTCACTTATTGATTTCCCATACGCATGCTTTAAGTCCACCCTTGAAGATATTTCTTTTCCTGGATACAGCAGTAAAATGTTTTTAGGATTGAATCCAAACATTAAATACCGTGAATGTTTTGCATGGTGCATGCACAGTGGGAGTTTATGATGTTTAATCCATTTGGTATTTTTATCTTCCTAGGCTTTCTCACTTCTAGCTGCTGACAGGACCTTGTTTCTTGCCATAAGTGCTTGACAGGAATATATTCGTATAGTATTGCATGATTTATATAATGCCATCAGGACATTCATCCTTGTGCAAAATAATTGCCATAGTTACAAGGGTCTCTGTCTGCAGATGCTACAGTCACAGTTTGAACCCAGCAGTGGGATTTCTTTAAAGCTACAGTATCTGCTCACTGGTTCAGCTTCTCTTTGTTTTAACATTTCATATATAAATATATATCATGAATTTTTACCTCTCCAATCTGCCCATTCTCTGTCCCTGAGTTATCCAACTAAAACGTTAACCGGATAAGTCACTTATCCAGCTAAGTGGTGCCTGCTGACTGTAGCTGAATATTCAGCGGTGCCATTTAGCTGGATAAGTCCAACTTAAACAGCTATGTTTTTTTGAATATTGAGCTCACCATTTCTTTTGCAGGAACAAATTCTTAAATCCTATAGCCTTCCCATAGGTTTAGCATTGATGTAAACACATTAACAATGTGCAAAAATCCTTTTGTCTTCTATGAAAGAACTAGAGGATGAGATCAGTAGTTCACTTAGAAGTCAATATTCGAAGGGGTTTGTCTGGCTAAGTTTGGGATTTAGCCGGACAAACCCTGAGTTTTGAATTTCCTGCCCCACCGAACAGGTAGGGTTTAGCTGGATAAGTCATAACCCAATTAAAACAGCTGGATAAAAAAGAGTCAGGGCAGGAGCATTCCAGAGTCATGGGCAACATTTGTCTGGCTAATGTTATTACTCAGTGCTAGCTGGATAATCTTACCCAGCTCTGTTTGGAAAAATGTAGACATAGTTAGCTAGGTAATTTTTTTTTTTTTAAAATTTAAAAAACCTAGCAGGTCTGCAGAGCCCTTATTTCCCTCCCCTACCCCTCAAGTTAAAAAGAAATTGTAGTTGTCCATAGCAGTCCCTCTCACTCCCACAAAATAATTTTTGAAAATGTAGCAGGCCGTAGTGGCTCAATCCCCCTGCCCTCTCCCTGTTTAAAAAGAATTAGTGGCTGTAGCGTTCCCCCTCCCCCTCAAATAATAATAAAAAAAAAATGTATGTAACAGGCTATAAAGGCATGATCCCCAATCCCTCCTCTCAAGTTTTCAGAAATGTCATGGGTCAACAGCCCCTTCCCCCACCTTTACTTTCTTTTAAAAGTGGGACACCACCCTTCTCAAACCTGCTAAAGCCTCCCAGTACCCCAGCAGGAAGAGGAGAGGCTACTATAGTTGACAGGTACGGGCACCTAGATATTCATTTATTCACTGCACTTGAGTTCCGATTGGTTCCTTGATTGACAGCTGTCAGTGATGGGATGAATCCTGTAGCACAGTGAATATATTTAGGAGAATTTTCAGCCCCTTTTGTCTGTATCACCTGTCCCCTTGCCCTTTGCATTTGAGGATGTGAAGGGTGGTTTGTTTGCAATAATGTACCTGCCTACCCTGTTCCTACCATTGCCATAGAATATGACTGCAGATGTGGGCTATCTAGTGCAGGTCTGTATACCCCAGTCATCTTCTCTCCCCTTACCTCTTTGCCATTAAGGATCCTCCGTGTTTGCCCCATGCTTTTTTGAATTGATATTATTTTATCTCCACCAAATCCACCAGGAATTTATTTCATGCATTCTCCCACCCTTTTCATGAAGAAATATTTTCATTCATTGGTCCTCTGTCTACTCCCTCTGGAATCTTACTATGACCTCTTTTTCTAGCGCATTTTTACCTCTGAAAAATGTTTGCTTCTAGTGCCTGATTTATGGCTATGAGATATTTGAATACCTCATCTCCCATCTCTTTTTTTTATTCTTGGGTATACATGTTTAGGTTCTTAAATTTCACGTCAAATAGCGATGGTTGCAGATCCGGTGTCGTTTTGATAGCCTTCACTGGCCCAGCTCCAATCTGTCTATGTTTTTTTGTCATCTACAAAAAGGCAAACCTTTCCTTCTAATCCCCTGCACATTATTGCTCACAAACAGGTCGATACAGTAAGGTCGAGGTAGAAACAGTGAGGTAGTGTCAGGCGCACCCTTCCTCCCCGCACGCACAGTTCTCTTCACTAACTCCCCGATACTCTCCTCTAATTGCATGCAAATGCATGCCGCGGCTTTAAAGCGGTAGGGAAGGGTTATGCCCGCGTAACCCATTTTACTGTATAGGCGCTTAATACAGCGCCTATACAGTAACCTGGGTGCGCTGGTACCTGTCATTTCAAATGACATTTGAAATGACAGGCACCAGGAAGTGTAAAAATCAAAATTTTTAAATACCTGTCGGAGGGCCGCGTGGGTCCAGGCGGCTGGCGGGATCCGGGGGGCCGGTGGTTGCGTGTTAAATCTAGGCCGCGGGCAGGTGGGCGCCTGTTCCGGGGGGGGGGGGGGGGGGGGGGGGCGGGTGGACGCGCGTTAGTTTCAGATGGCCGCGTGGGTCCAGGCGGCTGGCGGCGGCGGGAGCCGGGTGGTCGCGTGTTAAATCTAGGCCGCGGGCGGGTGGGCGCCTGTTCCGGGCGGCGGGTGGACGCGCGTTAGTTTCAGACGGCCGCGTGGGTCCAGGCGGCCGGCGGCGGCGGGAGCCGGGTGGTCGCGTGTTAAACCTAGGCCGCGGGCGGGTGGGCGCCTGTTTCAGGCTGCGGCGGGGGGACACGCGTTAGTTCGAGACGGCCGGCGGGCGGCGGGTGGTCGTGTGTTAAATCTAGGCCGGGTCCGCACAGGCGCGCATTCATTCACTGCCGGTGGGGGCTGCCGAAGGAGGCAGCCCCCACCGGCAGTGAATGAATGCGCGCCTGTGCGACCCCTGCGATTCGGCGCTCAAGGCGTGACGTCACGGCATGTGACTGCCTTGAGCGCTGAATCGCAGGGGTCGCACAGGCGCGCATTCATTCATCCAGGCGGAGGAGCCGGTGGCGAAAGCAGCCGGCTCCTCCGCCTGGATGAATGAATTAATTCACTGCCGGTGGGGGCTGCCTCTCCAGCAGCCCCCACCGGCAGTGAATGAATGAATGTGCGCCTGTGCGACCCCTGCGATTCGGCAGGGGTCGCACAGGCGTTCACAGGTGTTCACTGAGTAGTCCACAGGGTGGGGGGTGGGGGAGTTTTCCATGGTTTTTCAGTAAGTGCTCCCCCATTCAACCCTTAACTTGGGTCACCCCACATGTTATGGCTAATTCAGGCCTGCTTGTCAATAGAGAAAATAGGTTTGATTACAATAAATGGGGTTCTCCGTAGGCAGCAGGATGAATTAGCCATGCTCAATTCCTGGCCTGTCTCCCTAGAGAGTTGACTACCTAGCTATAACTAAGCTTTGCAAACAGCTGAGGGGCTCACAAGACAGCATATTCATGTGAAAACTCCCATGCATGCTAAGTAGAACAAAAGCTTTATGAGCTATGAGAGGAGGGTCCGTTCAGCACTGTTGGATGATGTTATCCACGTGTCACAGCTAATTCTTCCTGTTGCATATGGAGAACCCCATTTATGGTACGCAAACTTGCTTGTTCATGTGGGTACTTAATCCTAACATTAGAAACACTTTCTCTATAAGCAGCAGGTCCAATATCATCCCTTAACTTGCCAGTTTTATGGTTATTCATCTGAAGAGAGCCTCTTAAAGAGATTCTAGGATCTCTCTACTTCCAGCCGATTCTGTCAGTACTCCTTAAAAGAAACAGAATACATAGAGCCTGATTTTCAAAGAAGTTCATATTCAGCCACTGTACACCCTTGCTAGTTAGCCGGTTTTACATATTCACTAACTAGCAGAGTGTATTCAGTGGTACGGTCGCGTTGCTGAATATGCCCCGCTATCTTAAAGTTAGCCAGTTATGTATAACCGACTAACATTAAGACAGCCGTACTGCCTGACCAGAGTTAGCCACAGAAGGTAACCGGCTGGTTAACATATACGGCTAATTCTGCCCCTCTCCAGATTGCCTTCTGCCCCTCCCCCAGAATGTCCCGTTTTATACAGCTAAATTCTAGAATTTAGCCGGATAAGGACTGAATGTAGCTGGGTAAGCCACATAGTTGCAGAACTTACGTTATCCGTCTAAATGGCATTTGAATATGGACATCAACGTGACTTAACGTACATAAAACCTGTAAGTGATGTTTTGAAAATCAACCGTAGGACAGTGTACATATAAGTTCGCATGTAACCCAGGTTGCATATATTTTTACATGCATTAGGAGTAAACAGTCTGGAGGGCGGAATTAGTGTAGGAAAATTATTTATTTGCATACTTTTGTAGTTTCAAATATATGCATGTATGTTACCACACATAAGTTACACCTTGCTTGGAGCAGGTGTAATTTTGTGCATGGGCAGTTTCACAAGTATGTGGCTAATTAAGAATGATTATCAATGCAAAGTTATGCACATAAGTTCAATTTGAAAATCCTTCGTAAAATCTGTGAAGTGAATTTTCAAAGGAGTTACGCGCATAAAAGTAGCATATAGCAGCAATTTTCAAAAGCTCATTTATGTGCATAAAAACTTTTGAAAAGAGTTGGGCATGTAAAAGTAGCAATTTTCAAAAATCCATTTACATGCATAAAATTGGGTTTCACATGCATGAATGGACTTTAGAAAACTGCTACTTTTACACATGCAATTTCTTTGAAAGTTTACTCCATAGGGCTGAATTTTCAAAAGACTTTTGAAGTGAATTTTAAAAACCCGGTGCACGCCAAGATTGAGAGATGCAAACACATAGGGCTTATACGCACCTGCTGTATTTTAAAAGCCCCCTCAGATGTGTGCCTATCGCCCTGTCTGCGCATCGCACTCAGCATCTAAAAGAGGAGTGGTGTGGGCGGGGCATGGGCAGTCCCATGATGGGGCCAAGAGATGTGCATGCAAATGCTTACGCACCCGGGTCTAGTGCCGCATAACTTTACTTGTGCTAAGGAGCAGGTGTAAGTTTAGAAAACAAAAAGCCATTCCTGAGGGGTTTAAAGGATCCAGGGTACCTGGGAGGCGTGCAGGCTATTAAACCAAAGGGCTTTGGAGGATCTATCTCTGCACTGGGTGAACCGGTAGACGAACTGGTGAAAGTGGTCATGGTGTGGACGTGAACCGGTTATAAAATTCCCTGACTTACGTGGCCTATACCTGATTTGAGCGGTTGGGTGTGCCTGCTTTCAAAATTAGGTGCACACATACGCATGCCAAGGCTGTTTTATAACATACGTATGTAGGTCAGTGTGCGCCCATACGCCTCTATGAAAGTTACTGTCTTTATGGGAGTAAGTGGGCTTTTGAAAATTGATATGATATAGGCTACTTTTTTGCGCTTATGTGTACGTTTTACATGCTAACTTTACTGCTCTGTGGGGAGTTATACAATTACCCCCCTGTGGTGAAAGGAAAGAATTGCATAGTAAAGAAAAGAAATGACAGATAGCTCCTGGGTTCTGGTAATGTTCACTATTATCTCTGGTTTCCAGTGTCCCTGATTGCAGTTGCTCATCAATTTAGTTGTCCTGATGACCTTTCCTAGGATACTGTGCAACAGAGATGCTTTGTATCAATAAATGTAGCATTTCATGAGTTCATATACATTTTCCTGGAACATTTGCTGCAGCACTATATAAATAACATTTAAGTGAAAGCAATGTTCTCTTCTCTCTTGTTTTGTTTAGAGTAATTTCAACGTGGCAGTCTTGAACGTGGGTGCCCCTGCAGCGGGGATGAATGGAGCTGTCCGCTCTGCAGTTCGAGTTGGCATAACGGAAGGCCACAAAATGTTTGCCGTCAGTGATGGATTTGAAGGATTCGCCAAAGGACAGGTTGGTGTTCAGAGGGCGCTCCCGATTTTCCTTTTCTGTACAAAAATGTCTGCGATACATCAGTATCTTGCAGTATAGTGAATGAAAGGGGAATGAAATTATATCCTGAAAATGCAGTTATCCATTTGGCTTGAATGGAATTGTCTAAGAAAGGAACAAATGAAACAAAGCAGCTTTCAGGTATCAGGGCAGCCAGCCGCTTCAGTGACTTCCTATAATAAAAAGGAGATATAATTTGGCACATGGTATCATTAGTCATGTCAAGGCTCCAGTTACATAACCATCCTGAAGTATTGTAGTGCTGCTCTATATGTTGTGTCAGGGGGTAAAACGACACCAAGAGCCAAGTCAGCTGTCCTCAGATGTGACGATTCATGATGGGGCCATGGAGAATGTACCAAGTGTTCAAGTCCTCTCCAGACTTCCAGTTACAGACATGCTAATGTGTTCTCTATAATAATGATAATATAATTTAGCATTGCGTGGCACAGTAAACATAAATTCATACTATAAAACTCTTACAGCTGATACATATTATTTCTTTTGTAAAGCTGTAAAGTGTTTGGATTCTTTGTAACAAATTTATACTACAGCCAGTGCTGATTTTTCGGCCTGGTCACCGATCCTGAACCTCAGAGCTCCATTCATTCATTCATTCATTCATTTATTTATTTATTTATTTGGTGCTTTTTCTATACCGGCATTCATGATATAATCATATCATGCCGGTTTACAAGTCACGGGGGTACAATAACCTTAAATATTAACAAAGTGGAGAGAAGCAAAAAGTTACAATAAAACAGGGGTGCCAGAACTAGGGGAAGAAGAAGACAAAGCAAAAGTAACTCAACAGTAAGAGGAGCAATTTTTTACATTGTGCTGAATGTACATTAAAGGTTGCTGTGGTGAATCAGTTAGTTTCGGGAAAGGCTTGTTTAAATAGCCAAGACTTAAGCCTTTTTCTAAATGATAATAGGCAGGGTTCTTGTCTGAGATCGGGGGGAATAGTATTCCATATAGAAGGTCCCATTGTAGAGAAGGCCCGTTCTCTGAATGCTAGATGGTATGTAGATTTGGTTGGGGGGGCATGCAGGGATCCTCTGTAGTCTTCTCTTATAGGTCTGGATGAGGTGTGTAGTCTGAGTGGGAGTTGAAGGTTAAGAGGGGCTTGGGTATGGATGGTTTTATGGATGATGGTGAGGGACTTGTGTAGAATTCTGAAATGTATTGGCAGCCAGTGTAGATTTTTGAGAACGGGAGAGATGTGGTCTCTTCTTCTGGTGTTTGTCAGGTTTCTGGCTGCCGCGTTTTGAAGCTTCTGAAGAGGTTTGATGGAGGAGGTGGGGAGACCTAGCAAAATGGAGTTGCAGTAGTCTATCTTGGAGAATATTATGGCTCGGAGGACAGTTCTGAAGTCTTGAAAGTGAAGGAGTGGTTTAATTCTTTTTAGTACCTGCAGTTTATAGAAGCAGTCCTTGGTTGTGTGGTTGATGAACATTTTTAAATTCAAGTGGTTTTCAATTAATACTCCCAGGTCTCTTGCTTGGGTGACAAAGGTGTTAGATGGTGACCTTTATGGGGTATTACTGTCGTCCGGGAAAATGATGAGGAGTTCAGTTTTAGCTGAATTTAGTATCAGGTTTAGGTTAGCAAGGAGGAGGTTAATCTCTCGAAGGCAATTTTCCCAGTGCTTGAGTGTTTTTGTAATGGATTCTGTAATGGGGATCAAGATTTGCACGTCGTCTGCTTATAGGAAATGTTTTAGTTTAAGGTTGGTTAGCAGTTGGCACAGGGGAAGGAGGTAAATGTTGAAGAGAGTGGGGGACAAGGAGGAACCCTGAGGAACTCCTAGTGAGGAATTGATGCGAGGGGATTCTTTATTGTTGATTCTGACTTTGTAGCCTCTGTTACTAAGGAATGTTTTGAACCATGTAAAGGCAGTTCCTGTTATTCCGATGTCAGATAGTTGGTTGAGGAGGATGGAGTGGTTTACAGTGTCGAATGCCGCTGAAAGGTCAAGGAGAATTAGTAGAAAGGATTGACCTTTGTCCAAACCCATGATGAGGTGGTCTGTCAGAGAGTTGAGTAGGGTTTTGGTGCTTAAAGCCTTGCGGAACCTGTATTGAGTAGGATGCAGTATTTTGTGATCTTCAAGATAATCTGAAAGTTGCGAGTTGACTAGTTTTTCCATGATCTTGGCTACAAAAGGAAGATTGGAAATAGGGCGGAAGTTATTGGGATCCTTTGGATCCAGGTTGGGCTTCTTTAGGAGAGGTTTAAGAGAAGCAAGTTTTAGGGTGTCTGGGAAGATTCCTTGTGAAAACGAGCAGTTTATGATATCAGCCACGGGTTTGGAAATGGTGTCAGGTACTAGCAAGAGTAGCTTTGTTGGGATTTGGTCGTAGGGATGGGAGGAAGGTTTCATTTTCATTAAAAGAGATTGAATCTCCAAGGCAGTGATAGGTTCAAACGATTCCAGAGAGATTCTTTTATTTGAGAGGTGGTAGGAGCTAGTAGAGGAGATGGGCTAGGAGGCAGGAGAGTTAAGAGGTTGGAGATTTTGTTTTGGAAGAAAAGAGCCAGTTCGTCAGCTTTAGATTGTGATTGGTCGTTGGGGATAGCTGGTGCACTAGTTTGTGTTAGTGCGGATATGTAGGAAAATAGTGCTTTAGCGTCAAAAACGAGGTCGTTGATCTTGTGAGCGTAAAAATCCCTTTTTGACCTTAAGGTAGAATTCCTGTAGTGGTGGAGGGTAGATTTGTAGGTGGATAGTGTGCTGGGGCATGGGGCTTTGCGCCATTTACTTTCTTTCTGTCTGAGGCTTTGTTTGAGTTTTCGGAGTTTGTTGGTGAACCACGGTTGTCTCTTTGGAGAGGTGGGGTTGAGTGTTTTTGTTGATAGTGGACATAATTTATTTGCAACTGTCTCTGAGATGTTGCTCCAGGATAGTAGAGCTGAGTTGGGGTCTGAGAGGTCTATGTGCGGAAGTTCTTTAGCCAGGTGATTGCTGAGGACATCAGAAGAGCATGATCTTCTGTAGAGAAATGAGGATTGAAGTGGGTGTGTGTTAGGGGTTTCTGTCATTGCAAAGGTAGCGGAGATTAAGAAGTGGTCCGACCAGGGGACCGGAGTGCATACAGGGGAGAATGAGTGCGTGAGGCCAGAGTTTATGAAAATAAGGTCCAGGGTGTGGCCAGCTTTGTGGGTGGGGTTATTGATGATATTCTTGAAGCCCATAGCTGAAAGTGTGGTGAGAAAAGCTTCACAGTTGGTTGTGAGTGTGATGTTATCGACATGGAGGTTGAAATCTCCTAGGATCATAGCTGGGGAGTCCAAATTCATGTGTTTTGCAATGATTTCTACGATGGGGGAGGGGTCTGAGTCAAGAAGTCCTGGCGGGTTGTAAATGAGGAGGATTTGGAGTTGGTCTGTTTTGAAGAGGCCTAGTTCTAGTTTTGAGTCAGATTTTGCTGGGAGTTGGGAGAATCTCAGCTCTTTTTTTGGCTGCTAATAGAATGCACCCGCCTCTTTTCTTTTGTCGGAGAAGTGAGAAAAAATCGTAAAGATGTGTGGGGAGTTGATTTAGCAGTGCTATATCTGTTGGTTTAAGCCAGGTTTCTGTTATGGCGCAGATGTCCGGTTTTGAGTCTAGGAGATAGTCGTTGAGGATCAGTGGTGAGGGATTGTGCATTGAATAGTGTCAGGGAGAATAGTGCGAGGCCTAGGAGTTGAGTAAGAGGTGAGATCATGATTGGGATGAGGGTCTTGGTGGTGCGTGGTTGAGATTGCATTGTTGCTTTTCCTATGGAGAGGAAACTGTGGTGAAGAATGGGGATTGGGAATCCCAGTGTCATTTTGATCTTGTTGAGAAGGAGAGGAGCGGATTGAGTGCAGGAATAGGCTGGATGATTGCTGGAAGAGGCTGGATGAATGCTGGAGGAGGCTGGCTGAATGCTGGAAGAGGCTGGATGAATGCTGGAAGAGGCTGGATGAATGCTGGAAGCGGCTGGAGTGGAAGGCGAAAGTCGCAGCTAGCCCTGCCTGGTACCTTTTTTTTTTTTTTTTTTTTACTACACTATGGCAAGCAATTCATTTTGAAACACAAGTCAAAATGGAGTATCCTTCTGCATTTTTGGGGCAAAATTCTTGTTGCAAGTGTTTAAAAATGTGAATTTTTGGGCTGGACGTGTGGCCTTATGTTTAGAATGTGGCTCTCTGAATCAGAAACTGTGACAGAAGATAATTTGAGGCCATTTTGTGACTGCATGCATCATCTTGGATATTTTAGCTTCCTGTTTTTAGTTTTTCAGGAAAAATCCACATCCTTTGTATCACTAAAAAGATCTGCTCAAATAATTTGTGTTTTAGCATCCGACAGCTGTGAAGGAAAGGTCCTCACCTACCTACGTCTGGAAACTAATCAGAAGTCTTTTAATTCTAAATAGCAATGTTGTTTGCTTGGTGTTGCTCTAAAGTCAAATGTTGAATTTCCCAGAATGAATTAATGCCTTGGCATAGAGGACAGTTGCAGTAAGACCTTGGTGCATGCCCCATCAGGTCCTGGCAGGCTGTCTACATTTTGTTAGTGCTGTGGTATGTGACATGTCTAGAGCTAAGAGCTAAGTGCATTGATTAGATAACCCAAAATAAATGGCACTTATATTTAGTTGAAAGGAGGGATTGGAAATATTTAAGCACAATCTACCTCTACAATCAGAAAAAGAGGGTGCAGCACAATCTTTTCATGAGCAGAAGGGACTGCCATCAGTTTGTTTGTAAATTTAATAGTTTATCATGAAAATCACTTTACTGTATCAAACATTCATTCTGGCAGGAGAAAGAAGTGACTCCACTACCTTGTGCCAGAAGCAGGAGAAGTGATTATACACCTTATTTGTAACTGTCAAACTCATTGTTTTTTATTTTTTACCAATGCAATCCTGTAAAATATTCTGTTGGCATATTTATTTCATTTAGGGAAGAAACATCTTAAAGTGATGTTAGCCTTGCCATAACTTGTGCTGTAACATGGCCTTTGAATGTGGCCACTAGGTGTCGATGTTGAGCCATAAGTGGGACTTCCCTCCTCTCTCTCACTTTGGGGCGGATTTTAAAACCCCCGCGCGCGCTGGCGGCCTATTTTGCATAGGCCGCCAGCGCGCAGAGCCCCGGGACGCGCGGAAGTCCCAGGGCTTCCTGAAAGGGGCGTGTCGGGGGCGTCGCCGAATGACGCGGCGTTTGGGGGGCGTGACGCGGCGTTTGGGGGGCTGGGGCGTGGTGCCGGCCCCGGGGCGTGGCCGCGCCCTCCGGAACAGCCCCCTGGTCGGGTCTTGGCGCGTGGATTTACGTCTGCCTCTGGCAGGCGTAAATCCATGGATAAAGGTAGGGGGGGGGGTTAGATAGGGGCGGGGGGGGGTGGGTTAGGTAGGGGAAGGGAGGGGAAGGTGAGGGGAGGGCGAAAGAAAGTTCCCTCCGAGGCAGGCTGCCGAAAATCGGCAGCCTTGCGCGCGCCGATCCTGGATTTTTATAAGATACGCGCGGCTACGCGTGTATCTTATAAAATCCAGCGTACTTTTGTTGGCGCCTGGTGCACCAACAAAAGTACGCGATCGCGTTATTTTTTAAAATCTACCCTTTTGCCTTCACGGCATTCCCAGCCCTAGCTGGTCCAGGGAGCAGAGTTCTGGGACACATAAAAACTTTTCCTTTTTCAGAGCAATCACTTCCACACTGTATATAGTCTTTATCTTTTCCACAATTTAAACAACTCAGCTTAGAAAAATTCACAGAATTTTCACTTCGATGCTTTTGCTTATTTTTTTTTTCCTTTCATGTATTCTGAGTTTGAAAAAAAAAAGAAAAGAAATTGTCAAAAAATCTGCATACAAAAACTAAAGTCACGCTCAGAGAGTGAAATCCTACCAGCATGAAAAATGAATCATGTAATAAGGGAGTACTCTTGACGCACCGGTACCAAAAGCTGCAAAGGAGCCGAGGTGCTTCAAGGAGGCTCCTCATCTTTAGCAGTGGGGGTGCTGGGCATACTTGATGGTCTGTTATCGCATGCTGAGCCCTTTTTATTAAATGATATAGCACCTTACTTTAGAGTGCTTTATAGGTACAATGAGATCCTTCTTGAGAGAGCTTATAATCTAATTAGGTATCTGGGGCAATGGGAGCTAAAGTGACTTGCTCCTAGTCAAAATAAGTGGCAGAAGCAGCATTTGAAGCCAGCTCCCCTGGGTTCCTAGTTCATTTCTCTAACCAGTGGGTCACCGGCTCTTTATTTTTCTGCTGTTTTGTACCCTCTGAGACTCATGCTTGGCTTTACCATATATTTCCATACAGCACATTCAGAAAGTATTCAGAAGATTCCATAGGAATTTCTTCAGATCCCTTACTTGAATTGCCTCCTTTGGAGAATCTCTGCTACTCTATGTTCTTGGATAAGTTGTCAGAAATGCTGTCCATCAGTGTCAGGAAAAAAAGGGCCTATGAACTGATGTTTTCGGACTTCTTCAGTTTCTTCAACATCCAGTGGATTCTGCAGCTATCCTAGTTCACAAGCTTCTGCAAGACCTCCAGATGAGAATGTGGCAGACACCGATATCATGCCTGCCAGTGGCTCCAAGTTGGATTTAAAATATAGGATCCAAGCTTCTCCAGGTTTTGGTTGATGTCCAACTTCCCCACTGGTCCATAGTGGTGGACCCAGCGCTAAAACTAAGTACACTTGTGAACACTTCAACATGCCTCCTGGGAAGGATCCAAAGGTATTGGACACATTTGGGAAAATTTCCAGTAGTCAATGTTGAGTGCCGGGATCACAGCTTACCAGCTCTACATAGTATCTGCATGAATGCATGCAAAAGCTAAAACATGTGATGGATTTGATGAACCCAGAACACCCAGACTTCCACCAAACAGGGAAGGACATGGAGGAATGTGATAAGCACTTCATTTGTTCCACTTACAAAACTTTTGATATCGTGGCCTTGACATGTCATGTGATGTGAGTGAGTGGCCTCTGAGAGGATATGCATAATTGTCTTGTGGTTGTGCCTTGCACAAGTGCCAAAAAGCGGAATATAAAAATCTAAATAAATAAAAATGAAAGTAAGTGACAGTTTATTTGGCAGAAAAGTTCAAGAGAATGTGATGCTTTTGATTAAAGAACATCAAGCCATCTTGCAATCGCTCTCAGCTGTGGTGGGGATCAACTGGCCTCCACCCGATACCCGATTTTCTCTACAAGCATTCATTTTTTCAAAGACACCCCTTCTGCTCTTTTTAGCATCTTCAAAATGTTCCTACTTTTTAGCATCAGCAGCTGCACACCCGAAGTTCCCAAAGGGAAAGGTATCAGCAAAAGGCTCAACAGCAGAATCATCCAAAATCTTGGACTAGTTCAGACCTTCCTCTTGGACTGGCTCCATATCTCCAAAGACTGGTGGGTCCTGAAAATTGTGAAATTTGTCTTCCAGTTGTGATTTTCTCACCCTCTTCCAATCAAATGAACTTCAGCCTTTGGTTCCAAACCTTCTCAGTCAGCACAACCGCAACTGGAAGTGCAGTCGTGCTTTTAGTGTAGGCAGTTGAACCTGTCCCTTCTCAGGAGCGTGGCCAGGGATTCTATTTCAGGTATTTCCTGATTCCAAAGAAGTCAGGGTGTTTAACACCTATAGTGGACTTGTGGAGACTGAACAAGTTGTTGATATGGGAGAGGTTAAAGATGAACTCCCCTCCAAATGATTCCCCCTTTCATTCAACCAGGAATTGGATGTGTGCTCTGAATCTGAAGGACACTTATTTACACATCCCCAATCCCTCTGCCCATCGGGAGTTCCTCAGATTTCTGGTGAAGGACACACTGTTAATACAATAATTTCGGTGCCTCTGTGGCCCCGAGGTTGTACACAAAATGCCTTGTGGTAGTGGCTGCACAGCTTCATCAGCATGGAATCTGCCTGTTCCCATATGCCCACATGCATACAAAGGAGAAATGATTCTTCACTCTTTGGACTGTAAGAGATCCCTGGCATACTACCTAAAGAAGATTCAACCTCATCTTCAAGCTTCTCAACTGTTCATGTCCTTTGATTACAATAGAATGGGAAGGGCAGTTGCCAAACAAACTCTTTTAAATGGCTAGTGGTCTGTATAACACATTATTATGCACAAGCTGGTTTACAGACTACAGACTGTCAAGGCTCATCAAGTAGTCAGTGGTTGATCTCAGGGACTTCTATTGAAGTCCTTTGCAAAGTTACTACTTGGTCATCTTTTCACAACTTCACATCCCATAGCATGTCCTGAATTGAAGTAACTTTGGGCAAGCAGTTCTGTGCAGTCTATTCTCCCAGTAGTTCACTCTCCACTTAGTGGGGCTGGTTGTCTTAAATAAGTGCTTCTTCTGTGACACCCTCAGCTTGAAATCCCCTATAAATTATGGCTATTTCATGCCTACCTATCAACGGAGTATGCAAGCTTGCTTTTGTCTAAAACAGAATTCTCCATAGAGAGCTGGATGAATTAGCCATATTTGATACTCATCTGCTTCCCTGGAGAGTCGACTGCCTTACTAAAGCTTGAGCTCTGGAAAAGATAGAGGGGCTCACGAGGCAGCGTACATGTGGATATGCCCACACATGCTCAGTAAATTCTTTCCTGAGCTTCTTGAGTCTGGGTCCATGTTGGTTGCTGTTGGATGACATCACCTATGTGTTATGACTAATTTATCCTGCTATCTACAAAGAACTTTACAGGTAAGCAAACTTATTTTAATTGTTTTCTATGCCCTTACTATATATTTTTGTTGCAGCAGGTGTGCGTTTTGGCATAGGAATATAAAAACAAGAGTACCTCTCTATACTACAGATCATCTTCCACATTTCTTTTGATTAATGTTATAGGTAATCTCATTTTCCAATTGCAAATACCTACAATACCTGAATGTAATCTGTTTTGAAGTGCCAAAAAGTGGACTATAATTTAGATAAATAAAGTACCAGAATTTGTTTATTCTTTTTTCTTGTATTTTTTTGGGGGGCTGGTAGCCACCTTCTGTTCCTAACTAGGGCTACAGTGCCATAAACCTTCATTATCTATATCCAAGATTTTTCTCATATTTTTGTTCCTTTGCCCTTCTCTCTCTGTAACATAGCTGTCGAAGTGTCAGTCCTTGTTAAGAGGCCACAGACCATACCTCCCTAGAGCAGTGCATCTCAATCCAGTCCTTGGGGCACCCCTAGCCAGTCAGGTTTTCAGGATATCCACAATGAATATGCATGAGATAGATTTTCATATAATGGAGGCAGAGCATGCAAATCTCTCTCATGCATATTCATTGTGGATATCCTGAAAATCTGACTGGCTAGGTGTGCCCTGAGGACTGGGTTGAAAGCACTGCCCTAGAGACCCCAGTATATATCCACCCTGAATCCCACCCAGAAATGAGACTTGTGCAATGGCTGGGATTCTCCCTTTCCCCACAGTCAAAGGCTATGAACATGGTCTCTTCAGCATCCCCAGCCCCTACCATTCTGGTGAATAGCAGCAAAGATTTAAGCCCTGGTCAGCCGCATGGCAGTGTGTGGTACTTCCTCTGAGCCATCAGGACAGCAAGGACCATCATTTGCAGTGCACAGTTTTGTTTTTCTTCTCCTTGCAGCTGAAAATGAAGTAATAGAGTGTCCCCTTGTGGTCAAAAAGGCAGGATGCATTCCCTGAAGAACTCGTCCAGTGCTAAATTTCCAGCTTGTCAGCAATCGTCACCTGCTATAGTACCCCACACCTTCTCATCAGTGCTTCCAGATCTAGTCAGTCCAATTAAGCTGAAAATGGCCCTACATTTCAAATAAACTAGTAACATTTCTGCCAAATCATCTTGACAGTAGGGCTGCCCCATAGAAGCACTGTAGTAGAAACCTCTGCAATGCTTATTACTACATTCCAAGTCCAGGGATCCCCGGGCTCCCTTAATGCTACAACTACGATAGACTATATACTACTTTGCACACGGATACCATTTAGCTTTTCATTTGATATCTCACGTCATCTTTTGTAGAAGTGCTGCCCTTTTAATACCTTGGGCTATCAGTGAGGGTAACTACAGATATTTACAGCTGTTTGCGAATGTTTGAAAAGCTGCAGTACACTAACAGTAGTTTTTAAAAGGCAGGTCTTGTATCTTTGTATTTTATTTGATTTATTGATATTCTACCTTACAGGCACTTCAAAGCAGATTACATTCAGATTACAATACTGTAGGTATTTCCCTGTTCACAGAAGGCTTACAATCTTAAGGCGCTCATTCACAAAGCCATGGCATTTTTCCAAGAGGGAAAAATACTGCGAGAGTCACAAAGCCATGGTAATTAGCCCTGCCACTTTATGACTCCCATGGTATTTTTCCCAGTGGTAAAATACTGCTGGGAATGATACACTGGCAGAAAATGTCCCCTTAGAACATGCAGTGTTGACTCTGGTTCTGCAGGATTGCCATTGCTTAAAGGGCCAGCTCGGCCCTGTGTCACCAACCATGGGGGTGGGCATAGATCCCCTATCCCACCTCCACCCCTGCCACCCCTGGAAATGGCTTTAGTTAAAAAAAAAAAAAATATATATATATATATTTTCAATTTTAAAGTTTGGGCCCAGCCCTGCCACTAACCCCACTCCTGCAATAAAAATCTGACCTCCCCTGGTAGTCCAGTGGGGGCCTGGAGCGTTATTTGCATAATATTGATTAGTAATGAGCAGATCACACATTTACATGCTAATCAGTTCATTTTAATATTGCACGTGCCAGAGCCAGAATAATGTGAGGTGTTTGAAATACCTCGCATTATCACTGCATTAGGTCGCTTACTGTGCAGTAAACGGCCGAACATGGCTTTGTGAAGCCTGAAGTTTGTACCTAGGCCAGTGGAGGGTAAAGTGACTTGCACTTGCATTAGATATTTGTGGGTCATATGTAACCTTTTGGGTCTTGCAGATTTTGTCTTTTTTTTTATCTCCCTTTTCTCATACAGGGATTTGGACATTATTAATCCTCTATAAATTATAATAGTATGCACACAGATATCCTTATTAAATAAGCTGGGGATCGGGAAAGTAACCCAGCTAACTTTACCCAGATATTCAGCACAACATACCAGGCTAATATTCTGCTGAATGTACCTGGCTAAAGTTACTCTGCTGAATATCTGTGCTAGCCAGATAAAGTTTGGCCACGTACCTGAAAGATTCCTTGCCCTGCCTCTTCCTATCTGACTAAAATTTAGCTGAATAATGACATATGGGTAAAAGTTTTGCCGGTGAGAAGGGCAGGAAATTCAGATCTCAGGGTTTGTCTAACTTGAAAGTTACCTAGTCAAACCCTTTTGAATACAGAACTTCTAATGAATGACTTTATTTTTTTGCAGGTATTTTAAATAATTTTAATCTCATATATACATGTGTATGCATTGAAGCAGATGGCAGCGGTAATTGAGATATTAGAAGAAAGCATTCTGATGCACTTTTTTCTTTTTAAAACAAATATTTTTTGTAGGTTTTCATTCTAATTTCACTCATTAAACAGGCTGCTTTCCTTTGTCCTAGATTAAAGAGATTCGATGGGGAGATGTTGGCGGTTGGACAGGACAGGGAGGATCGCTACTGGGCACAAAACGGTAATGTCTAAACATTGATTTTGTATAGCTGTACTGCATTTTTCCAAGCTGAGCTCATAAATGGAGTGTTCTGATAGTCATAAGACAGTACTGTCAGATTTTTCATCTCCTGAGTAAGATCAAGATCATCTAAGGTCGGTGTGCAAGAAATCTTATAGTTGGAAAAACAGAGGTGTACATATTTTTAACCAAGCGTATGTACATAATAAAATGCAGAAAGTAATCATCCTGCATTTCCTAGCTGATGTGCATAATGCAATTAAGGTTTATAGTCTGATTTCATTTGCCTACCAATTTATTTATTTTTAAATTGTTTAAGGCTATTTAATCAAACTGCCTGCAGTCTAGCAAACTCCTGTGGGTAAAATTAATTCACAGGGTTTTCTGCATTAATTAATCACAGAAAATTGTACCTGCATTCTCTGAAGGTAATTTTTCTATTGGAAACAATGCAAGTAATTATGATTCTATCCTCTGATCCTAATTAACAATGGAAGGAACTTTGCCCACATTTGGGGTGGGCAATAATGAAGTAGTGCATTTGCCATGTTAGTTTACTTAGATACATAGAAATAAAGGCCAACAAACAAGATACAAGTGATTATCTAATGTAATACATTTGTGACTAGCTTTCAAGAGCTATGCTCCCTTCAGCAGATCAGTGCAAAACTGATATTAAAAACAGAAGCAAATCCTATATTGGGTTACAACTTCAGCATTTATTTTCAAAGCTGCAAAGAGGGGTAAAGTGAAGGTATCGGGGAGGGGAAGAACATGTTTAGGGAGAGGATTAAGAAAGTAGAGGAAGATGGGGAGGATGAGAAGTAACGATTTCTAAGAAAAGTTCAAATCAGTTAGCAAGAGGAGAGTATTGGCTACCATGGTATCGGGGACAAATATATATATGCCCACAGTATTCCTCAGGTATTCGCACTGAAAACCTGCCACAGAGACTTATGGTATGTATCCTGCTCTACCTTATCATGGCAGGTATGACAGGTTTAGCAGAAATTTCTCTAGCAACCCTAATGTGCTATAGAACAGTGGTGTTCAAACTGGTACTCAGGCACCCTAACCTTGCCCCCAAGCCAACTGCTTTTCAGGATTTCCCTAGTGAATATGAATGAGAGTGATTTGAATACAATTGAGGCAATGTGTCATGCACATGCAATGGGGATATCCTGAAAACCTGACTAGTTGGGGAGAAGTGGCAGAGTGAGAGACCAATTCTCCATTGACAAGCAGGGTGAATTAGCTATGACATGTGGATGATGTCATTTGACAGCGCCAAATGGACCCTTCTCTCCTAGCTCATAGAGCTTTTGCTCTACTGAGAATGCACGGGACTTCCTGCAGACATGCTGCCTTGTGAGCTTCTCGGTCCTTTTTTGTCCATGCTTCCACACAGATATGTACCCTCTCTTTTCTGATTTTATACTTTGTAGATTTTCTTTGTCCCTTAAACTCACCCCGAGTTGCCTCGCTGCCTCACAGCAGCACTTTTCAGTGCTATCAAAACAAAAAAAAATTAGTACAAAAGTTTAAAGAATATCCCACCTCCAAGAAGGCCACTTCTAGTGGCTTCAAGGATTGCGTTTGTGGCCGGAAGATGTCTACCACTGATGGGCACAATATTTATTACAAATGTTTGGTGCCAGACAATAACGCAGCCAACCGCTATGACTGTGACAGGATGTCACCAAGGTCCAAGAGGAACAGGGCTTGGAACATGAAAGTACTTTGCAGGTCAGTGAAGAGCCGGAGTCATTCCACCTCTTGGAGTGGGGGCCTCATTAGCCTCCTTATGAGCTGAATTGAGCAGAATCTCCTTGAGCAAAGCTCCCTCCCCACCAGTGCCAGTTCCTGATCCATAGTTCTGCCGAGATCGAACAAAGTACAAAAGTGTCACAAACAAGGATCAGTGAGCTTTTCATTGCCTGCCCCATGGAGTTCATCGACGCACAAGAAGAAGTGCCATGCATTGGAGCTGGTAGTGCATTCACTACTGCTGAGGCTAAGGTCAGGATCAGTCCCATTGGCCCTCAGTGCCATCAGCATGCCACTGAAGCTTTGGTCATTGGTATCATGGACACATCAACCCTTGACAGTTGTTGCTCCGGCCTCGGCCTCTGAATCTATGTTGAAGCATTGGGCCTCAATTGAGCTGTTGAAGCTATTCCTTTCATTAACTCTGCATCCTGGCACAATCAGAGCATTAGTCTCTGGCCCCATTGGTGTATTTGATAAACTCAAGGCAAGAAGTTATTGAAGGGCTATTAGGGTGATTCATTATACTTACCTCCATCCATGTTGATGTCCTGTCTCCATCCTGCCTCCTCGATTGAGGACTTCCTTTGAAGACACCGGGTCCAATATGCTCCGTTGTGCCTCTGTTTCGATACATCTACTAGTGCAGTTGACCCAGAAGGTGGCTTCCTCCTGGAATCCACTAGAAGCTTCTCAGGAGCATGGCTTAATATTGGTATCAGAGGAGGATGTCTCTTCCCCAGCTCCTGATCAAAGGACGCAACGACCTATAGACTAGATAGCGGAATTGGCGAAGACTTTTTTTTGCCTCATTAGCAGCAGGCACCAAGGAATGCTCCCTTCTGTCCAGGACGGCAGATTTGCTTCCTCAAATGTTAGAACAAAGATTCCTGCACAGAGGCCTTTGGCCTACAGATTCTGGAAACACAGTCTGAATCTGCAGCGATCCTGGTTCATTCAGTCCTATGGGATTTACAAATGTGAATGTGTAAGAGTCCAGACTCTTGTTGCCCAGTAATCAGGAAACTGGACCTGAAATACAGAGTTCAACAAACCTAAGGGTTTGGAGTTGTCCAGCTACCACATCAATCAATGGTAGTAGAATCAGCATTAAAACAAGCTAAGAAAACTAGAATCTTCTCCAAATCCTACTCTCTCCCTGGTAAGGACTTTAGATTATTGGCGTTTTGGGAATAAGGTCTTCCAGAACTCAATGTTCAATGCCTGCATCACAGCCCACTAATTCTACATGGTACAATACTTCCATAGTTATATCAACAAACTTAAATTCTTAGTAGAATCACTGGATAGAAAGCAAGAAAGTTCCTTGAAGAGTGGCAGAAAATCACCATGGATTGTTGGGTCATCAAAATTCTGGAATCTGGTTACCAGTTGAGCTTCTTATGTCCTCCAGTGCTGCTCCAGTGTTCACCCTTCAGTCTGGATCCATCTCACTCGACTCAGCTCCGTCTCAAAGTGAATGTGCTTCTCTGCCAGTGGGCAATATAATTTGACCCTTCCAAAGAATTTGGCAAGTTGTTCTACTCCTGCTATTTGCTTATCTCCAAGAACTCAGCGGGATTCAGACCCATCCTGGATTTATGAAAACTGAACAAGGGCATGTTATGGGTGAAGTTTACAATGAGCTCCCTCCACACCATCCTGCCCTTCATGCAAGTGGGAGACTGGATGTGCACCCTGGATCTGAAAAAGCTGTATGCTCATATATTCATGCTCACTACCATTGGAAATACCTCCATTTCATAGTGGATTCTTCTCATTATAAATATGATTCTCTCTTCTTGGCTCTTGGCAGCCTTGAGGGTCTTTACAAAATGCCTCACAGTAGTGACTTCACACATTTGTCACCAGGAAATGTGTGTCTTTCCTTACGTGGACAAACATGCTATTGATGGGGCCTTCCTAGGCAGGAATGTTGGACTCCCTGAAGGGGAATATCCAACTGTTTCATTCACTAGGGTTCATAATTAATTTTGCCAAGTCGAACTTTCTTCCTACCCAAAGAATCAAGGTTATTGGGGTATGGATAGATTCCCTGAGGAGAAAACGTTCCTCTTGTTGGATTGAACATTCTGCCTTTGAACCTTGATCTAGAAACTACTAAAAGTGGGATTGTGTCCTGGCCTGAGAAGTCCTGTTTATCTGGGGATATACGATGGCAGCGGTGCATGTAGTTCCAATGACTCTCCTCAACATGAGGATTCTCCAGTGGGATCTCCGCGGTCAGTGGGGTCAGTTAGTTCATCCCTTGTTGAGCCCTGTGAGGATCACCACAGGCATGAAGAGATCTTCCCAGTGGTGGCAACAAATGGATGTTCCTCTTTGGCTTCTACTCCATCAAGTAACGCTGACAATATATGCATCCAGCAAGGGGTGGGGTGCAAACATGGGCTCCTTCTGAACCCAGGGAATCTGGTTGACCAACATAACATCTCAGATCAGTTCCTGGATGTAAGAGTAATCAGACATGCATTGAGAATTTTTTCACATCTCATTTGGTTTAGGAGAATTCTCATCTAAAGCGACAACCAAATAGCTATGTTCTACGCGAACAAGCAAGTGGGGACCAGGGTTATGGACCCTCCACCTTTTTGTTCGCCCTTCTCTGGACTGCCTCCATCATGTCTCTGTCCCTTTGGAGACACAGTCTCCAGAACTGAGCACAGTACTCCAGGTGAGGCCTCACCAAGGACCTGTAAAAGGGGATAATCTCTTCCCTTTTCTTACTCGATATTCCTCTCTCTATGCAGCCCAGTATTCTTCTGGCTTTAGCTATCACCTTGTCACATTGTTTCGCCGACTTCAGATCGTTAGACACTATCACCCTAAGGTCTTTCTCCTGCTCCGTGCACATCAGCCCTTCACCCCCCCCATCGAATACATTTCTTTCGGATTTCCACACCCCATATGTATGACTCTGCACTTCTTAGCATTGAATCTCAGCTGCCATATCTTCAACCAGTCTGCCAGCTTCCTTAAATCCCGTCTCATTCTCTCCACTCCTTCCGGCGTGACCACTCTGTTGCAGATTTTAGTATCATCCGCAAATAGACAAACCTTATCTTCTATCCCATCCGCGATGTCACTCACAATAACAACCCTTGCGGCACTCCGTTCATCACCGCTCTCTCTTTAGAGTAAGTTCCATTTGCCATCACACTTTGTCTTCTGCCCTTCAACCAGTTTGCTATCTAGGCCACCACCTTGACACTCACTCCCAAGCTTCTCGTTTTATTCACAAGCCTCCTGTGCGGGACTGTATCAAAAGCTTTGCTAAAATCCAAGTTAATGACATCGAGCGCTCTTCCTCGATCCAATTTCTTAGTCACCCAATCAAAAAAGTTGATCAGATTTGTCTTGACAGGATCTTCCCTTGGAGAAACCATGCTGCCTCTGGTCCATCAATTCTGCTGCTTGTAGATAGTTCACTATTCTTTCCTTCAGCAGCGACTCCAATACTTTTCCCACCACCAAGGTGAGGCTAACCGGCCTGTAGTTTCCAGCCTCTTCTCTGCTCCCACTCTTATGAAGCGGGACCACCACCGCTCTTCTCCAATCACTCGGCACATCTAATTCCTCTTATTCACTCCAAAGGATAGCAATAGCCTACCTTTAAGCTACCTGGATAATGTATTATGGTCTTTTCTTCCAGGTACTTGTCCAAACGTCTTTTAAACCCTGCTATGCTAGTCACCTTGATCATATCCTCTGGCAACAATTTCCACAGCTTGACAGTACACTGAGTGAAAAAATTATTTCTATGATCTGTTTTGAATCTTCTGGTTGTTAGTTTCATGTTGTGTCCTCTTGTTTTAGTATTATTTGAAAAACTAAATAACCATCCTTACCTGTACTACCCAACTCATGATTTTATAAACTTCTACATGTCCCATCTAAACTGCCTCTTTTCCAAGCTGAAGAGCCCTATCCTGCATAGCCTTTGATCATGGAAATGTTCTATCCAATTTATCATTTTTGACACCATACTCTACCTTTTTAAGTTCCTCTATGTCTTTCTTGAGATGGGAGATCAGAACTGCACATAATACTCAAGTTGCGGGTGCACCATGGCTTGGTACAGAGGCAATATGATATTTTCTGTTTTATTCCCCATTCCTTTTTGGATCATTCCTAATGTTCTATTTGCTTTTTAGACTGCTACTATGCACTGAGCAGAGGATTTCAATGTATTGTTCAAAAGGATTCCAAGATCCTTTTCCTGGGTAGTGACTCTAAATACAGAACTCAGCATTGTATACTGTAGTTGGAATTATATTTCCCTATGTGCATCAATCACTTTGCCCTTTTCCACATTAAATTTCATCTGCCATTCAGTTGCCCATTCTCCTAGTCTCAGAAGGCTCTTCTGCAGTTCCTTGTAATCAGCTTCCATTTTAACAATTTTGAATATTTTTGTGTCATATGCAAATTTGATAACCTCTTGTTTCTTTTTCTGGATCTGAAGATTTTTTAGCTTTTTAAAAAGTAAAGTGGCTTTTATATGTGATCAAATTGACCACCAATCAGCTTTAATGCTATCTCCATTGGGGCCTTTAGTTAATTCTGCTGAGCCTCTGAGAATTTGGGAATCATTTGTAGAGGTGGGACGTACTGAAATTGAAAGAATAATGAGCCAAGTAAAGAACTTATTTTGTTTACTTGACCCTTGTCCATTCTCCTTATTGTATATTCTACGGGAGAAATTTTGTGAAATTTTGGTGTCATTGATTAATTTGTCACTAAAAGATAGAATTGTTCCTGTGAGGTTTAAACAATTAAAGAAATGTAGTTTACCAGTGGATCAACTGTCCAGTTATTGCCCTATCTCTAATTTATTGACTATGGGTAATTGATTGGAAAACGTAATCCAGTCTCAGCTTTCCGATTTCCTTATCACTAATCAGATATTGCATCTGTATCAATGTGGTTTCAGGCTATATCATAGCACTGAAACACTTTTGATGTCAGTTACTGATTTTTTACTGCAAGCTTCTGATAAAGGGGAGGCAGTAATAGCTCTTTTTATTGATGTTGCTTCCGCATTCAACATAGTGTCTCATAGTGTGTTGCTAGGGAGGCTAAAATCAGTAGGTATTTGTGGAACGGTTTTTGCCTGGTTTGGTTCATATTTTGAATCAAGACAGCAGTGTGTTTGTTTGGGAGGGGAGTATTCCGATTAGTTTAATATTTCGAGTGGAGTTCCATAAGGATCAGTGTTGGCAGCCACTCTATTCAATATCTATTTGAGGCCATTTCCCTCACTTTAGATGAACTGGGAATACCCTTTAGAAAGTATGCCGATGATTTACAACTATTTTTTGTTAAAGGTGATCCTTGAAAATTGAAACTAGTGTGCAATTAATTGGTGATTGGATGGGACAGAATCATATGGTTATTTATTTATTTATTTATTTATTCAATCTTATATACCGGCTTTCAAGTTCATTTCAAGGCGGTTTACATTGATTGAAGTTGCAGTAGCAACCTTCAAACACATATATACTAAAAACAAAACATGGTACATGACTAAAATACATTAAAACCAAAAGCTAGCTGACTAAAAATATATTAAACTAAACCCTTTCAAATCCCAACAATTCTGCCACATCTTCCCAGGTACCCCCCTTCCCTCCACCCATCCATCTACCCTCCTCCCCCCCACCCACCCATCTCCCCTCCTTCCCTCTTAGACTCTCCTCTCCCTCCTCTCCTAGTGTCTCTGTACTACTATGGAAAACGGGGTCAACTATTCAGGCTAAAAGCCTGTTCGAATAGCCAGGTTTTTATCTGCTTCCTAAAGCTGTTAATGTCCTCCTCTGTCCGAATCTCAGCGGGTAAGGAATTCCACATTTTTGGCCCTGCTAAAGATAAGGACCTCTTTCTCACTGAACTAAGGTGAGCCAGCTTGGGCGATGGAATGGTCAACAAGGCCTGCCCAAGGGACCTCAAATTTCGTGATGGGACATGGATACGTAAGGAGGCATTCAGCCATTCCGAATTCGTGCCATATATTGCTTTATGTATTAAAGTTAGGCACTTGTATTGTATACGGAACTGAACCGGCAACCAATGTAAACCCATCAGAACTGGGGAAACATGATCAAATTTTTTTTGTGTCAGATATTAGCCGTGCAGCGGCATTCTGCAACAATTGCAGCGGACGGATAGTCGATGAGGGCAAACCCAACCATAGGGCATTACAATAATCTAACTTGGGTAGAATTAATGCCTGGACTACAATCCGGAAATCATTTGAGTGCAATAGTGGTTTTAATCTCCTTAACACTCTTAATTTGTGAAAACCGTCTTTTAGGATAGCCTTCACAGAAGATTTCATTTTAAGCTCAGAGTCTAGCATACACCCTAAATCTCTTACCTCAGATTGAATTTTATATAAAGGGAGACAGTTAAGGATGTCCTTTTCTACTTTCTCTGTTACCTTGTTACCGATAAAGAGTATTTTGGTTTTTGAATTGTTTAGCGCTAATGACATATGCGTAAGAAGTTGGTTTATTGATTGATAATAGACATCCCAGAGTTTCAATGTAGCTGACAAAGAATCTTTTATGGGTATCAATATCTGGATATCGTCCGCAAAAACGTAGTGTACCAGCCCCAGACCCGCTAAGAATCTACATAATGGGGCCATATAAATATTAAATAAAGTTGGTGAGAGGGAAGAACCCTGAGGGACTCCAGTATGAAGATCAATTACCTCGGATTCAGCTGTTCCCAATTTAACAACGTATGATCTATTGGCCAGAAACGATTTAAACCAATCTAATGTTTTGTCTTGAAGACCCACTTCGCTCAATCTAGAAATAAGTACTTCATGATTGATGGTGTCAAACGCCGCTGATATATCCAACAGAATCAACAGATAGGAGGTATTCTGGTCGAAACCTCTTTGTACGGTATCAAGTAGTGAGATTAGCAGGGTCTCTGTATTCTGAGCTTTCCGAAAACCATATTGGGCCGGGAAAAGCAGCTGATGTTCTTCTAGGTGGTCCATTAACTGTCGGTTGACCACTTTTTCAATCAATTTGGCCACGAATGGAAGAATTGAAATTGGTCTGTAGTTTGTCAAGATTTCTGGATCCAGATTAGTTTTCTTCAAAATAGGTTTCACCATTGCACATTTCAGACTGTCAGGAAATGTGCCTTCTTCTAGTGATAGATTGACAATATCAGCTAGTGGTTTGGCTATAATATCTCGCACTACCTTCAAGTGATTGATCGGCATTTTGTCCATGGAGTGATTAGCCGGTGTCATTTTTTTTATTAAATTCGCTATTTCTAGCGATGAAATGGAATCAAATGTTGACCAATTCACAGATGGATTACTAGGTAGAACAATATTTTGTAAGGTCTGTGTATTGAGATTTTTTAATACGATTTGAATTTTTTCCTTGAAAAAGGCGGCAAATTCATTGCTCTTGTTTTTTAAGTCTTGATTGCCTAGAAAAACAAACAGCCTCAGTCTTCTGAGCAATCTGATTTTCTAACTATTTATAACATAAGTTCAATTTTGATGTTGGGGTGACTATTCTGCTTAAGGATTCAGTCCATAACCTTGATGTCATATTTGACAATAGGTTTACATTTAAGGAACTCACCCAACATGTCTTAAAATCAGATTACTTTAAACTTAGGCTTCTAAAACATTTAAAATAGATCTCGAACCCTTTTGGGTTTTGAACTGTTGTTCAAGCATTTGTGCTGTGTACCCTTGTTTACTGCAACTCTTTATTTGTAGGACTTCCCTCCGGTCAATTCGAGCCTTCCAGGTATAGCAAAACTCAGTGGTCCATTTGATTTCTGGGATCCAGCATTGGGAACATATTTTACCAATACTGAAAGAGCTTCATTGGCTCCCAATTGAATATAGGATTAAGTTAAAAATCTTAATTTTGGTATATAAGTCATTGAAACTTGATAGGCCCAGTTACCTCTAAAATCAGTTATGGACATATGTGCCATCTTGGCTGTTGAGGTCTGGAGATAAAAACCTTCTTTCAATTCCTACAGTTAAAGCAACACGACTGAGTGAGATGTTCAAGATCATTTTTTGTCACTGGGCCTATATCGTGGAACTCGTTGCCCCTGGTCTTTCGTGCAGTTAATGATATTAATTTGTTTAGAAAGCAGGCAGGCATTTGAGCTGTATTGATAAACACCTGATACCTGGCACTGTCATTGAGCATGAACCTTTTGTTTTGTTTTATGTGTGTAATTTGCATTTCCTGTTTTATTATGTTTTAAATTGTTTTATTTCATTACTGTGTGTAATTATGCATTGTAATCCACTTAGCACACTTTATTGTTATAAGCGGAATATAAACACTTTTAGATAAGTAAATAAATAGACTGAGGGGCTCACGAGGCAGCACACGCAGGGAGCACCCACGCTTGCTCTTTAGAACAAAAGCTCTATGAGCTAGGAGAGAAGGGTCCATTCAGAATCGTTGGATAATCTCGCACATGTTTCATGTCTAATTGATTCTGCTGTCTATGGAAAACCCCCTTTACAGTAAGCAAACTTGCTTTTGAGTTCTTTTGCTATAACATTCAGTGCAGTGTGCTCTCAGCATTTGGTAATTAGATTTGTCAAGATTTTTTAGCATTATTGCAAATAACATAAGAAATGCCATGCTGGGTCAGACCAAGGTCTATCAAGCCCAGTATCCTGTGTCTGACAGTGGCTATTCTGAGTCATAGGTACCTGGCAGATCCCTATTAGTTGATCTACTCCCAAGGATAAGCGCGGACTTTCCCCAAGTCTACCTGAATGATTTGAAGAGTTCCAAAGAAGAATGTTACCAGATATGCAGAGCAGTCTTTAATTCTGATCCTGCCTTTTTTTCAGTACTCTTCCTGCAAAGTATTTGGAAAAGATTGCAGACGAGATACGTGCTCATAATATCAACGCTCTGCTTATTATTGGTGGATTTGAGGTATTTTCCTTGCCTTCTATCTTAGTATGCTGGTCTATTAAGCCTTCTATTTTGTTTTGTTTTTCCAAGATACATGGTTTAGATTTACATGAAATTTGTGGCTGACATACAGACATCGAAGAGGATGGCAGAAAATAACCACAACGTCCATCTCTCCTACCCATGCTCCCTTCCTTTTGCATGCCACAGACTCTACTTGATGCCCATATTTCCTCTTATTTAAGAAAACTTATATGCCATCTACATAATACAAGTTATGCTAGGTGACTTACAAGTCATAATATTGACTTTCTTAACAGAAATTTAAACCAAGGATTATTCAAACTGATACTATATAAAATAAACATACATCACAATATAACATCACCAAAGATCTATATTTGCCCCCTGGTCAACTTGCTCCTGCTCAGAAGCAGTAGCAAAAGGTAGGATAAAGATTTTAGGGGGATTTAGTATAGGGATAGGGGGAGGGCAGGCTAGGGGAATGGGAAGGGAGGACAGGCTAGGGGGTTGGTAATTTCCCTCCCAGTCCGCTCCTTAATTGGAGCGGACTGGCAGGGAACTGGGGAAGGCTCCGATGTGTCGCCGTGCAGATTTGCAAAATTATTTCCCCCCCCCTTGCATGTTATAAAATTCCAGGTCGGTGCACGCAAGGGGGGGAATAATTTTGTAAATTCGCACGGCGACGCATCGGGGCCTTCCCTAGTTCCTACTTTGTGCTACTGCTTCTGAGCAGGAGCAAATTGCACGTGCTGGCACCCTGCCGGCGTGCGATCCCCTGGCTCAACGGCAAATGGCCGCTGTGCCAGGCGCCTCTAGCCCCGCCCCGCTCCCCGGACTGCCCCTTTCACGAACCCAGGGACTTACACTTGTCCCAGGGGTTTAAGTGCGTGGCCGGGCCCTTTGAAAATTGGCCCGGCACGCGTAAGGCCCGGCCACGCACATAAACGATTTAAAATCTGCCCCTTACTGTTTTTGGCCACCACCTCTGTTGGGATGGTGTTCCATGGTATCCACTGTCTTTTTAATGAAGAAAAGCCTTCTTACATTGCTACTGAATCTTACCCCTTGTTCTAGAACTTCTTTTCCATCGAAGCATGCTTGATATTTCTGCACTATTTATGCCATTCAGATATTTGAATATCTCTATCATACCCCCCACATTAAGGTGGTTACGTCTCATGTCATCAGACTTTATGGGTTTAAATGAGGGGTTATAGTACTGCCATTTTCTCCTTCGACTGAATGTTGACCAATCCATAGTCCATTACCACATACCAGGCCTGTGGACATCCTGTCTCAGAAGTTGACCTCTTTGCAGTCTGGATTCCAGGAACCTGCCAACTTTATAGAATTTGTAATACCAAATACATTACAGTATTTGACAAAACAAGAAGGGATTTGCAGACCTTGTTAGGGCATGTTCTGCAGCATTTAGCCAATTAAATGGATTTTCTGTAGAAGCTAGATCTCAGCTCACTAGTGAGGCAGTACCCTGAAATGACTCCTCTGTTCTGTAACTATGAAGACAAAAATCGAAAAATGCCCCAGAGATTAATTTTCGGACACATCTGAGTTCTCTTTCGTATTACCAATAGATCTGATAACTGTTATGCCATTGTTTGTACCGAGTAGTAATTAGACTAACAGAATGCTAATCTTTGTATTGACTTTAATACCTTTTACTACATACATGATGTCATATTCATTGTGTAATTCTTATCTGTTAATTAGTAGATTAGTGCATTGTGCTCTCTTGCTCCTTTATGTTCTGAAATTGTGTGCTGTGGTAAAAATGGCTTTCCCAGTGGCTCATTCAGAAATGGTATTTCCAAAACAACCTTGTCCTTTTTTTCCCCCTCCCTGTGTCATGCCTGCACCCTCAGTCCTACTTGGGATTGCTGGAACTGTCAGTGGCCCGTCAGAAATACGAAGAGTTTTGTATTCCCATGGTTATGGTTCCTGCCACTGTCTCCAACAATGTACCGGGTTCCGATTTCAGCATTGGTGCAGATACTGCTCTGAACACTATAACCGATGTAAGTCTGTAGGGGGTGTGTGCTTGTGCATGCTGGCTTTCACTTTGAATAAAGCTCACGATAACTCTTCCCAAGGGCTAGAGATTTTTACATTCCAGTTCACCAGAAGTGAACTTTGCAAATATTAAATGCTTGCTTCAGACAGGTTCCTATATATCATATAAAAAATCATACTTGTCAGATCACCTACATTGCTTTCTTTATTAACCATGTTGGGAAATTATAATTTTTTTACATCATTTAATCAATGAATAAAAGGTTATCTTTTAAGACCAAAGCAAATTTCTGGTGCTGGTATATAAATTCTGTTACCTACGGGTGATTGTGATAAGTGGTGCTTGTGCATGCAGCTTGCCTTTTTGCTTTGCTCAGTCTGCCTTCTATTAACATATGTTCTTTTGAAGCTTGCTTATAGAATATCATGGTATAGTATGAAGAGCAGCATTGTCCAGCAGTATATTGGTTGCTTTTTAGATATTACTTGGCCAGCCAAGTAAGCAAATAAGGATAGTGAATTCCTCTTCCACAAATTTCTTTAAAGCAAAATATAAAATGTTTTATTTTAATAGCAGAATATCCTCATAAATTTAATTATTTTGAAAATAAAAACTTTCAAGTGGAATTCACTGTCTTAATAAAGCAGGATGTAAATTTGGTTGTTTCATTACTTTTGTTGTGCTTGTCAAGCGCTAAGAAGATTTAAAGGCATAGCTGGGTGACACTGATATGTGAAATTATCAGTTTTATCAAAGGTTATTGGCAGATCCGTTTTATAAAAATGTATTTGAAAGCATGCAACATAAAACTGAAATAGCTTGAAAGCATGCATACCTTTTGAAATTATTATTATGTTGTTGTTCCGGCCTTTCACTGGAAGACACCTCTAGCTTCTTTAGAAAGATGTATATGACAAACTGAGGTCTCTTGCTAAGGGCTGGAAAACAAACCTTTTCTACCATAGATTCAATCTTACAGTTCTCTGTAGCAAGTAGAGTTAGCCCTGTTGGGTACAACTATCTGCCTTTCTCCAGTTCATTTCTATCCTGCCATTCCCAACCAAATGTGGATGTTCTGTACCACAGTGCATAGATTATAGGGTCAACATTGTCACCATGCCGTAAGAGGTATGGCCTTGGAGATCTCTTATAGAAGCTGACCTCAGGAAGGAGAATCAAGAGTGGGAGTTAGTATATACAGTATAAACCATGCTTGCTGTGCTGGGTAAGAGAGGAATCAGGACATAACATCTGCTGTGGCTGGACTGGAGGAATTGCTCTTGGTGAAGAAAGGAGTTAAAGTCTGTCTTGTGATTACCACTGTGAAGAAAATTAACCAGGTTCTAATTGCTTAAAGATGTCATGTAGAAGCTTGTGCTCCATAGTAAGAGGCAGAAAAGCTGAAATGGTAAATATTTACTGGTTAGGAACATTTTACCTGCAAGAGAAGAGATCATGGTGTAAGTGGTCATGGTTGAGATATTAGAGGATGAAGACTGTTTTCCATAGGGCAGTCACATGCAAAGATGAGATACTCTGGGTGGTCTTGAGAAAGCTACATTCTGTCTTCTGGAGTAGCAGTTGGGTATTAGAACAGAAGTTGTATTTAGATGGTGGTGGTCATGGCAATGTACAGTGATCAGACTCAGTTTAAGGACGAACAGTGTCTGACCTTAAAATGGACATTTGCATATCTGTATTATGTAATAACAGAAATTTGAAGAGTTCATATGAGACTAATTCATGGGGAATTATTTCTCCTTTCAGTTTTTAAAACCAAATCACCGTGATTACAGAATATTTAATTAGCTCTTAAAAATCATGATGAAGATGTAGCAATCTATCGGATACCCTCATCTTCTATTTGAGACTCGGGTATCTGTAGGAGGGTCTCGTACCCACATTCTTGATTTTGCAGCTGAGTGTGGGGATGCAGCAAGGTCTTTTGTATTCTCCACAGATTTTGCTGTTTCTACCTATTGCTGAAATAATAATTTGAGGGCAACGAAACCAGTGGAGTTGCAGCGCATGCGGGTACTTCACAGCTAATTTGAAAATTGGCTAGCATAAGGCAGGAGTGCAAAAAATACCAGCATACTTTGCAGCCACTATTTGTGCAGATAGCCAAGGAGAAGGATGCACTTTTGAGTATCTCATGTATGTGCGCTGTCCTCCTCGCCCCTTTTTTTAACCCAGCTGAAGGTACGCAGACTATGGAAGTCTGTGCTTATTCTTTAGCTGGGCAGAGGAGGGCGGATTTCTAAGGCCAGTTTACCCGGTTGAATGGCTGTGAAAATGACCTTCTGAAGGAGAAAGATGAGTCTCACTCGCCCTAATGAGAATGGTCTCCTTTGCAATTCCCGCATAACTCTGTGAACAGACCTGCTCTTTTCATCTTAAGAGGGTTTCACAGAGTTCCAGTTGCCTGGAAATGATTCAATGTCTTCTGAAGAAAAACCAAGGTTTGTATGCTTTAAACTGCTGCCTGGTGCTTGGTTTGGGTTTCTGCTTTTAGATTGTTCTTATTTTAAGGAAAATAAGACCATGTTTGTATGCATAATTGTAGCCTTGTGGGAATGCTGGGTCCTAATGTGAGAATGCTGTTGGAGCTGAATGTGCACTGAGACCTGGGCTGGCTGAGAGGATTAGATCACACTGGTGTTTTCCTTTTTAGCTGTCTCACCCACTGAGCGTGTCACGTGCAGCCCACTAGGTTCCAAGCAGAGAATAAAATGACATCTAGGGCATGGGTGCCTTTCACCCACCCACCCCGCCTCCGCCTTTTAAAGACTAATCTATAGGTAGAATCAAAATAGTCGAAAGATGCAGTAGGTCATGTCGGCAGAATATAGTGGCCAGTCTGACACACAGGAATAAACAGAGAAAACTCACACATTTCACTCCATTAAGGATGCCAGAAAGCATAAAGTTGTATAGTCCATAGCCAGACGGGCAAGTACACTGATACCCTCGAAGGTGAGAAGATCCCTTGACAATGTATGGAAAATTTAATTGGGTAGTAATAAGTTACATCAAGATAGCAACATGAGATTCTTCAAAATAGAAGCTGTTTTGTTTTATTCCTGTATCACCTTTTTCTTTTAGTATATTGATTTTTGTTTTATTTTCACACTCTTAAAAAGGAACAGTTTGCCTTTTTATTATGGTCACACACCATTTATGAAAACCTTTCCCTAACTCTGTTGCCCAGGGGTATACAAACAGGTGTGATGCTTGCAGAGGTCACTGAAAGGGACCAGCAGAACCTTCATTAACTGAGCCACGCTTTCTAATGGAAACTTAAGTCAGGAGTTTTAAATGCCAGCCTGCTCGGAGATTGACAGATGTGTCCTAATTTTTTTGATTGCTTTAACTGCCAACAGAATTGGCCAAAAAATGTGTAATTTGTAAGAGCTAACCTAACAGTACTAAGCAAACTACACCTAAGAGAAATATATAGAATTCACTTTATCCAATGTAATTTATAGGGCAAAGTAAATTTAATTTCTTCTTATATGCTATATACAAATGAGGAAAGGGTTTCAGTTGCTTGCACCTGCCAAACTGCTTTATGCTGTGGCCTGTCCTTCTGTAGCCCATTGGATGTGTGACTGTCCCTCCTATGGTTACATGATGACTGCACATCAAGACCTTGTGTATTTGGATTGTATTAGAGCAAAACCCTGACTACTTAATTTTTCGTATTGATGCCCATCTTTTTCAGGGCCAGCAAAGTTGCTTCCATCTGCCTTTTGGCACTCATAAATAGGTGAGAACAAAATATGCCCGATGAGTTGGACAGATTGTCTTCAGGGTTTTGACATGCTTGTCCTTTCCGGACGTATCTCATTAGCATAGATAGGCCATAAAAGTAACTTCTTCCTGAAGAGTTCTTTTCAAACCCACTAATGCGGTATGAATCGCTTACCTCTGCTAACACCTTGCAGCCTTTCTGCATCCTTCTGGACTCTTTAACTTTCCATTAACACATGGAATAACCTTTCACACTTTTTTCAGCAGAGGATTGCTCCAATGCGACCCCGGTGCACTGTTGTAACATTATCTTCCAATTGTAAGCATGCAGCCCCTGTAAAAATAAAATGCCAGAGCCATGATTTTGGCACTTGGCATACTTTCTCACACGACAGAAAAAATATTTGGACCATTTCAAAAGGATATTTATCTGTGTCTCACTAGCCTTACTACATTGCCTAGTGGTTTTGCATATTGGTGCATTTCACAGGATAGAACATTTTTTTTCCCCAGCTTAATTTCAAAATTTCAAATTTTTTTTTTTTTGCCAATGGGAAGCCAAACCTCCTGTCGCACTCAAGGAGCCACTTAACAGAGAGCATGCTAACTTATAGCTAAGTCAGACATAATGTATTGCTAATTACCTTTGTACTGCTGCTTCAGGCCTATGAAAGTTTGCTGCAGTTGGCTGAGGCACGCACCAGCCACCAGGCGTTCTGCATCCCTATGTGTACAATACCCGCCACTATTAGCAACAATGTGCCAGGCACCGACTTTAGTATTGGTGCTGACACTGCCCTCAATGCTATTATGGAGGTAAGATAATATATCTATATATATAGATAGATAGATTTGGGTTTTTTTTATATGTACACAAAAAATTCAATAACATGCATAAACTAACATCATAAAACCTGATTTATTTACAGATATGTCATAATAAAACAATGAGGTCAATATTCAGAAAGCCAGCGAGTGGCAAATTTATTCGGGGAAAGTTACATGCATAACTTTTCATGGATATTCAGCAGGAACAATTCTGCTGAATATATATTTGAACAAAGTTAGGACTGCTATTTTCCTGACCAGACTTGTATGCGTAACTTTAGCCAGAGAGTGCTCAATATGGGGTAGATTTTCAAAGGGTTGCGCGCATAAGATACGTGCACAACCCCCGAAAACCTCCCCCTCCTCCCCCTGTCCGCGCCAAGCCTATCTTGCATAGGCTTGGCGGCGGGCGCAAGCCCCTGGACGCGCGTAAGTCCAGGGGCTTGAAAAATGGGCGTTCCGGGGGCGGGGCCATGGGCGGAGTGCCAGCCCAGGTGTGTTCTGGGGGCGGAACCGAGGTCTCCGGAACAGCCACCGGGCAGGGTTTAGTTAGGGCTGGGGGGCGGGTTAAATAGGGAAAGGGAGGGGAAGATGTGGGGGGGAGGGGGGCGGAAGGAAAGTTCCCCCCCGAGGCCGCTCCGAAATCGGAGTGGCCTTGGAGGGAACGGAGGCAGGCTGCTCAGCTCAGTGCACGCAGGTTGCACAAATCTATACCCGCACACATGTTATAAAATCTGGCCCTATGTGCGCTTATTGGGGCGGATTTTAAAAGGAGCGCGAATAGCCTACTTTTGCTTGCGCTCCAGGCGCAAACAAAAGTACGCTGGATTTTAGTAGATACGCGCGGAGCCGCGCGTATCTGCTAAAAACCTGGATCGGCGCGCGCAAGGCTATGGATTTTGTATAGCCGGCGCGCGCCGAGCCGCGCAACCTACCCCCGTTCCCTCCAAGGCCGCTCCGAAATCGGAGCGGCCTCGGAGGGAATCCTCTAACGCCCTCCCCTCACCTTCCCCTCCCTTCCTCTACCTAACCCACCCGCCCGGCCCTGTCTACACCCCCCCCTTACCTTTGTTGGGGGATTTACGCCTCCCAGAGGGAGGCGTAAATCCCCGCGCGCCAGCGGGCCTCCTGCGCGCCGGGCCGCGACCTGGGGGCGGGTACGGAGGGCGCGGCCACGCCCCCGGACCGCCCCGGGCCGTAGCCACGCCCCCGTACCCGCCCCCAAAACGCTGCCGACACGCCCCCGAAACGCCGCGACGACCGGGCCCGCCCCCCGACACGCCCCCCTTTCTCGAAGCCCTGGGACTTACACGCATGTGGCCGGGCCTTTTAAAATAGGCCCGGCGCGCGTAAGGCCACCTACACGCATAAGTGTTTGAAAATCCGGCCCTTAGTATTTATCCGGCTGCATTCAGAATATAGCAAGTTAAATATATTAAAAAAAAAAAAAAGCAGCTTCCTGATCCTTGAGGCCTGATTCTCCCTGCCCTTCCCACCCAAAAATATTTACATGGACTGTGGGCTAGTGACCAATGCCCCTCTCAACCATCATAACCATGAGAATTAAAAAAAAAAAAAAAGAGATTCAGATCATAGCGACTGAGGCTGGACTCCCCTTCCTCTACAATATAATGTGATCTTGCTAAGCCCTTCTGCCCTGCATCCCATCCTCCTACAACCTCAACTGTACCCTTCTCCTCCCCAAACTGTAGCTGGGAGAGTAGTACTGTTTTACCCGCTGCTGGCTGCTTCCAGCTTTGAGCTGACAGCAATGCTGGAAGTGTACTTGAACAACATAGCTGTCAGAGATGTTCTTCGTTATGCACGTAAAAGCATTCACATACAATATGGGGTAGATTTTATAAATTTGCGCGAGGGCGTACTTTTGTTCGCGCACCAGGCGCGAACAAAAGTACGCTGGATTTTATAAGATACGCATGTAGTCGCACGTATCTTATAAAATCCGGGGTCGGCGCGCGCAAGGAGAGCAGCCTCGGAGGGAACTTTCCTTCGCCCTCCCCCCACCTTCCCCTCCCTTCCCCTACCTAACCCACCCTCCCGGCCCTATCTAAACCCCCCATACCTTTGTTGCCAGATTTACGCCTGCTTTCAGCAGGTGTAAGTCTGCGTGCGCCAGCGGGCTGCTGGCGCGCCATCACCCGACCCGGGGGCTGGTCCGGAGGCCTCGACCACGCCCCCGGCCGGCACCATGCCCCCAGTCCCGCCTTGAACCACCCCCTGACCCCGGTCCCGCCCCAGACACACCCCTCCCCGCCCCTTTTACGCGCAAAATAGGCGCGCCGGTGCGCGAGGGCCCTGGGCGCGTAAATCCGGCCGGATTTACGAGCGCAGGGCATTTAAAATCCGGCCCTATATGTGTGCATAATTTTACATGTGCATCAGTTGTGCAGTTTTCCAATGGGCCATTTCTCTGGGTAAAGCACAATGTTGCCTGCAGAAGTCCCTTTGAAAATTATCTTCTGAATTTGTAGTGTTTCATTTTTTACATTGAAAGTACTCTTTTACTGAAATTCCTTTTATTGACAATAAGCAGACTTTCAGGCCCTATTAGAAGTATCTGTCATTCAGTTTTGGCTACATCCAAAAGATCTCTCCACTGTAATTTCTAAATGTTATTTATTCATCTACCTTTAAGTTGGTGTGGCAAAGGGTTGTGCAGGTGGTCAGCGAGACATATCTTTAAAGCAGTCTCATTTTTTAGTAAGTCTACCTGTTACTAGGGCAAAACAGTAACATTTGGCATCCCGAGCAATGAAATATATTACAGCAATGAACCTCAAATCTACATATATTTAATTCTAGTATTTTTCGTGTGTCCTACTTTGCAATTTTATTCCAGAGTTTAAAGCGCATTGCCAATCTTTTAAGCCTTGACACCCTGAGACAGCTGCAGGGTGCGGCTTACTGTTGAGATCAAGAGTCAGAGGGTTTATGCTTGGGAGATTTGTTGAAATAAATGAGTAGTCTTTACAGGCTATGTAAGGCCTACACATGAAGTACATGAGACGACTTCTAAACAGGCGGGCTGGTGCATATCTGTGCACGTTCATCGGCTTGCGCCCTGGGACGAGGCCATTTTATAATATATACACGTATATGTGTGTTATTGCTGACCTTTAAAATCCTGCTGTTCTGCCTAGAATTTTTCTGTTTTACAACTTACACATCATCCATAGCAGAAGTAAAGTTACAATGCAGGGGACCCTGACACGCACCTGTGCGCGTAAGTATTTACGCAGAAACTTCAAGTTTAAATTCAGGAAAACCCATGCCCCGTACAGACAATGCTCACAGCCCCGCCCATTTTTTTGGAACTTTTCATTTGTATACATAATGGCAAGTACGCGTGTCTCAGGCAGCATTTAAAATCCACTTGGCATGCACCGGGCCCAACTTATGCACTTATTTCCCGGTTTTGGTGCATGCCAGGCTTATAAAATTCACCTTTTAGATTGTATCTTATTCCATATAAACAATGCAGAGTCAAGATAATAAGAAATTGAATTTTTAGAAAAAGCTGGACTTGATAAAAACATAAGAAATTCTGACAGTGGTGAGAGAGAGAGAAAGACCCTTCTAGTAGTTAGGTATTTATACCTCTATATGAGGCCCACCTAGTAACTCGAGGTGAGGTTTAGGGAGTAGTGTAGGGGTTAAGGGCTACTTTGACATTCAGAGTGAGACGTACGAACAGAACAGTGCTCTCTTGTGAAGATTTGATGTCCTTTGGAGTGAGGAAACTCGCACAAAGATGAGATTTGTACAATGTTCTCTCAACCTTGCGTTAAAACTTGGACAGCAATCCCGCCCCAAACCCCTTCCCCTTTTCCAAATTAGCATCGCACCATGCGTTATGGTGATTTTCGCATGCGAAAATGCCTTAACGCATGCAAAAAGCCCATAACGCGGCTTGGAAAATAACCCCCAATGTTACTTGCCTTGACTACGTCTTTTGGCAACAGATTCCATTACTTGATTTACACTGAGTAAAAAATACTTCCTACAATTTATTTTAAACCTGCTACTTGATAGATCCATGGAGTGTCCCCTAAGTCTAGTGTTGTTTGAAAGGGTAAATAACCGTTCCGTATTTACCAGTTTTGTCCCACTCATGATTTTATAAATTTCAGTCATATTCCTTCTCAGTCATCATTCTTTCAAAACTAAAGAGCCAAATCTGTTTAGCCTTTCTCCAAAAAGGAACTTTTCCATAGCTTTTATCATTTGTGTTGTTTTTCTCTGTATCTTTGCTGTGTTTGCTCTGTCTTTTTTTAAGATGGGCCAACCAGAATTGTACCCAATACTCAAGGTGTGGTCGTACCATGGATCTGTACAAAGCATTATGATATTCTGTTTTATTCTCTATTACTTTCCAAATAATTCCTAGCATTCTATTTACCTTTTTGACCACCGCCACATACTGAGCTGAAGATTTGAAGGTATTGTCCACAAGGACTCCGAGGTCCTTTTTCCGGGACTCCTAACATGGAACCCAACATCATGTATCTGTAGTTGGGATTATTTTTCCCTACATGCATTACTTTGCATTTGTCCACATTAAAATGCATCTGCTATTCAGAAACTCAGTCTCCTAGTCTCTTACAAAGTCCTTTTGCAGGTCTTATCAGCTACCGTTTTGTGTCATCTGCAAATTTCGTCACCTCAATTGTTATTCTTTTCTCCGGATTATTTATGAGTATGCTAAATATCATAGGGCCTAGTATAGACCCCTGAGGTACTCCATTAAAGACCTTTCTCCATTCAGAAAACTGACCATTTAGTCCTACAGTCTGTTTCCTGTCATTTATCCAGTTACCAATCCAGAATAGGCCTGTGCATCTAGTAGGGATGTGAATCGTATTTCTGACGATTGAAAATATCATATGATATTTTCAAAGTCGTCAGAAATCGGGGGCTCCCCAAAATCGATAGGAAAACCCCAGGAAATTGTTCGTGGGGTTCTCTTATCATTTTGGGAGGAGGGCGGGAAAATGGCACACTAAAACAACCCCTAAACCCACCCCGACCTTTTAAAACCGCACCCTTAGCTTCCCCCACCCTCCCGATCCCCCCCAAAACGTTTTAAAATTACCTGGTGGTCCCGGGAGCGATCTCCCGCTCTTGGGCTGTCGGCTGCCACTAATAAAAATGGCGACGATGGCCCTTTGCCCTTACCATGCGGCAGGGTATCTGTGCCATTGGCCAGCCCCTGTCACATGGTAGGAGCACTGGATGGTCGGCGCCATTTTTAATCTCTAGCATCTAGTAGTATGACCTCCCAATTTCCTAAGGAGTTCCTCATGAAGGACTTTGCCAAATGTCTTCTAAAAATCCAAATACATATATCAACTGGCTCCCTTTTATTTGCATGTTTATTTCAAAGAATATCATCTTCAAACTACAGGGTCAAAAGTGTTCCCAATAGTGGCTCCAGCCCTTTGGAATGAGCTCCACCTAGCTACGTGCCATGGTAGATTATAAACAGTATTGAAAACAATTGAAGATGTATCTCAGTCTTTACTAAAGGGAATATCGAGGCTATACCCATACTGTTTTAATATGTTTTGTTTTAATATCTAAGTAAGTGTTTTATTGCTTGCAATTTTATGTTTTATATTAAATTGTACCCTGCTCAAGAGGAGATTTTCTTTATGAGCAGTCTATAAATGATTGTAAATAAATAAATAAATGTATACCCTCAAAAAAATCTAGTAAATTGGTGAGACAAGACTTCCCTTAGCAAAACCCATGTTGACTTTCCTCCATCAAACCATGATTATTTATAGTATCAGTAATTTTTTTTTATGAATAACTTCAACCATTTTCCCTAGCACCAATGTCAGGCTTACCGGGCTGTAGTTTCCTGGATCACCCTTGAGGCCCTTTTTTAAAACTGAAATCACAGTGGCCATTCTCCTTTCTTCTGGTACCATGGCTGTTTTAAATAATAGGTTGCAAATCACCAGAAACAGGTCTGTAGTTACATTTTTTAGTTCCTTCAGACCCCTAGGGTGAATATCATCTTAACCTGGTAATTTGTTATTCTTTAGTCTGTCAATTTCAGTTTATGTATTCTCCAGCTTCACAGTGATTCCATCTAGTCACTCGGTCATCAATATTTCCACTTTTGAATTATATAAAAAATATGTAGTTGAGATATTATCCTATGATTCTACACAGATTCCTTTACTTTCTAAGATGTATTATATCCCAAAAGGAAGAACATTATTGACACAGGAAGGAGGAATTGATATTATGGAAAGTCCTGGGGTCTCTACTTTTTTAGAGGACTCCATGGATAATATACCTTCTAGAGCAACGTTATTAATATCTTTTTCTTTAAGACAAGAGAAAGACCTATTCTTCTCAAAATATTTTCAATTTAAAGACCAGAATTTTTGTGGCCAGAAGATACAGGTCTTTCCTGATGTTTCTTGTGCTACACAAGCACGTAGAAAACAGTTCTTGTCCTATAAACAATCAGTGCTAGATATAGGAGCTAGTTTCTATTTGAAATTCCCCTGTAAGTGTCAAATAATGTATCAAAATAATAAGTTTGTGTTCACTGATCCATTGCATTTAGAGCGATTCCTAAGGGACAAGACATCAGTAGATACAGTGGCTGTATAAGAAATTGGTTGTAATTAGAAATGTATCAGTATATCTGTCCCACCCTCTCACTCCCCCTAGATGTGGGCTAGATATCCTTAGAAATGAGATTCGATAATGATGTGAGATTTTGTTTACCTTGGAATTCTTGATTATTTCATTTGTTTAAAATGTTATATTTCAATAAAGAATAAATTTTAAAAAAAAACAAAACAAAAAATATTTCCAACATGGGTATGGCCTCTACATCCCCCTTAGTAAAGACTGAGGCAAAAAATACATTTAGTTTTTCTGCTATTTCCTTGTCCTCCTTGACCATCCCTTTTACACCTTGGTTATCTAGTGACCTGACTAACTCCCTCACAGGATTTTTACTTCAAATGTACTTGAAAACGTTTTTATTATTTGGTTTTATTTCTGTGACAAGCTTCTTTTCAAATTTTATTTTAGTCTGCTTAATTATTTTTTTTACACTTAACTTGCCAGTGTTTATGCTTTTCCCTGTTTTTTTCATTTGTGTCTGCTTTTCATTTTTTTAATTATGCCCTTTTGTCTTTAATTGCCTCTTTCAACTCACTATTAAACCATGCTGGCAGTTATTTGTCTTTCATTTGACCTTTTTTTAATGCATGGAATACATTTTGTCTGGGCCTCTAGAATGGTAATTTAAAATTGTGTCCATACTTCCTGCAAGTTTTTAACCTTGTGGATTGCACTTTTCAGGTTTTTTTCTTAACCTATTACCTCATTTTATCAGTCTTCTTTTTTATAGTTAAATTCTACTGCAGTAGTTTTCCTTATCCTTCAGTGATTGTCAAATTATATTGCATTATGATCACTGTTGCCAAGTGGATCTACCACCTTTATCTCTTGCACCAGGTCCTGTCTGCCACTGAGACCTAGATTTAATATGGTTCCTCCTCTCGGTTCCATGACCAATTACTGCATGAAGCAGTCATTGATGGCATCTAGGAACTTCATCTCCCTCGCATGTCCTGATGTGACATTTACCCAATCAATACTCGGGTAATTGAAGTCTTCTATTATTGTGTTGCCCATTATACTAGCCAGCCTAACCTCTGTTATCATTTTCTGTCTGTTCCCCATCCTCGACTGGCAGGTGGTAATTTATCCCCACTACTATACTCTTCCCTTTTCCCCTTAGAATTTCTATCCATAAAGATTCCAGGGTGCAGTTTATTTCCTGCAAAACTTATATCTTGCTTGACTCTATGCCATCCTTAAATATAATGCCATCCATTCATCAATTTTATCTGTTCTGTCATTTCAATATAATTTGTACCATGGTATCACAGAGTCCCATTGGCTATTCTCTTTTAACAAGGTCTCCAACTTTTTTTATTATGTCTATCTTCCTTTAGCACTATACATTCAAACTCTCTAGGCTTACTTTTCAGATTTCTGGCATTCAAATACAGACATGTTACAGTAGTTTTATTTGTATTTCAGCGTGCTTATTATCAGATGATGCAGGCAGCTTGGAGTGCTTTTTATCTATATGCTCTGTATTTAAATACAACTGTTTTTGTTTTTTTTCAGTTTTTACAGTTACCTGGATCTATGGTCTTTTTCAACTGAACCAATTCTGTAACTATAGTCAATAAGCTTAAAATTAAGGATGAAGAATATTCACCTGGATTTATTGGTCTCTTTAATTAAAATAATCCTGCTCAATGGAAAATTCTGTCATTTAGGGACCAGTGGCCTCATTCTTTAGCCTTTATATATTAATATTATTGTGTAAGCTAAATTTTAGTATTTCGTTAGAACTTCGTTTATAGGACAGATATATCTATCCATCATTACTTAACAAATTGTTGAAGCCTGAGTTCCATTATGCTGCAGTTCTGAAAAACTGTAATAAAAATTGAAAATGTGTCTCTAAGCAGGGAGCCTGCTCCTAAAAATGGAGAAAACCATTACCTTGAGGTATTAAGCTGGCCAATGGTCTTCTTTTGCTTTATTTTCTTGAAAACTTGATAGAGACTAAAAAAAAAGAAAAAAAATGAACAGTGCAACCAAATTTGACTCCTCATTGACAGCTGGTTATCTTATTTTTTTCAAAGTAGATTATAAAGTATTGGCAGGGAGTAACTTGTTTGCTCTTTGTACCTTTTGGCATGCCGTTGGGTTGTGCTTAGACCTGCGACCGCATCAAGCAGTCTGCCAGCGGGACGAAGCGTCGCGTCTTTATCATCGAGACCATGGGAGGTTACTGTGGTTACCTGGCCAACATGGGGGCTCTTGCTGCTGGGGCCGACGCGGCCTACGTGTTTGAAGAACCGTTTGATATCCGAGATCTGCAGGTAGGAAATTCTCTTGCTTAGGCTCATGGTCGGAGTGCTTTGAGGTGGTGTTTTATGGATTTTCTGTTAACTGCTATTGAGGTAGATCTTTTCTTTTGCACCATCACTTAAGCAACAGTGCAGGAGTTTCCCTAAATGCTGACCTGCTGTATTTATCCCTTGTGCACCGACAGCTTTTGTTTTAGCCAAAACGAGATGGCAGATGGAGGGAAGGAAGAAGGATGGAGCAAGGGAGGTCTTAGAAAATATTTTTTAACAGAGGAAATGCTTTTCTGCAGAAATATGGGAAAGCAGAATTTTGAAATCTGGGAAATCAGGGAAATAATTTTTTGAAGGGTGACGTATAAACTTAAAATTTGATTAGAAATATAATACACTTTAAAGTAATGTGCAGTAGTTGTACTTGTGTTGTCTTATTTTACATGCTGTACTTGTTCCATTTCTAGGCTAATGTGGAACATTTAACTGAAAAGATGAAAACCAGCATCCAGCGAGGTCTTGTACTGAGGTGGGCATCCCCAATCATTTCATAATACATCGTTGGGTGAATGAAGCTGTCAGAAAGGATAAAAAGGTCCCAAAAGAGTACCTTAATATCACATTATAGCATATTCACATCTGGCTTTACACCACTAATTATTTTTCATATAATTCTACAGGATGGTATAATTTTAGTAATCTGGTCCTAACTGCATAAACTACACAGAATGTTTTAAACTGAAGGAAAGAGTATATATTTTATTCTTTTGGTCTTGTAGGTTCCTCCTGCTTCTTTGGGCTTCCAGCTAAATTGGAACTGGCTGTACTGGTCTGTGGCACCATAAGCCTTTATTTTAAGCAGGGCTTTTCCCCCTATTTTTAAATCTCCCCTCCCATTTCTGCCCAGCCATGGTCCACAGCCAAGAGCCAAAAATTGCAGCTCCCTCTGGATCCTGGCTAATGTAGACCTTAAGGTTGACCACTAAGGGGGTAATTTTCAAAAGGAGTTACATGCGTAAATGTAGCTACTATTGTAGCAATTTTCAAAAGCCATTTACTCAAGTAAAGTGCACTTATGTGATTAAATCCTATAGACTAGTCAATGGCATATATTGTAGCAATTTTCAAAAACCCACTTACTCAAGTAAAGTGAATTTACTCCAGTAAATCTGGTTTTTACTCGAATAAATGCTTTTTAAAATCAGGCCCTAAGTGTTGACCTGAGCGGTAGCAGAGAATACCTCTTGGCTCCAGATCTGTGAATGCTAGTCAGTTTGGAGAGCAGAATTTTGGTCTGGTAAAATAACTCAAGGGTTTTTCATGGTACTGGGAAGGTGCCAATAATACCTACTAGTGTTGTATAATATGGAATCACGGGGTCACTGCCCTTTTGATCACTATGTTGGCAAAACCCTGCATTTAAATCATTTGCCATAAAAAAAAAAGCCCATAGGAGAAGTTCAATATTTTTGTGATCTTTTTACTTGCCTTCAGTAACAGAACAACCATTTTAAAAAAACAACAAAATATATTCTTAGAAAAGTCCAAAATATTTAACTTACATCAAAGCTGTGGGAGATGGTGAAGTTTGCCGAAAACATGTGAAAATAGAGCAGACAAAGCGGGTAACTTTCAAACAAAATTGCGCAACCCCATACACGCGTGCATATGCTCGTGCATAGATCCACAATAGTATTTTATAACCTGCGCATATGAGGTAAGCACAGATCATAAAATACATGTATGCTTATCCCTAAAACATACAGTATGTACATGTGTATAATTCTGCGTGAATACCTGCAATGCATTGAACATGCATGCTTTTCCTACCTATTTTAAAAACACGTATATTTTATGTGTGAAAAAAATCATATCCTGAGTAAAACCCTGTTTATGTGCACAAGTAGATATATTTTAAAACATGCGCACGTAATTGAAATCATCAGTTTGCCAAAAGCTCCACAATTTCACCCAGTTCTTCACCAGGTCATCAAGACCTGCCTAATTCTTCACTCTGAACTCCTCCCAATTCACCCAGTCCTCCCTCCCAACCAATTGTAAACAAGAGACAAATCTGATATCATTTTTGTGAGATAATTAGCTATTACATGAAGAAGTTGACAAATGTATGCCTGTAAGTCTCATAAAATAACTTGTATGCATAAGGCTTGGCCCAGTCCAGAACACTTCTTAACAACCTCTTTTATCTGTGTGTAAATGTACGTGTGAGACCTAAAATACCTGCATACTTTTGATGCTTTTAAAATAGCGTGTGCAGAAATATATGCTAGTAGTTTATCTGGAACTCAAAACAGTCAATTGTGGTTGCAGTTCAAAGACCCATGATGGTCAGCAGTAGTTTGTTGCAGATATTTAAAAGATATGTAGCCTGCATGCTCCAATATTTGCAGCAGGGAACAAAAAACGTTTGCATAAAATCAAGATGTACAAACATTCATATTGACAAAGCCAGCAAATTTACTGTAAGTGCCTGAAATCAGTAAACTGCAACTCCAGGAGCTTAATGGAGGCGGTCCAGAGAAGGGCGACCAAAAAGGTGGATGGTCTTCATCGAATGACTTATGAGGAGAGAATCTAAATATGTATACCCTGGAGGAAAGGAGGAGTAGGAGTGATATGATACAGACGTTCAGATACTTGAAAGGTTTTAGTGATCTAAACTCAACGACAAACCTTTTCTGTTGGAAAAAATCAGCAGAACCAGGAGTCATGATTTAAAACTCTAGGGAGGAAGACTCAGAACCAATGTCAGGAAGTATTTCTTCACGGAGAGGGCGGTGGATGCCTGGAACGCCCTTCCGGAGGAAGTGGTGAAGACCAAAACTGTGAAGGATTTCAAAAGGGCGTGGGATAAACACTGTGGATCCATAAAGCCTGGAGGATGGGAATGAAGAGAAGAGGTATGGGGGTGGCTTGCAGGAATGACAGCTACTACCTGGTAATTAATACCCTTACTCAATAAACGTTCACACGGTTAATGCGACTCCAACATTGCTCTATGCTTCAACAGCAAGAGGAAATGTGGAAAAGAGGATTTGCATTCAGGCAACAACCAACATGGTAGCACAGTCTGGGTAAACAAATAAGTGTGGGAGTAGCTTGCTTGTTGTGGCGGTTACTACCCCAAACCAATTAAGCCTGATACTTCACTTTCAATTCATGTTACCCCTAAATCCCGCTCTTCCTTTCTGCTTAGAAGAATTTTATCTCCAATACTATATCTTTCCCCTTGGGTTTTGCATCCCTAGTGCATTACTTTGCATTGTTTAGCAGAGTAATGCACTTAGATGTTAAATAAGACAGCAGAAAGGGCTGAGCCTTGGCAAACTGTGGTAGAGGGTAAGCTTCCATGAGGGCAGTGAAGACATAATTCTTACTTGTTGTGAATGGTGAAGAAGATAAGAATCAAACTAATTTAAGACAGTTCCTGTGGTGGAACTATCTAAAAGCACCATGACATAACGCATAGCACTATCGAAACAATGCCTTATTGAATAAAGACTTGATAATAAGGCTTTGGCGTTGAAAGACTTGTGAAAACCAAATTGCTGTTGGTGAAGGATAAAATGCTAGTTAAGAAAATCATTTAACTGATTAAATACAACAATTCAAATTATTTTGTAAAGGAATCAAAAAGATGAGATTGGATGATAGAAAAAATCAGAATGATTGACAAGTCTGGGGTGGGGGAATGGATATACAGGCATAATTTTGCAGCACCTGCTTCTGCACACACCTACAAAGTTTCATAGTGGATTTATGTCCATAAATCCGCTTTGAAAATTCAGGCTAAAATCTGTGGGTAAAAAGGACTAACAGATTTTAGCTCTACGCATGTTTCAAAGGGATTAAATACAACTGTTTCAATTATTTTGGCAAGAAATGGAAGAAACGAGATGGGACAATAGTTAGAAAAATCAGAAGGATTGACAGAGTTGAGGTGAGGGAAAGGATTTATACATATACTTTCGATTTTTGGACAGACATTTCAAAGGGACAGGTAAAATGCTCTCGGTGAAAGAAAGATTTATAGTCTTTGAGACATGATCACTGATGGCTTCCCGAATGGCTGTTAATAGAATGGGGGAACAAGGGTTCAGACAGCAGGAAGACATTTTGGAGATTACTTGGAGAATTTCTTGTCCAGTTTGTAATGAAAATCGATCCCATTTTGTCTTATCCAGCCTATCTTTGGCAGTCATCTACACAACTAGGAGTGAATTGTTTCTAAATGTCAGCTATCTGGTCTGAGGAAAAAGTTGCAAAATTATCACATTGATGGGGGGCCAGAACAGAATTTGGACTAGATTTTGCCCCATAACTATTTTAGTAAGTTGTTTAATGGTTTGAAATAATTCATGGGGATTATTGCTGGATAACTGAATCCTTCGAGAATGGACTGATTTTTTGCCTAGGTTAGTGGTTGCCCTATATGTGACTAAAGTTGAGCAACCAAAATGATAAAGGGGATGGAACAGCTCCCCTATGAGGAAAGGCTGAAGAGGTTAGGGCTGTTCAGCTTGGAGAAGAGATGGCTGAGGGGGGATATGATAGAGGTCTTTAAGATCATGAGAGGTCTTGAATGAGTAGATGTGAATCGGTTATTTACACTTTCGGATAATAGAAGGACTAGGGGCCATTCCATGAAGTTAGCAAGTAGCACATTTAAGACTAATCGGAGAAAATTCTTTTTTACTCAACGCACAATTAAGCTCTGGAATTTTTTGCCAGAGGATGTGGTTAGTGCAGTTAGTGTAGCTGGGTTTAAAAAAAGGTTTGGATAAGTTCTTGGAGGAGACCATTAACGGCTATTAATCAAGCTGACTTAGAGAATGGCCTTTGCTATTACTGGCATCAGTAACATGGGATCTTCTTAGTGTTTGGGTACTTGCCAGGTTCTTGTGGCCTGGTTTGGCCTCTGTTGGAAATAGGATGCTGAGCTTGATGGACCCTTGGTCTGACCCAGCATGGCAATTTCTTATGTTCCTATGTTCTTATGTAGCTTTCCAGATGATCAGGACAGGGACACTTCTTGCCACCAGCGTTCAAAGTGGTACACTGTACAATTTGCATCTAGTAAGTTTGACTTAAACCAAAACACAGTATTGTGCCTACTTCAGGGGCAGAATTATATTTCTTTAAATGTTTATAGAGCAGTGCCTTTTCCATACACTTCTGTTTTTGAGGTGGTTGTTTTGCTATTGCTTTGAAGAACTTTTATATCAAAATTATTGAACTTCCCCCACGGACATTTTTTCCCAGGTACATGTTTACAACTCATTACTTTACTGGCAATGTTGATCAAAGGGCAGTGACTTGGTGATTCCATATTATATAGCAGTTTTATGATACCAGAAGGCAGTATTGACATCTCACCTACAGGCACTCTTACCTTTTTTGGAGTTTTAAATGCACTGACCCATATATAACATTTCATGCTAAAATGATCCTTTCAAATCAAACCTGCTTTTTGGGACTTTAATAATAGTTATATAATTAGCAGAATATGGCTGGTTTAAAGGAACTGACACATAACACATGAAGAACCTTAGGCATTTTTGTGCTTGGGCCTGGCTTCCAGTGTCATTCTTGCACTTCCTATTTCCTCATGGCAAATAAGAAGCAAAGGAGTGACCCTAAATATGCATGATCAGTCATTGCTCTGGCCAACATTCCTAAGCTATTAAGGCACTCATCTAACAGCATCATTTTTTTTTTAATAAAGGACATGATTTTCAAAAGCATTTACATACTTAAAACTCTGTTTTACATGTGTAAATGCATTAAGCCATGTAAGCGGGCGTTTGAAAATTGCTACAATAATATGTTGCATTTATATGAGTAAGTCCTTTGAAAATTCACTTGTAAGCTTTTTGTATTAGGCTCCAGCCACCTCCCCCATGTAAGCCCCTCGCCTCTGATCCTAAACGACTCTGGCAACATGCTGTTCCAAGGACCTGTAAACTTGGGTGACATTTGTAGGCCCCTAGCTGGGACTTTCTGTGGCACTGGCTGATGATGTCAAATCCTGCAGGGGCATATAAGGTAGTGTCTTGCAACTAGCCAGTGCCTCGACAACAGGTCTCCTGAGTAGTCTGCTTCTCAGTATGTGGTGCATGTTCTTGTTTCTTCTCTGTGCTTTCTGCTTCCCTTTCCTGCTCCTGTGTTCTAGCTCCTTGGTTGTCTGGCATCTGCTCCTTCTCCTGTCTCTGGTCTTCTTGTGTGTCCTGCCTCTGTTCCTCTCCTGTCCCTCCCTGTTTCTTTGGGTTTACTTCTTGATTGACCTCGCCTTGGCCCTGGACTCCTTTGACCAGTTTTTGGACCTGACCATGGCTTTGTACCAGACTACTGCTGCCTACCACCTGCCCTGACCCTGGTTCCTCTCTCAGATTCTGCCTTCTGCTGCTGGTCCTGACCTTGCTTCATGCCCTGGACTTCCTTGTTTACTGCCTGTCTCGACCTTTGCTTGGACCTGGACATTCCCTCTTGCCTTGCCTCTGGGACATACCTATGTCCTGCTGGCATCCGTACCAAGGCTCAACCTGCAGGAATGACGGTTGGTATAGGTGAAGCTCCAGCTAGTCCCATGCCCAATGTAGGCCCTATGGGTTTGTCTGTGCTGCTAAATCAACTACATCACTAAGCAGGGGTCCACAACCATAACAGTTTGCTGAGACCATGGACCCGGCAGATTTGGCCACGCTCCATTCCATCGCAGGAATGGCACAACGGATCCAGGAACAACAGAACGTGTTAGACCAGTTGACTGGAGTCTTAGAAAGGCTGGCAGTTCGGATTGATGCTGTCTCCACCCAGTTGGCACCACCATTAGCGACACAGCCATTGGTTCCCGCACCCACAGCTCCGCCACAGCCTCGAATTCCTCCACCGCCCAGGTACCATGTTGACTCTTGGAATGTCGAGGATTCATTAACCAATGCCATATGCACTTTAACTTGCAAACAGCTCTCTTCCCTATGGATAAGGTCAAGGTAACATTCATATTATCCCTGTTGGCTTGGGTCTTCCTGCTGTGGGAATGGGAAGACCCAGTTCTGGAGAATCTGGACCGATTCCTCCGAGACTTCTGTCTCATTTTTGATGAACCAAGTCGAGCATCTTCAGCCACTTCTAATCTTCTGCAGATCCGTCAGGACTCTTGGGGGGGGGGGGGGGGGGGGGGGGGTATGCGGTCCACTTCCAGACCTTAGCCGCTAAACTGCATTGGTGAGATGATAACTTGGGGCCATTTTTCATCAAGGTGTCTCGGAGACCATTAAGGATGAGCTAGCTGGGTGAGAACTTCCCCACAGATCCTGTTACCAGTGTGTTTAGTCATGAGCAACACCGAAGTACATACCTATGTATGTACTTTGGTGTTGCTCATGACTACTAGCCCTCCTGGACAAGGGCACGATGGGAAATTTCATAGACAAGTCTGTGGTTAACCAGCACAGCATCTCCACGGAATGTTTGAAGACAGCCCTCACCTTATCCTTGGTATCCGGTGAACCCTTGTGAAGACAAATTACTTGGGCCATGACTTTGCTTCTCATGTATACTGTTTTTTCCACAGGAAACCATCTGCCTGTATGTACTGCCTAAGGCAGCGAATGCCGTAATCTTCGGCTTACCCTGGCTGATCCAATGCCAGCCCCAGATTGACGGGGGGGGGGGGGGTGCATTACAGCTGGCAAAGTGGAGTTCCGCCTGCCATGAACAATGCATTAGCAGAAGCCTGGTTCCTTCCCTCAAGCTCTGTTGGACCACTCCCACCATGCTAGGCTTGCCCGCCCAATATGGGGACTTCGTAAATGTCTTTAGGGAAAAAAACCAGGTCAAAGTCTTGCCCCCACATCGGATCCTCAATTGCCCTATTGATCTGATACCCAGGAAGATGCTCCCTAGGGCAGTGTCAACTCCCTGCCCCCCCTCCCCCCCCCCGGAGACCGAGGCAATGATACGTTATATTCATGACAACTTGGAAAGAGGCTTCATCCTTCCTTCTTCCTCCTATGCGGGGGATAGATTCTTCGTAGGAAAGAAAGATGGCTCTCTTCAGGCCTACATTGACTATCGTGGCCTAAACGATAACTCTTATTACATAATTATTCAACTGAATATGAGGGGCTTGCATCTTCACAAAACTTGATTTGCAGGGGGCTTATAATTTGATATGGATCCAGGAGGGAAATGAGTGGAAGACTGCTTTTAACACCAGAGATGGCCACTTCCCTGCTTCTTTGGATTGACTTCTTGGTTGATATGGGCTTGGCCCCGGACTCCTCTGATTGCTTCTTGGAACTGTCCCTGGCTTTGGACCTGACTACTGCTGTCTGCTGCCTGTCCTGACCTTGGTTCATCTCTCGGATTCTGCCTTCTACCGCTGGCACTGACCTTTCTTTGTGCCCTGGACTTCCTTGTTTACTGCCTGCCTCAACTTTGGTTTGCATTTGGACACTCTTCCTTTCCTTGCCCCTGGGACCCACCTAAGTCCTGCTGGCCATCCACACCAAGGGCTCAACCTGCGGGAATGACGGTTGGTATAGGTGAAGCTCCAGCTAGTTCCACCCAGACACTTCTGCCCGTCGTTAATGTAGGCTCCGTGGGATTGCCCATGCAGCTGAGTCAACTCCTGCAGAGTTGAGATATAGGACAATTATAAACTGTTTTTTACAACACTGCAATACATTACAAAACACGAGATCCTTTTGTTTGTGGGCCGTCCCCGCTGTAGTATTCCTGTTATAATAAAAATGTTTTCTCAATTTCATGACATAGCGTGGTTACCCATCAACTTTTCTAAATCGGAAGCAGTGGCATTAGACCTCCAATTACAACAAACCTGGACGGGAACGTTTCCCTTCTCCTGGGCTTCAAATAAGCTCAAATATTTGGGGGTCTGGATACCCAGAGATTTCACTGCTCTTTATGAGTTGAACATAAGGGAGGCACTCGCAGACATAGGGGCGCAGTTAGCGGCATGGCAATCATTACCCCATCATTATTTGGACGCTGTGCCCTTTTGAAAATGATGATTGTCCCCAAACTTCTGTATAAGCTACATATGCTCACTTGCTGACTTCTGGGTAAAGACTTACAATGGTTTCAGTCTGCCTTCCAGATATTTATTTGGGCAGGTAAGAGGGCACGAATAAATTATCGGACCCTTGAATGCTCCAGGGAAATGGGGGGGTCTTGGTTTGCCAGACTTCCGACTATACAATGCTGCATGTCAATTACGTTTTGTGGGGCATTGGCTCACTAGTTGTTACTATATTGTGAAGCTGGCCCCCGGGTCGGATGACGGATGACAGCCCCCGGGTCGGATGACGGATGAAAGCTCCATAGTCTCCCCTAGTCCTCTTGCAGGCTCGCCCAATGACCCTGCACAGCTTGGATATTCCAAAAGTGATGCTCTACCCATGCCTGGAAGTGGTTACATAATCTGAAGGGCTTGCCTGGTACTGCGTCTCTGCTGCTCCCTTTACTGGGAAACCTGGATTTCTTACCTGGACATGACTGCAGTGCTATTTTCAGCTTCTGGGCCCGCAATGGACTTCCGTTCATCTACCATCTTTATGAAGCTGAGGCTCCAAATGTGCTCGATTTTTCTATATTGGCTCAAACTTTTCAAATACCATCCTGACACTTTTTTGCTTACCTACAAGCGCACGACTATTTACAGTCCTTCCATTGGGCAAGAGAGACATTTCTATCAGAATCCTCTGTTGCTAAGATTGTGTTCGACACGGCATACTCCCGTAACTTTATAACAGGCTGGGGCAAATTGGGCAAAAGCTATAAGCAAATATGCCACCTGGATTCATTAGCCTCCTATTGGTCCACAGCATTAGATGAGCCAATCACAGGACCATACTTACTGTCTTGTTTCAAAACTCTGCACACCCACATTCAAGATGTGGGTCTCCGAGAACTGCAATTTGTGATGATGTTCGCAGATTTCGACTGGGTCGACTCCTGTTTTCTTCATTGTGCATAAAGGGCCAAATTTTAAAAGGTGCATGTGGGTGTAGATTTGTTTGCAGAACCCGGCGTGAACAAATCTACGCCCAATTTTATAACATGCTCGAGCTGCTGCTCGCATGTTATAAAATCCAGGGTCGGCGCGCGCAAGGGGGTGCACAATTGTGCAACGTGCATGCACCGAGCTGCGCAGCCTTCCTCCGTTCCCTCCAAGGCCGCTCCGAAATCGGAGCGGCCTCGGAGGGAACTTTCCTTCCGCCTTCCACCTTCAGACCTACCTAGAACCCTCCCTTACCTTTGTCAGGTAAGTTGTGACTGCCTCCCGGCAGGCGTAGCTTACGCGCTCCAGCCGATGGCCGGCCTGCGATCCCGGACACAGCGGCAAATTGCCGCTGTGCCTGGAGGCTTCAGCCACACCCCCGCCTATGCCATGCCCCTTTTTGCAAGCCCCGGGACATACGCACGTCCCGGGGCTTCTGCGCACCACCGAGCCTATGCAAAATAGGCTCAGCGCGCGCAGGGGCAGATTTTCTTGGCTTATGCACGTAGCCTTTGAAAATCTGCCCCAAAATGTGCCCAAGTGGATGGTACCATGACACGTCGGATTTTCACCTGCTCCAATCTCAAGGTGTTTTGGTCTACGGTACTCGCATTTATCACACAGTGTACTGGTGTGACGGTTCAAAAGGTGCCTGTAACTAAAAACTCACCTGAGCTAAAATATTCTAACTTATCCCTATCAATTAAAACGCAGAATGAAAATACAAACAAAAAACAAACTTTGAAATGTTTGTATGCTAATGCCAGGAGTATAAGAAGTAAGATGGGAGAATTAGAATGTATAGCAGTGATTGATGACATAGACTTAATTGGCATCTCAGAGACATGGTGGAAGGAGGACAACCATTGGGACAGTGCTATACCGGGGTACAAATTATATCGTAATGACAGAGAGGAGCACCTGGGAGGCAATGTGGCGCTTTATGTCCGGAATGGCATAGAGTCCAACAGGATAAACATCCTGCATGAGACTAAATGCACAATTGAATCTTTATGGGTAGCAATCCCTTGTGTGTCGGGGAAGACTATAGTGATAGGAGTATACTACCGTCCACCTGGTCAAGATGGTGAGACTGACAATGAAATGCTAAGAGAAATTTGGGAAGCTAACCAAATTGGTAGTGCAGTAATAATGCCTCCAGTATCTGAATGTAATGCACTTTAAGCGCTGAAAAAAGTGCAAAAAGCGGAATATAAATCTAAAAATCTAAATAATGGGAGACTTCAATTACCCCAGTATTGACTGGGTGAATGTATCATCGGTACATGCTAGAGATATAAAGTTCCTGGGTGGAATAAATGACATTTTTATGGAGCAATTGGTTCAGGAACCGACAAGAGAGGGAGCAATTTTAGATCTAATTCTCAGTGGAGCACAGGATTTGGAGAGAGAGGTAACTGTGGTGGGGCTGCTTGCAATAGTGATCATAATATGATCAAATTTGAATTAATGACTGGAAGGGGGATAGTAAGCAAATCCACGGCTCTTGTGCTAAACTTTCAAAAGGGAAATTTTGATAAAATGAGAAAAATTGTTAGAAAAAAACTGAAAGGAGCAGCTACAAAGGTAAAAAATGTGCAAGAGGCGTGGTCATTGTTAAAAAATACCATCCTAGAAACACAGTCCAGATATATTCTACACATTAAGAAAGGTGGAAAGAAGGCAAAACGATTACCGGCATGGTTAAAAGGGGAGGTGAAAGAAGCTATTTTAGTCAAAAGATCTTCATTCAAAAATTGGAAGAAGGATCCAACAGAAGAAAATAGGATAATGCATAAGTGTTGGCAAGTTAAATGCAAGACATTGAAAAGATAGGCTAAGAGAGAATTTGAAAAGGAGTTGGCCGTTGAGGCAAAAACTTACAGTAAAAACTTTTAAAAATATATCTGAAGCAGAAAGCCTGTGAGGGAGTCTGTTGGACCATTAGATGATCGAGGGGTTAAAGGGGCACTTAGAGAAGATAAGGCCATCGCAGAAAGATTAAACAATTTCTTTGCTTTGGTGTTTACTGAAGAGGATGTTGGGGAGATATCCATTCCAGAGAAAGTTTTCATGGGTAAATGATTCAGATGGACTGAACCAAATCACGGTGAACCTAGTAGTAAATCACCTGGACCGGATGGTATACACTCCAGAGTTCTGAAGGAACTCAAAAACGAAATTTCAGACCTATTAGTAAAATTTTGTAATCTATCATTAAAATCATCCAATGTACATGAAGGCTGGCGGATAGCTAATGTAACCCCAATATTTAAAAAGGGCTCTAGGGGTGATCCGGGAAACTACAGACTGGTTAGCCTGATTTTGGTGCCAGGAAAAATAGTGGAAAGTGTTCTAAACATCAAAATCACAGAACATATAGAAAGACATGGTTTAATGGAACAAAGTCAGCATGGCTTTACCCAAGGCAAGTCTTGCCTCACAAATCTGCTTCACTTTTTTGAAGGAGTTAATAAACATGTGGATAAAGGTGAACCGGTACATGTAGTGTACTTGGATTTTCTAAAGGCGTTTGACAAAGTTCCTCATGAGAGGCTTCTAAGAAAAGTAAAACGTCATGGGATAGGTGACGATTTCCTTTCGTGGATTACAAACTGGCTAAAAGACAGAAAACAGAGAGTAGGATTAAATGGACAATTTTTTCAGTGAAAGGGAGTGGGCAGTGGAGTGCCTCAGGGATCTGTATTGGGACCCTTACTTTTCAATATATTTATAAATGATCTGGAAAGAAATACGACGAGTGAGTTAATCATATTTGCAGATGATACAAAATTGTTCAGAGCAGTTAAATCACAATCAGATTGTGATAAATTGCAGGAAGACCTTGTGAGACTGGAAAATTGGGCATCCAAATGGCAGATGAAATTTAATATGGATAAGTGCAAGGTGATGCATATAGGGGAAAAATAACCCATGCTATAGTTACACAATGTTAGGTTCCATATTAGGTGCTTCCACCCAAGAAAGAGATCTAGGCGTCATGGTGGGTAACACATTGAAATCGTCTGTTCAGTGTGTTGCAGCAGTCAAAAAAGCAAACAGAATGTTGGGAATTATTAGAAAGGGAATGATGAATAAAACGGAAAATATCATAATGCCTCTGTATCGCTTCATGGTGAGACCGCATCTTGAATACTGTGTACAATTCTGGTTGCCGCATCTCAAAAAAGATATAATTGCGATGGAGAAGGTACAGAGAAGGGCGACCAAAATGATAAGGGGAATGGAACAGCTCCCCTATGAGGAAAGACTAAAGAGGTTAGGACTTTTCAGCTTTGAGAAGAGACTGCTGAGGGGGGATATGATAGAGGTGTTTAAAATCATGAGAGGTCTAGAATGGGTAGATGTGAATCGGTTATTTACTTTTTCAGATAATAGAAAGACTAGGGGGCACTCCATGAAGTTAGTATGTGGCACATTTAAAACTAATCGGAGAAAGTTCTTTTTCACTCAACACATAATTAAACTCTGGAATTTGTTGCCAGAGGATGTGGTTAGTGCAGTTAGTATAGCTGTGATTAAAAAAGGATTGGATAAGTTCTTGGAGGAGAAGTCTATTACCTGCTATTAGTTAAGTAGACTTAGAAAATAGCCACTGCTCTTATTAGCAACGGTAACACGGAATTTAGTTTTTGGATACTTGCCAGGTTCTTATGGCCTGGATTGGCCACTGTTGGAAACAGGATGCTGGGCTTGATGGATCCTTGGTCTGACTCAGTATGGCATGTTCTTATGTTCTTACACCACTGCACTGGAGTCCACAACCGTAACATTTTGTTAACATTTTAGAATTATTAATTTATCAAGGTTGCCTACTGCTAACTTAAAAATCAAATATTAAATTAGTAACTTCACTTTTTTTGATAAAAGCAAAATATACAGTATGTCGAGGGCTTCAGTTTTAAGATTTCAATCAATAAACACTGATAAAACACTCCTGATGGAAAAAAAATATAAGTATTTTGGATAAATCTTCAAATAATACCACTGCTCTAATACTCTCACCCCTCCCCTTTTCTCTCTTGAATCCTTAGTTGTGTTTTTGTGCGTTTTCCATACATACTCCTCATCTGAACAAGTTTCTGGTGGCTGATGGGCCTCTGTTCTCCTCCTCTTTCCACTAGCTTTGCTGTACAGCTGTTCTCAGCAGTGTGCAATATTGCTGGTGGTAAAGGACCAAACGAGCAAGGGTGAAGAGTTTGAGGGTGGTAGGGATAGAGATGGGGAGAAAGAACAAGCTGGTGGGGAGAGAGAACGGTGGGGGCGGGGTTGTGGGGGGTACAAGAGATGGGTCTGTGGGTGGGGGAAGGCATGTGCTTATGGCTGGAGGAGTGTGAGTGTTTTGTTATAGCAGTACATTTGTGTTACGGAAATTTATACAATATATTTGAGTCAACTTTTAGTCCAGTTGCAGCATCTTTGTACAAGGACTGTTAATGTAGTCTGCATAATGTTGATCCTGGGGGATTTTTTCATATCTGCAGTCAGATTTTTTTTAGACATGTTAAATGCATTACATTTTATAATAAACGGTTAGTATGTTCAAGCTTCAAAAGCTTAAGAGCCATTTAGCACTAATGAGAAGGTGCTATTACAGAGATCATCAGGTTTCTTTGCAGAAACACATTCAGCGTACAGCCAGGAGATGAGTTTGTGTATTTGCAGACTCTAAAATGTTTCTTAAACTGCTTGCTAATGTCCCATTTTTTCAGGAATGAAAATTCCAATGAAAACTACACAACTGATTTTATCTATCAGCTGTATTCTGAAGAAGGGAAAGGAGTGTTTGACTGCAGAAAGAACGTTCTAGGGCACATGCAACAGGTAAGCAAAGCCTTAATCTATTGCACTGGCTCATCAGGTGCCAAAGCATCACTGCTGGTGGACTCCTGCAATTCCCAGACAGCTGAAGCAGCCTCATCCCTGAAAGAGGCCTCCTGAGATCTCAGAAAGGGTAACAGAGTTTTGGACTTCATGAAAATAATTGTAAACAATGCAGAGAGCTAAAGTCTGGGGTACTTTTTTTTACCCCTAGGCTTTAGCCTGAATTTTCAAAGCAGATTTATGTACATAATTCCGCTTTTAAAATTTGTTGCTGTGAGTAGAAGACTGTGCTACATTTACAAGATACCACCTGTTCAAGAGCAGGTACAACTTTGTGCAGATTTACCCACATATTTTCCAAAATCAAAAGTATGCATATAAACCCCTTCCCTCACCCTAACTCCACCCTCAAGAATGCCTACTTACTATATGCTTAAACGTATGTGCAAAATCAGTTTTCCATGCATACTTTTACATGCAAATTGCAGACATAGAGGGGTAGATTTTCAAAGGGATACGCGCGTACCCCCCGAAAACCTACCCCAAACCCCCCCTGTGCGCACCGAGCCTATTTTGCATAGGCTCAGCGGCGCGCGCAAGCCCCAGGACGCGTGTAAGTCCCGGGGTTTTTTAAGGGGGCGTGTTGGGGGTGGGGCCAAATGACGCGGCGTTTCGGGGGCGGGACCGGGGTCGTGGCGTCGGCTATGCGCGTATCTTATAAAATCCAGCATACTTTTGTTTGCGCCTGCTGCGCGAACAAAAGTACGCGATCGCGCTCTTTTTTAAAATCTACCCCAGAGGTTTCTGCACACAAAGTGTTTTCAGAATCAGGCCCTATATGTCAAAAACTGCTATGGAGTTGGGAAAACATATGAAGGGTTTAATGAATTAATAAGAAGCTAAGGCTTAACCTGCTCTGCAAGACCTTTTCAGCTGATGACTGACGCAAGAGCTGATCATGTGATGCAAGTAGATCAAAGAAGATTATTCAAAGGTCTCACTAGCTTTAGAACTATAAATGGCATAAGAAGTCAGCCAAAGAGGATGTTTAAGTTAATATGAAGGAAATGTTCCTTCATATACCGTGGAAATGGTTAGGCTATGGAGACAAATTTAGTTACTTCAGTAAACACACTGAAATTAAAGTGTCAGCTTTTAGACATTAATATCGGAAGATATTGAGATTTGTTGATGTTCTAATTTATATGTGCTGATCTAGATGTTTGTTCCGATTGTGTCCTTTTACTCTGGACCATCTAATACTTATGAAAATACTTTGGATTTCTTGCTGCTTCACAACAATCACAAACAAACATTTATCCAAGCTTGGTTGGATTGAAGATGGATGAATTTAGTGGACCAATATTTTCTTTCACTCGTTTCCTGTAAATTTGGTCTCCCAGTATTACAGTTAAGCAGATAAAAACAGGATCAGTTTCATATGTATTTTTTATCTGAAAACATAGAGAGGAGTAATGATAAGAGAATTCTAACAAGTTGAGTGCATCTTGTACATCAGAACAGCACAGTGTTCTTTTTGGGTTTTGGCCCACTCCCTAGGGCTACTGAAAGCTATTTTAAGAGCCAGGGCAATTTAAATACTCAGGTCCTTCAAAAACACTTAGTTCTCTCAGATTTCCTCTACCCTATGGCCCGAAAACATTTAAAAAAAATTATAGATAGAATTGATTCTTTGGCAACAATGCTTGCTGCTGTGGAAGCAACTTGGATTCTATTCCCAAGCCTGACTTCTGCCCTTCAGTTGGGCTGAGATTGCCATGGAGGCAGCGTTCCCAGTCCCCAGGAGGGGAGGGTACCTCCACCATTGTGCAGTGCAGACACCTGTGGTCCAGACTTCAGTTTCTGGCCAATGACTGTTGCTGCAGGATTGGGCTAAATAGAATGGTGTTAAAAGAAATGGGGCGGGGCCGGCTCAGTGACAGGGCTGCACACTGCCAGGGATTCAGTTTACCGTTCAGGCATGCTGTACCATGGGTCTGCCGGGGCTAGGAATGCTGTAGAGGCAATGCTTGTGTCTCTGGGGAGATGGCGCATTAGTTATTGTGACCAGACTTAGAGTCCTCGATTACAGGGTTCCAGCACATGAGCTGAGGACTGACATTGCAGTGAATGACTGTGAGCTAGGAGAGGATATAAAATAGGGGACTGCTATCCTTGGTTCCACTTTTGCTGGATGCTAAAAGGAGCAGGAAGAAACTTCTGGGCCAAAACCAAAAACTCGTATTATGTTATTGTTTTACTTTATTTATGAATGTTCCGTTGTAAGCTGCTTTGAACATTGGAAACAGCAGCATCTAAATATTTTAATAAGTAAATAAATACAAGCTCTGACTTCTTGTCCTAAAATAACAACAAACAGAGAGAACTCAAGATGGCTGCTTCTGAGCAGATGTGTTCTTCAGCTACTTCCATGGCTTTCCTGTTTGCCCCATACTATATTGCCTGAATTTTTTCTTTTCTTAATGGAGAAATAAAAGAGAGCCTAAAGAAGGGGAGGCCATCTGCAATGTCAGCCACCCTTTGTCAAACTACGATGCTGGAACACGCACATCCCTGTGCAGCAGTTGAGGAGTCTGGCATGACTGGAACTGGGGATGTTGGTCTGTTGGCTGTTGAGGTTTCTCTCGGCCCCGAGTGCTGATTTACACTGCGTCCTCCCAGCAGTGTTACCCTCTTTGTGAACAACTCTTTGGAGGATGTTTGAACTTCGGAGGTCCCTACTGCATCATCTGGCCATGTTTTACTTGTTCAGACGAAGCAAACCTTGCAGCTGGACTTGGTGGGAGAGTCACAAGAGAGCTGGGGAATGCTAGGGGATGTAGAGGAAACTGCTGTACAGTTTGCCAAGCTGGCCGGGACACCTGAAGTAAATTCTTCGGCTTTAACGCTTTAATCTATGTTTTCTACTCTTGGTCTTTGTTTTATAGCCTTCGTTGAAAGACCCCAGTGATTACACTGGAAAGTTTGTAGACAGATATAATGTCTGTTAACAAGTCAGTGTCATCTCTAGTTGTGTTAACTATAGTCTTGCATAATACATTTCAAACTCGCGAACAGCGAATACCAAGTGTGGAAAAGAAGGTGTCTGAAGTGGAGTCATCTTTAGAGGAGGGGCGAGAGGTGCATCTTAATTTGATTAAAGATTTATCTTCAACCTCTCCAAGGATTAAAAACATTGAGAACTCTCTCAAGTCTTTGAACCTGAGGTCCTTAACTTTCCTCAGATCCCTTTGACTTCACCTGTTGAACTTTTCACTTCTTACGTGAAGGAAGTTTTGTTAATTCCAGAGATCACACTGCCTCCCATGGAGGCCTAGGCCTAAAAAGGTTTCTGAGACTGAGCTGGCGGAGGTTCCTGCTAATCTATCTAGCTTTCTAGAGAACTCTGGAGAGGGTAATTTGGTGGGTCATGCTATTTTACTGATGACTTTTGTTTTCATGCAGGATCATATCAATATTTTTCGTTTATATTTTTGCTATAAAGTTGCTTTATTTAAAGGTCAGAAAATTTGGACATTGCCAGAGTCACGCAAGACCGCAGAAGGAATTTTTTGGCCATGAGATCTGAAGTGCTTTCTTTAGGGGCTACCTGTATTGTTTGTCACCCTTGTAAATGTGTTATTTCTTTGGATGCTTCACGGTTTCTTTTTTTTGATCCAGTGCAACTGAGAGAGTTTATAGATGCTAAGCGTGGTATTTTGTTACAGCCCTCCTTTGCTTCTGTGGGTCCTTCTTGATATGGGTTGTGTTCTACTTTGAAGCCTTCATCCTTTCTTTTTATTTTTTGTAATTTACTTTTGTGTTTTCAATCATTCTCCATAGCTATTTACTGTTCCCCCTCTCTACTTGCGGGTCTAAGTTGGCATATGTCAAGGAATAATTTGTATTTTTTGTTTGTATTTTCCTGTTATGTCATAGCTGACTATGTACATTGCCTCTTTTTCTTGTCAAATATTTATATATTTGATTGTGATTCAAAATGCATAAATAATAATAAACCAACAACAAATAAATAAAGATGAATACTGAAGTTTTAGTTTAAAAATAATAGTGGAAAACCACAAATAGGAAAGCTTAGAAGAGATATATTAAAAAAGGAGGAAAATGATGTAAGTGCATTAACATTTCTTTTAATGGAATTCATTGTTTTGTGTAGAAGCTACAAATGCCAACTCTTTGCGTGATGATATTTAATCCCCTGTATTATCATTATTGTGAGCTAATGATACAATTGTGGCCTGCAGAGCCCTAGCAATCTCGTTAATTACTGACCTCAGATCTTACAGCCTGCAGTCCTCTTAATGACATACGCTCAGCCCTTCTTTAAGGATAGAGAGCTTTACTCCCTTGATATCAGTTAAAAGGAAAAGACACAGTCATTCTGAAAATAAAACCATTTATTATAAAATGAACTAGCAGGTTGTAAGAGTGCCAGTGTTCACTCGTGGAAGCCTTTCCCCCAGACACGAGGGGGTCATAGCTGCTTCGTTGATTATTGGAATGTTATCTGCAATTACTGATTCAGCAATGTTTCTGCTCCCTTTCTCTGTTTACGGGAACAAGCACTCACCAGAAGATGAATGTGTTCAGAGAAGTTTGTTTCTGGGAAGGAAACCTATTTTTCAAGGGGGATTTGGCTCCTACAATCTTAAAACTTCATGCTAATCCAGGCTTTTCAGATCTCCCTGCTGTTCTATTTTCAGACAGGCAGCACAATGCTTTCATTTGCCGGTGGAAGGAAGAATTTATGCAGTAGACAGTACAGATATTCTTGGCTGCCCAAATTAGATCTCTTGAGCTAGAGGAAAAGGTATGTGGCAATAGAGCCTGATAGCAAGAGACTGTTGCTTTTGAAGAGGAAAACAAATGACAGCAGAACATATAGTAGCATAGTAAAGGATGGCAGATAAACACCAGTGGCCTACTCAGAGTTGATCAGATTCTCACATGGAACCCAACCTCCAGTCCCACTGTGCCCTCTTTAGAATTGTAGCTGCTGCTCTGTGCAGGTTTCCCCACACCATCCAGGAAGCACAGTGCAGCCATATCTCTGTTGTTCTGGACTGCAACTGACGCACAATAAAGGCTGTGCGGTTCCTTCATTACCATTTTCTTGCCACCAAGGATTCTCTGCATTTATCCCATACGTTCTTGAAGTCTGCCACTGTCCTGGTTGGTCATCACTACCTCCTCTGGGAGGGCATTCCAGGCATCCACCATCCTCTCCATGAAAAAATATCTCCTGACATTGTTCCTGAATCAGCAACATATTGTTATATTTCTTGTTAACCTTTCTTAACTGCTACTTCTAATATGAAATTGTAATAGAATTCTCCTATCAAATGGCATTCCCTTGATCTCAGGGCTGATGGAGCTGAAAGACAATTCCATTTTCTAGCTGAGAGCAATAAAGCTTGCTAGAAATTGGCCTTGGCAAGTTAGATGCGCCCATTCAAAATGGAGGGCGTCCAAAGAAGCTTCAGGCAAGTATGATAGGTAGATCCTACCAACAAAGAGATTTCATTTTTAGGTATTGAAAATAGGAATTTGCTGACTTGAGCACAGCAAACCAACAAGATGTTTTAAGACCAAAGCAACATTTGCAGTTTCTCTGTAAGTACCTTTCTCACAGGACAAGCAGGATGGTAGTCCTCACAAATGGGTGACATCGAGGATGGAGCCCTGTACGGAAAACTTTTCTGTCAAAGTTTCAACATGCTTTGACTGACACTGGCACACTGGGTGCACTGAGCATGCCCAGCCTGCAATTATCCCTGTGAGCCACAGGTGTCTCCCTCAGTCTTCTTTTTTCCGCTCTGCAGTAAGCATAGCGGTTGGAGCTCTGTGAGGATTTTTTAACTAATTACCTCATGGAAACACTTAACTTTTCACTTCAAAAAACACTTTTCCCTGCACAGGTCTCCCTCCGCGTACGTTTTTACGACGCTCGGTGAGTACTAATTCTTATTTTTCGGTCGGTTCCTGTCACTATCTTAAGGCTGTTAACTGACTGAAGCCTTCCCTTCCCCCATTTTTCAGTTAACTTTAAACAGCTTGCGAGTGTCTCTGTGACACTCTGCTTGCTTATGCTAGTGGGGTAGGGATTTTTTCCTTAACTTTAGGACCTCTGTAGCTTCAAGTCCTTCGTTCCCTGGTACCCTCACGCAGTCGATACCTATCACTACACGGGTACCCTCCTAAACCGCCCTGGGCTTTTATATGTCATCAGCGCCCCTCCCCCCACGGTGCCCTGATGCCTTTATCCATGTTTTTTGCTTTTCAGTGCTACCAGGCTTTTTTCCTCCTACGCACTGTTTTTTTCCCTTGGGCTTCCTCGGTGCCGTCCCTACCCGGATGCATGCCATTGACGCACACGCTGTTAGTCACTGCCATGCATACTCGGGTCGCCGCCACCGTTGCCCGAGACACTTTTTAACGATCCCAGGGTCACTTCATCGATGCCACCCCCTTTTTGGGGATGCCATCGATGCCCCATCCTCCCCACCGATGTCCGGCCCTTTTCCGTCGGTGGGCATCGGTGCCACATCGATTTCGTCGGTGGGCATCGATGCCGGATGGTCCCCATCGGTGGACATCGGTGCCGGATGGCTTGTCCATCGATGGACATCGGTGCCGGATGGCTTGTCCGTCGGTGGCATCGGTGCCAGGTCCTTTTGCATCGATGGACACCGATGCCCAGGTGTTTCATCCATGGGCATCTATGTTAGAATGCATCCATCGAGGGCAGTCGATGCCAGGCTGCTCCCATCGGTGAAATTCGATGCCCAGGTGGGTCCCATCGGTGGGTATCCATGCCGGCTCGATTCCGTGGATGGGCGTTGATGCCAATGCCAGCCTTATGGCTGGCATCGATGCCCATGCCGATTCCAGGACTGGCGTTGATGCCGGGATGGAATTCATCGACTGGGAGATCCATGCCATCGATTCCATACGTGTCCATATCGATGCCACCGACACACGTGTCTGGGGCACCGATGCCATGTACACTTGGAAATCTGAGTCTGTCCAAATCGATACCGTCAACGTCTGTGGCCCTATAGTTGATGCCCGTGGCCATGCCACAAACGGCATAAATGCCCGCCTCCATGCATCGATGCCCTCGACACCTCCGTTTTCCTTCGGTGTCCTTGACGCCCTATTGATTCGACTTCGACTCAGTCGATGCCGGTATCTTTTTCAATAACGGCAATGTTTTTCGATTATTCGATTCCACATCGTTTCAAAGATACCTATGCCAGTGCTGTCAGTGCCCGTCACTGTCATCATTCTCCTGGCCAGTCATCGACGATTTTTCATACCCATTTTGATGATATCCTCGAAGCCCCTTAGGTTGCCTTCAATATCGTCAATACCGACATAGCACCGCCACATAATACCCTCGCCTCCTCACATTGCTCCACGCTTTGGGTTCTTTTTTAAGCCCCGTATTAGCTTAAGACACTCCATTGTGTCAGGAGCAGAGCAGGCGTGCTGACAGTTCGTCATCGATCGCCTTCCAGGACGACGAGGGCTTCCATCTCGGCGCTGGGGAAAGACCGGGCCGAGCATCGTGGCACCCATCATCGCCGACATCGTGATCGTCCGCCGCTGATGCCATCCAGCACATCGGTGCCATCCTTCTCCAGGCTGGACAACGCTCGGGCAGAGCGACATCACCACTGCCATCAGCACTGTTCCTACAGTTTTGGCAGTCCTTGGTGATCCAGAACTTCCGGATCCAGGCCCGACGGCTTCAGCATTGGCGTCACGACACATCGAGCCGCTGTGACGAGGGAAGGGAACATGAGTTCCGTTAGGGCTCCTCTGTTCCTGGCGTGCCCCACCATCAAGTGGTGTGGGACTATGGCCATCTGTTACACTTAGCAGTCTAAACGCCACTCACGCCTGGCCTGTCTCCTCTGTACCTGTGCCACCATACCGGGTTTCAGAGCGAGATGGACGTTTACGTCCCCGGCCTTACCCTCGAGGACTCCGGAGACCGTCGGAGTCAACAATCTTCACCGGCTCGTCTTGCGGCGATCCACGTCGGATGGTAAGTACCCGCTTCGGCGGCATTCCCATAGAGTTGTGTTCTCCCATTCGGACCGTGGTTCGAAAAGTTCTGGGTCATGTGCCTTTTAGAACTGTATTAGTGTCACATATCGCTATGTTAGCCACAATATCAGGAGAACCCCTCTATCTTCTTGGGATTGCAGCAGGGCTTCTTCTCTTGTCAGTAACAAGTCCCTGTGCCGACCAATGCTCTGACTCTTGGTTCCCTCCCAACCAAGGTCCAGCTGCATTGGCTGATCTGCTAAACATGAGATTCAGCAACCATTGCCCCATGTACAAGTCCACCTTGAGGCCTGGCCACAGGTCTCAGTGTCTCCTTGTACAGCATACAGAAATGCGGGTACCACTTACCGCTCACACACCTGCAGGAGCCTACATGATATCCTCCATTGGGACACCTCCTGGTCTCCCATCTGGTCAGATATCAGAGCGGCCACCCCACCTTGTACCAAAGTCCCGGTACACTCCCCCAGGCGCTACGAAGTGCAGAGGGGAGAAGGGAGGGGGGTTGGGGAGTTTTAATTGCACTATTCTTTCTTTTAACAGAAAATAGTTACTCTCCGCACATCCTGGACCTAAGAAAATCCAACTTTCTTTAGACGTCACAGGTACAATGGTATCTTTGGTTACCATCACTCCATACTGCAGTAAGTACATTATTTTAATGTTTCTATGTGCTTTATGGTGAGTCAACATTACAACCCCAAGCTCTGCCGCTGGCACCAGCTTCGGTAAGTGAACTGTCTCTTGCATCACTGTTGGTGAATGCTGTTTTCTCTGCGGAGTGTAACATCATTCACTTTCCTTGCATAGACTACTGCTAACCACTTTCAGTACATGCAAGGAGCTCTCACTTTTTTCAGGACTCACTATACATTTACTAACTGGGATTACTGTCACTGCCATAAATCCCTTCTGTAACACTTCTGGACACCACAGTCTTAAGACCCTCTTGTCCAGCATGCGCACAGACATTCTGATACATTGTTATATGTCCCTGCGCATATTTTCCATAACCTCAGCCTTTCAACTTTTCATGGTTGGGCTATGGGGTTTCTTCCCACTATGCATTTTTCTCATAATTCAAAACTGCTATGGGTTATATTCAGTGACATTCTATACTCAATGGACCTAAGTGGTTTCATTGCTTTCGTCCCTGATTCTTATCCCAGTTCGAACTAGGACCTAGTCTCCTTCGACTCATGCTCGCAATTCCTTAGGGTTATAAAGTTTCTCCTGAAAGCTGTCAACCCATTATGCATCTATTGCACTCCAGCATAGTTTCTCATAAACGTCCTGGACGTTGCACCCATGAGTTATGCCCTTATGCCTTCCAATACTGCTTTTGCAACAATTCTTTGTGCATACAGACAGACAGCATAGGGACAATGTGCTTTCCAACTCATAAGCACGCATTACCTCTTAGCTGCTCTGCTAGACAGCTGCGCAGCTCTACCCTTGGCCCTTGTTCACTTCATGCGACCTTGGGCCACATATCTAAGAGATTTAATGAACGCTCTATCAGACCTTCTCCACATAGGTTCTATCCTCTCGAATGGTCTCAATTACATGTGTACAGGGCAAATCTTTTAACGCTGAGTTTAACTAAACTTTCCTCGGCGTCTGCATCATTCCATACGATGCACAGGTTCTGCTCCCTGCACATGTTTCCTATGCGTTCCCTTAGATGCCTTTTCTTCCATCAAAGGCCTCTTCAATATATCTCTTCTGCTGCCTCTCGTAGCCAGCATTCTTCTAATGTTGAACTGGGATGGGGTTCAGTATTCTTTTCCCCACTCCCTGACTGAGATCAGTATGCTTTCCCATACTTCTCAATCCATCATATCAGTAACCTTTTATTCTCTCACCAGTCAGTCCCAAATCATAGACTTACTGATGTTCTTAGGTTCTGGTAGCGTCACAAAACCTTCTAAACATAAATCTTGCCGTTTAATATGGCAGGCTTTACCTCCTGACGCAAAAAAAAAAAAAAAAAGAGGTATTACCCCTTTTACTTTTCCACCATTTTTTCTTACTCCCTCGGATTCTGTTCTCCAGACATCCTCCACATAGATACACCTTTCTCTTAGGAGGTGTATCGTTTTGGGAGTTGGGTTCCCGTTTTCGGTAATCCTCTCTGAGTCGGCTTACCATGGATTATCCACTGATCAAGCCGCCTCTATTTCTCTAATCACGGAATGAACATATATATTCTCCTTATAAGTCTCATACATTCTACGTTTGAGCCTTTCCATTCCTCTCTTCCACAGTTTGGCAAGGGAACTTCTTTCCCTCTTAATGTCATTCCTGCCAGCAGGGTCCGTGAGTTATGCACTCTTTCCATACTCACCTGACTCCGTTCCTCTGCCACTGAGTAGTTCTACGCATTCAACTTTCTATCCTTTTCAGGTAGATGTTGTATCTCCTTTCCTCAGGAATTACTCTATTAATTTTTCCTAACCTCTCTCTCTCGCCCTAGGGAGAGAGTGGGTTTTCCACATTCCTGGACAGTAATGCTGCGCTTACATTCTATCTACATTGCACTGCATTCCATGTGAATTCCACTTGACTCTTTCCTTCATGCAAGGGTCAAGCTGCTACTTCCAGTGGCCACACAGACCTAATCCTTCTGATTAAGTGGTCTATATTTCCTTTCCTACCAACAAGCAGACATTTCACTACAACACTGTGGGTATCCACATACTGTTGTGTCCGTCTTAGCCTTAACAGCTTCCCTTTGGTTACTGCTGCTTGTACTTTTTTATCAGGTTGCAGCCTGGAGTCCTCTCCATACCTTCGCAGCCTATTATTGCTTACATTTGACTAGCCGGCATGCTCCATGTTTGGCCAGTCCGCCTACTCTTACTTTTTTCAATTCACTACCCAACATCCTTCCACGAACCCATTATGGTGTTGCGGATGCCCTCCGTTCCCATTTCCACCTCAGTCGTTACGCCTTTGCGCATCTGCGGTGTATCTGGTGCATTCCCGGGCATCCTCAGCTCGGTACTCACCCATTTGTGAGGACTACCATCCTGCTTGTCCTGTGAGAAAGCAAATGTTGCTTACCTGATGTAACAGGTGTTCTCACGGGACAGCAGGATGTTAGTCCTCACGAAACCCGCCCGCCACCCCGCGAAGTTGGGTCTGTATACTTTTATTTTAGTTTCGCTTGTGCTTTTTAGCTATAAGACGAGACTGAGGGAGACACCTGTGGCTCACAGGGATAATTGCAGGCTGGGCATGCTCAGTGCACCCAGTGTGCCAGTGTCAGTCAAAGCTTGTTGAAACTTTGACAGAAAAGTTTTCCGTACAGGGCTCCATCCTCGATGTCACCCATTTGTGAGGACTAACATCCTGCTGTCCCGTGAGAACACCTGTTACATCAGGTAAGCAACATTTGCTATACCAGTCCAGACTTTTGCCTCCCTGCAAGCAGATGGAGACAGAGATGGTTTCACTGACACTGTACATAACCCAGTGTGCCACCTGCAGTCCCTCAGTATTTCTTTGTCTCCAGTAGATGGTGAAAAACCTGCAGTCAGAAGACTGTTTTGGATTTATGAGCCTTCTTCCCAGGGGGTTTTTCGGTCGTAGTGGGTCCTTCCCCATCTGGTCGAAGTGGAAGAATTGGTGACCCTTTTGTACGCTTGCTCCTTTCTTCCGTAGGGTGTAAGTCTGGAGGTCCAGATCCCTCCCCATCACGAGGTTGCTGAGGCAGCTATAGGCTCAGGGTGGCTGTTTTCTTTTGGTCGGTTCCTTTTTTCTTTTGGCTGATTTTCTTTTTTTTCTGCTAGCTGCTCTGTTGCATTCTAGGGTGTAGGTATTGTAAGCCTAGCTCTTTTCTGATCTGCCATGTGGCCTGCACCTCTGGAACCTGAACCTCTGCACCAAAGGAAAGTATTGGTTTCTATGTATCTTTATTTGTTCTCAGCGAATAAATACGCTGAGAACAAAATAAATAAAAATAAATAAAGTAAATTAAAAAAAAGCAAAAAAGAGAACAAGGAACTAGGGTTCTCAACCCTGTCCTGGGGACCCCCCAGCCAGTCGGGTTTTCATGATATCCACAATGAATATGCATGAGAGAAAATTTGCATGTTATGGAGGCAGTGCATGCAGATTTTCTCTCATGCATATTCATTGTGGATATCATGAAAACCCGACTGGCTGGGGGGTCCCCAGGACAGGGTTGAGAACCACTGAGATAGAGGAATCTGTGCAGCAACGAGGTTCCGGGGGGAGAAACTACCTTAGCAGCTTGGGCAACTCAACGATTGGGTTTTTCAGCAGCTTCTCTGCCTGCGGAGGAGACCAGGTGTTGGCTCCGTGGTGCTGAGGGACTGTTCCCCTGCTTGCCATTGAGGTGCTGCTGGTGACGCAGGTGCAGGGAGAAACAGCGTGTACGTGCAGCAAAAGCATTCAGGAGTCTGTGTCAAGCAAGACCGCACCAGTAGAACAAGCCTCACGGATGACGCGATCTAGCAGTGAGGCTTCCCCGTCACCATAGAAATGGTGGCCATTTTTGTTTCCCTAGCGGTGTTGACAGGAGAGGCAGGGGAAACCCCTCCTCAACTATCGATGGCAGTTCCTTGTCCCGCAGAGAAGCACTTGCACTGAGGAGGAGTCTGGTTTTGGTAGTGGTCTTCTGCCGGTTTTAATGGGCATATATGCAAAGCGTGTTTAGCGAGATACCGGCTCTTGGCCCCAGTCTCCATGGATTCTTGGCCAGTCAAGAGACCTGAGCTGTTAAGAAGCACTTCAGGCCGATGATTTTTGATGCCCAATGTTAAACAGATCTGGGCCTAAACACGCTGAAGGTAAAGGCAGGCTTTACTTAGTCATGTGGTAGGCCACTGTAGCGGTTCTTTTCTTGCGTGTGTAGGCATGTGCACGCATTCTCAGCATATGGTGATTGCATGTGCTGGGACCTGGGTGCGTAAAGCTATGACCTAGATTTGAGCATTTACATCTGCGACCTAGACTTAGGGCAAATTTGCGCAGGTACTTGAGTGTGTATTTGCACAGGTACTTGTGTGCCTAATACTGCAACCTAAACTTGAGCGTGTATTTATGCAGCTACTTGTGCGTCCACGACCATGGCTTATATGAGTGCGTATTTATGCATGTACTTGTGCGTCCACGACCATGGCTTATATGAGTGCGTATTTATGCATGTACTTGTGTGCATATGACCACGACCTATCTTGAATGCATATTGGCATGTGTCCTGGAGGGGTGTGCGTGTATGCCCAGGTGGAGTTGGTGTGCGTCCAAGAGGTCACCTAGAGTCAAAGTTCAGGAGAGCTAGGTGCCAGGGATGGACAGGTCCAAGTGCCTTGCTATCTGTGAGGAGTGCCGTCTGATAGCAGCTCAGCCTCACTCTCACCATTTGTATAAGTGCTGTTTAGAGGCTCAAAGCGGTTTGACTACTACAGATTTTGCCCATGTTGGGACATTCCCCTCAGCCTATGGTATCTCTGGAAGGGGAGTGGAGGGGGGAGGTGAAGCAATGGTCAGTTCTCCTCCCTTGTTCCTGAGGGCAGAAGCTTCCCTGAGAGAGGTTGGAGAGAGCAAGGTTGGGCCTTTGGACTCTGGCATAGATCCATCCTCCTCCTCCTGGGTGGAATGTTTACCGGGCCTGCAGACTTTTCTGCAGGGGTGCCCAGCGAAGGCAAAGCAACCTACTAGGTAGGGATCATGTGCTTGGGCCTCCCATTTGTCAGTCACAGCCGCTTAATTGCCACAGGGAGGCTGTCCCTAGTAATGTTCAAGGAGGTGTGTGTATCATGAGACCTCAAAGGATTCCAATGGGGAATTGGCTTTCTCACTTCTAGAAGAGGGAGAAATTGCATATGATTGAGAGCTGCTTTGAACTCTGCTCAGATTTTTCTTTTTTTTTTTCATGGAGATGTCTTGCTGAGTTTGTTGGCTCAGATCCTGAACATGCTCGGCATGGCCCGAGTCTGTTGGCTCAGACCCTGAACATGCTTAGCGTGATCAGAGGTCAATGTTAAGTTAAGCGTCTTGTTTATATTCCCCCCTGTATTCAATTCAGTAGATTTGGGATTTTAAAAAGGTAAATGCAGCTCTCAGGTTTCCCCTTTTTCCACATGGAAACTCTGAGATCCAACTCTGAATTCCGTCATAGCGGCAGTACACAAGGGAGAGTTCTTGGCATCTCTCTGCACATAGCCATCAGGTTGGAGAACCAGAGATTCCTGAGGTTCATGCTCCTAAGAGAACATTTTCTGTTTCGAGCCCTTCCTTCGGCTGGCGATGGCTGCACGTACCTTCACCAAGGTGAAGGTGGTAGTGGCAGCTGCATTGCAAAAGGAGGGTGTGTTGGTGTATCCGTATTTGGATGACTATCTTAATCATGAAAAACTAAATGACCTCTGTTGACAATCGGTACAAAAGGTACCAAAGTGCTTGAAATCCCTATGATAGGTAGGAACCCTAGCAACGAGCCATTTAGATCTCTTACAAACTTTGGAGTATCTGGGAGCTCAGTTCAGCACATGACGGAGAGAGTGTTTCTCATGGAGAGAGATTGCTGAAATTACAGAGTCAGATTAAGCTTCTGTTAGAGCTTTTGGTGCCCAGGGTCTGGAACTATTTACAGGTTTGGGTTCTATGGCATCGACACTGGAATTAATGCATTGGGCGTTCGCACATATGTGGCCTCTGCAGGAGCCTCTTCTCCCACTAGAATCTGTTATTTGAAGAGTTTCATCTTCCTTGTCTGTTAGAGGAGGAAACCAGGGACAGTCTTTCGTGGTGCTTGCTCACACCAATCTCGGGCATGGTATGGAACTGGAGATTCTGAATTGGATAATAGTCACTATTGATGCAAGCCTCTCTAGATGGAGGGTGGTGTGGCAAGATTAGCCGGTGTAGGGCCAGTGGTTGAAACAGGAGGTCTCATGGCCTATCAATCGGTTAGAGACAAGAGCGGTGCATTTCGCATTGCTTGCCTGTCAGCTAAGGTTACGCAGCCTTCCAGTGCGGATCCTATCAGACAATGTGACGATGGTGGACTACATCAACAGTGAAGGCGGAACCAAGAATCAGGCAGTGGCTCGAGAAACCCGGGAATTGATTCTCTGGGCAGAACAGCACTTGGAGCAGCTGGCAGTGTCGCTCATCGCCAGAGTGAACAACGTTCAGGTAGATTTTATCAGTTGGAGAAAGTTAAACCATGGGGAATGGGAGCTGTCGGAAGTGGTGATATGTCTCATTCATGGAAAATGAGGATATCCCGACCAAAGAGAACACCAAGGTGTCGCGGTTTTACAGCCACTGAACAGAACACGGTACAAAAGAATCGGAGTTCTGGTGCTGCCATAGACTCGAGGGATTCTTCTTTGTCTTCCATCCCATGGTCTCTGGTGGACAAGGGATTATGGCAGATAGAGAAACATCCAGGAAACATGATCCTGGTAGCTCCAAAGTGGCCACATCGACCATGCTTTCCAGATCTGATCAACAGTTCCTCTTGTGAGAGAAATGTACACAATTGCCGGATGTTCCGAAACTGTAAAAAGGAGCAACTCACTATCAGGTCAATACAGAACAGTGCGCTCAGCTGAGCGCACCGTTAGCCCCTGTTTGGCCACGTGTTTTCGACGTGCTATTTTTACCCCTTATACAGTAAGGGGTAATAGCGCGTGGAAAACATGCAGCCAATCCCCCCGAAACTAATAGTGCTCATCACATGCAAATGCATGTTGATGAGCTTATTAGGTATTCACTCGCAATACAGAAAGCAAAATGTGTGGCCAAGCCGCACATTTTACTTTCAGAAATTAACTCCTGCCAAAGCCAAAAGGCAGGAGTTAATTTCAGACGGCACTGGGCAAGTGTACAGAAAAGCAGAAAAAACTGCTTTTCTGTACACCCTCCGACTTAATATCATAGCGATATTAAGTTGGAGACCCCAAAATTAAAAAAAAATAAAAATCTTCTTAAAAAAAAAAAATCTGCCCGTGGGTTGAAAAATGGGTGCTCAATTTTGCCGGCGTCCGTTTTCCGAACCCATGGCTGTCAGCGGGTTCGACAACCGACGCCGGTAAAATTAAGCGTTGGCTGTCAGACCTGCTGACAGCCATCACTTCCGCCAATAAGGAGGCGCTAGGGACGTGCAGCCCTAATTTAAATACTGCATCACGCGCCCAGGAGAGGTGTCTGGGCATGCGTTGGGAGAGCGGGCTCTCGCCTTGGATCGCCGGCTCTCCCACGCAGTTTTCTATATGGGCCTGCATGGTTGAAATCTGAGGTTCCATGGTCAGGAAAACATCAAAGCTCATTCTCTGACTTTGAATCTTATCACAAATCCAACACAGGAAAATATCCTCATCTCATTGTCAGACCACATCATCATGGGCTTGGACAAAGGACAATCCTTTTTACTAATCCTCCTGGACCTGTCTGCGGCGTTTGACACCGTCAACCACGCTATCCTCCTTAACCGACTGGTGGACATCGGAATAACAGGAACAGCTTTCTCCTGGTTCAAAACCTTCCTTTCGAATAGAGGATACAAAGTCAAAATAAACAATAAAGAATCTCCTCGATGCAATTCTTCACTAGGAGTTCCTCAAGGCTCCTCCCTTTCCCCTACCCTCTTCAACATTTACTTACTTCCTCTCTGCCAACTGCTAACTAACCTTCAACTAAATCATTTTCTTTATGCAGACGACGTGCAAATATTGATCCCCATCAAAGAATCAATTACAAAAACCCTCAAATTCTGGGAATCCTGTCGACAAGAAATCAACCTCCTACTTTCCAGTTTAAATCTGATTTTAAATTCAACAAAAACCGAACTCCTCCTCATTTCTCCGGAAAACAGCAACACCACACAAAACACACCACCAAACATCTTTGTCTCCCAAGCTAGGGACCTAGGAGTCTTAATTGATAATCACTTAAATTTAAAAACTTTCATCAACCGCACTACAAAGGACGGCTTCTACAAATTACAGATATTGAAAAGAATAAAACCACTTCTTCATTTTCAAGACTTCAGAACAGTCCTACAATCCATAATTTTCTCCAAGATAGACTACTACAACTCTATCTTGCTAGGTCTCCCTTCCTCATCCTTAAAACCACTCCAGATGCTGCAAAACGCTACTGCCAGGATTTTAACAAACGCCAGAAGAAGAGATCACATCTCCCCCATTCTCAAAAAATTACACTGGCTCCCAATTCACTTCAGAATACTCCACAAGACCATCACCATCATCCATAAAACCATCTACTCTCAAGCCCCACTCAATCTTCAGATACCACTCAGTCTATACTCCTCGTCAAGACCAATCAGAGAAGCATACAGAGGATCCCTACACGTTCCACAAACAAAAGCTACACACCATCAAACATTCAGAGAACGGGCCTTTTCCACCGCTGGACCATCATTATGGAATACCATCCCCCCCCCGACCTCAGACAGGAGCCTTGCCTACCAACATTCAGAAAAAGGCTAAAGACATGGTTGTTTAGGCAAGCCTTTCCTGATCACAACTGACAATCACAATGGACTCTCATAACTTTCTCCAAAAATACTACATCCACTATGTAATTAATCTGAACACTATGTAATTAATTAATTTATTGTAATTGACTAAATCGTTCCAGCTACTCTTCTTCTTCTCCAAGTTCTAATTTTCCCTTGTTTATTGTAACTTCTTCGCTACATATCAACACCAGTTTTCGTTCAATGTTTATCACTCCCCTGTTTTCTGTAAACCGGCATGATATGATTTTATCATGAATGCCGGTATAAAAAAGCTTTAAATAAAATACATAAATAAATGATAAAGCTATAGAGATATATAGAGAGAGAGAAAATGAGAGATTTTAAGTGACCATGTTCATATCAGCATGCTATTGTAAGGATATAAATCTGCCAAAAATAGGTCAGAGCAATAGCTACAGCTGCCTCTTCCTATATCATCCAGAAACTAAAGACTTCACCTTAGGCCTGCATGTTCTCTTGCTGGAAGACAAGCTGTGCCTCAATGCTGACTATGCATGATTAGCAGGACTACTGTATAAATGCAGAAATCTATCTATATCAGTTTTTATGCTCACAGTTATACAGTACTACTGGAGACATCAACATTCAGGTCCCTTATGTACTAGGTAGGGGTGTGCATTCGTTTCCTACATATTTGTAATCCGCAACGTATAGGGCCATATTCGTTGTATTCGTGGGGAAGCGAAACGTATCGCGATTCCCCACGAATACAACGAATCTTCGCTGAATTATTCGTCCGTCTAAAGGAGCCAATTTAAACAACCCCCCCACTCTCCTGACCCCCACCCCCCCAGGATTTACCAAAACTCCCTGATGATCCAGCGGGGGGTCCTGGATTGATCTCCTGCACACACCCTCGGCTGCCGGTATTCAAAATGGCGTCGATAGCCTTTGACCTACTATGTCACAGGGGCTACCGGTGCCATTGGTCAGCCCCTGTCACATGGTAGGAGCAATGGATGGCCGGCGCCATCTTGTGCTCCTACCATGTGAGTGCAGGAGATGAGTGAGTGCAGGAGATCACTCCCGGACCCCCGCTGGACCACCAGGGACTTTTGGCAAGTCTTGGGGGACTCTTCTGACCCCCACAAGACTTGCCAAAAGTCCCTGGTGGTCCAGCAGAGGTCCGGGAGCGATCTCCTGCACTCAGGCCGTCGGCTGCCAGTATTCAAAATGGCGCCGATAGCCTTTGCCCTCACTATGTCACAGGGGCCGACCGTCGCGCTGCCCCCCGTTACGCCCCCCAAGCAAAGCCCCGGGACTTACGTGCGACCCGGGCTTTTAAAATCTGCCCCAGTGTGTCCAGCAGTGTGGTCCTATCTACAGGTAATTGGCTTGATGGCGGCAACCCTGGATGTGGTTCCCTTCAGCGCTCTCTGCTGTCTTATTGGAACCTGCAGTTTCAGGAATATGTGGTTCAGCTCCACTTACCGATGGAAATCTGCTCCCACCTGCAAGGATGGTTGCAGGAGGATCATTTGAGGAAGGGAGTTCCCTCATTTGCTGCCCAGGGATCCGTGGTATGCGATTTGCAAATACTCCTGGTAGTGTGCCCCCTTTGCCATCTGCCACACATGGGCTATGGATTCTTGGTTAAAGACCCATCTGTGTAAACTTTCTTTTGAGGGGAAACTGCTCTTCAGTGAGGACCTAACTCAGCTGGTGAAGGATTTGGAAGATCCCAAACTTAATAGTCTCCCAGAAGATAAAGGTCATGCTTTTTATCAGCCCACAGAAGCTGGGCTTAGTATCGTAATACTAGGAGGTCATCGATGATATCATGAGGGTGTCTGCTATCCACATTACAACCAACTGATTGAGCAACCCTCCCACCCTTCGCCCATCTCCCCTAGCTCATCCTTTAATTCATTTAGTCACAAATCTACAACTGATTTTATAACATACACGTGCAGATTATAAAATCCAGGATCGGCGAGCAAAAGGGGGTGCACACTTGTGCACCTTGCGTGCGCCGAGCCCTAGGGGAGCCCCGATGGCTTTCCCTGTTCCACTTTGGAGCTGGACTGACCCAGTAACTTGAAAACTAGAGCAGTGTATTTCTCTTGCTGCACTAGTTGGATTATTTCAAGGATAGAGATGAACCTGAGCCCATTCAATTATTCCTGCAAGAGTAAATTAACTACCCAGCTCTTGTTTAGTGAGATGGCCACACAGATGGGAAGTGGGCTAGGTAATAAATAAATAAAAATGCAGATGCTGCACGAGAATGCTATTTGTCTAAATTAAAGCAAAGCCAGGAATTGCAGTTATGGCCACCTCAGAAACCATATTGCATCATCCTGTTACACAGTCATGACCACAAATGACATCATTATGTGAACTGCAGTTATAGAGGCACAGGGCAAGAAAAAGCTTAAGGGGAAAACAGGCTAAAGAAAGATAGGAAGCATATGAGGGAAAGGCTCCATGTCTTATTTGTATGTCACAGTACTGCAGCGGAGTGCTGGGTTATGGTTCTTGTGACAGCCATCAGGCTGAATTTCCTGACCTTCATTTTTAGAAGGAAAAAGTTATACCAATGCAGTCTCTGTAAAAGGCATTTATTTCCAGGATACAAAGTGCCAGAAAGTTCATGATTTAAAACTGTTATTAGCAGCCACATTCTTGAGGCTAAAAATGAATTCTAAAAACTGTAATACCTTCTTTTACAGGGTGGCGCACCATCCCCTTTCGACAGAAATTTTGGAACAAAGATTTCCGCAAAAGCCGTGCAGTGGATCTCCAAAAAACTAAAGGAAAGCTACCGGCAAGGTGACAACTCTTTCAGTCTTTCAAACTTTATAGTACAGGTTATATTTTCAGGACAGCATCAGGAGCAGGTGTTTGCCTTTAGTATAAAGGTGTCCTTAACCATTTAACAAAGCTTGTATAAGATGCTGCTAGAAGCAGTCCTAATCTTAATAAGGAGAGGCTGTTATGTCACACACTGGCTAAGATGAATTCCACTTTGTCCTAGTTATACTATCAGAAAAACCCCATTATAATATGCAAATTCATAAAGATAAAGAGCCTGATATTTAAAGGTCTTCAGTTATCTCTTAGTCCAATGAAATGTGTCTAAAGTTCAAAGCATGATAAAATGAGCTAATGTGCCCACATTTCACAGTGAAAATCCTAAAATTTATGTACACGAGGTTCATTTTCAAAAGGTTTCCGCACGCAAAATTGGCATATACATGTGTAAGTAGCGTATACATGCATATATGCTATGTTGGAAAAACATGAGTGTATACGATGTAACGTAAGTGTTAATGGGGGGAGGGGTGATTTAGGGGACTTACGGAGTGGGGTTCAAAAGTATGCGCACAAACTGCTATTTTATAAGCAGTATGTGTTTACAAACTTGACCCTATGCTTTTACACTTGCTAATCAAGTTGCGGTAGTGAAACTGCACTTGTCTTTTGTCTGCAGTTTCTGGGTGGGAGATCTGGTTTAAGTGGTGGGGGGTTGTAGGGAAGTGCTAGAAAGTCTGGGTGAATTGGTGATCGTACCTACGTGAACAAATACATATTTTAAGAAGTAGAACATCTGTATTCCTTGTATGAGAGTTATTTTCTAAAATGGGTAAAAAATACATGAGTTTTCCTGCATTAAAAATGTACGCGCGGTACTGAAACATACTCACATACATTTGGGACAGAAATATGGGGTTTTTTATAAACTGTGTTGCACCCGGCACACAATCTGTAAAATAGTAGCATACATCTCTATATGCCCACTTATGCATTCCTTTGATGACTTATGCTGAAAATGGAGCTCATAAGATTTATGCGCGTAAAAATGAAGTCAGGTTTCAAGAGGTTAAATACCTGGTCCCTTTAACATATTTTGTGCAGGTATAAAGAAGCATTTTCAATCATATTGCCATCTATTTAATGAGTAAATTTATAACTCTGTAAGAAGGGGTAAAATCTTCGTATACCTTTAATTCACAGATTATGCCCCTAAATTTTCAAAGCAAACTTCTATGCATAATTTGCACGTAAGTGTTGTGATATGCGCACACATCCACCCTCAAAAAATTACACATGCTGTCTCAAGGGCATAGTTTGTGTGAGTGAACTTCAGTGCAAACTTTTTAAAATCAAAAAGTTTGCACATAAGTCTCAATTCCACCCTGATTGGAACACCTCTCTCCAGTTCGCATAAAAATACTTACAAAACTGACCGGATCATTCATCAAAATGCGTTATGGCATTTCATTAATGCATGCGATAACGCATTAACGCATGCGTTAACACCATAACACATGCAATAATAACACTAGCGCTTAGCATGAATAAAAATTTTTGGAAGGGGTGGGATCAGGGAGGAGTTTGGGTGGGATTTATAAAAATGAGGGGCAATATCGCATGATTTTAATGCTGGAAATAAGTACACCTTTTTTTTCCTGGTTTTAAGCTGTGCGATATGCCCAAAATGGCCATAACACAATTTGCAATAAATTTTTGGAATTGCATTTTGGCCATTTCTGGGTGAGAGAGAGAGAGAGAGTGCACCTCTGGGGAGGCCCTCACACTGTGCAACTATATATATCTCTATAGGAAGGCCATCTAATGGGTCGAGGTGAGGTGTTGGTCGTGGTTTAGGGGCCAGTTTCTCATGTAGAGTGAGGAAAGTCTATAACAGAGTATCATCAAGCTAGGGCAAGATAGCGTAGTACAAAATGTTATCTTTGTGAGACTTTCTTCACTCCAAATGATGTCAATTCTTCACCAAGGTGCACGATGCTGTTCGTGCGTCTATCTACATGAGAAACTGGCCCCTAAACTCTAAAACACCATCAACACCTCACCTTGTCCTATTAGATGGCCCTTGTATAGAAATATAAATACTTCACTACTACTCTCTCTTTCTCGCACAAGGAATTATCACAGAGTGCGATAAGTTTACGGCACCATGCGATACTATCGATGCAATGCAGTATGTTATCGCATGGTGCGGTAATTCTAAACTTTCTCTAAACAATGCTCCTTTTTCTTATCGCGGGCGTTATCCATGCGTTAACGCATTTTGATGAATCTAGGAGTGAATTCTATGTGCACTGAGCCCAGGTAAATTTCAGAACAGCCGTTTATGAATGTAAAACTGTTTTAACACTGTGTTTTATGCTTCTAAGTGGCTTTGAAGATCAGGCTCAAAATTATTAGAGCTGCTGAGACATTGTTAGGGAAGTTGGCAACATCAGATAACTTCTGATGAAGTTTATACTTTAGATCAATGCATTTAGAATGAAAGGAAAAGCACCAGTCTATAATCATCAATATGTATAATGTGCTTAGGTTCACCGGATGCTGTCTGTCGGGCCTGGTGAAGTGTGCATGGGCGTGCCAACATGAATGTACACCCCACCAGCCACTGAACAGCCCATGTGCCTACTTCAGGACGTAATGCATGATGCACGCATGTGCATCCCACCAGCCACTAATCAGCCTGTGTGCATATCTTAGTATGTACACGTGAATGTTCTGGGGTGAGCACAAAGCCCACCTACTCACCCACTTAGATTGAGCCCACACTCCACTTACTCACACTCAACCCACTGACACACAGAGCCCAGACCCACTTATTCATGGACACACATGATGCTTATACCCTCCCCACTAGCTCACGCACACAGCACACCCACCTGCTGACACATGGCACCCGCACTCCATCCAATTATACATACATGCAGAGCCCATACCTCACCTTCTCACTAATACACCGACACTGCACTCACACACACACACAAACCTGATCTCATAGGCTCACACCACCTGGTCAATTTCATGCACACGTAGCCCACATGCCAACTCCTTCACAGAGCTTGACACATGCACCCCCTAATAAGTAACCTACACACACCTGCAGACACAGATCAACTTACATAAACACACACACAAGCTACAACCCATATACATTCTGTAGGGTATCGGAGTGTGCCAAGGTCAGGCTGAGGACAAGGGAAAAGAATGCTGGGGTTGGACTCGGGGGGGGGGAGAGAGTTGAACTGGGGAGAAGAAAAAGAGATGGCTGGGGTCAGGTCAGGGGATGGAGGCCAGAGTGTGGTACAGTCAAGCTGGGATCACAGAGTGCTAAGTGCCTTCAAGCTGACATTCCTTCTGTTGAATATTCAGTGGGCATCAGCTAGTAACATAAAATATTGCTAACCATAGTTACAAAATATAATGGTGTTTTTCACAGTAATCATAACATGGTAGCAAATATAAAAGCTGAAATTAAATTGTGCTGAGGAGACGAGCTAAAATTTACACTGCATTACACTTTCAATTTCTATAATCACCTTTCTTCACAAAGGCTCATCACACAGCCTCATCAAAAGACATCAATGCAATAGCATATAAACATGAAACATGCAGCAAAAAGTAAGAACTGTCCCCCTCCTCATCTCTCTTTTTACAAGGAGTTGGGACAACTAATATCCAGATGTTGTTTCCACCCAAACCATTACTTGTAATGGTGATCCTCCTTGGCATTCTCCCTTCAGAAGTGAACACAGTAATCGAGGTGAGGCCTCACCAAGGACCTGTACAAGTGCATGGGCACCTCCTTTTTCTTATTGGTTATTCCTCTCTCTATGCGGCCCAGCATTCTTCTGGCTTTCGCTATCGCCTTGTCACACTACTTCGCCATCTTCAGATCCCTAGCCACTGTCTCCCCAAGATTCCTCTCTTGGACTGTCCACATCACATACAGCTGTTTTGGATTACCTCATCCCAGATTTTCCTCCTATCAAGAGATCACCAATGACCTGCACAATTTAAATTGGGTATAAATTGTCAGCAGAGGAAAAAAGACATTATAGAAACAATCCCAGGCAAAAATTCTTCCTACTTACAGGCATTAGAAGTTGGTGCAGATTTACATATATAACATCAGCAAGTTCAGGTGTACAACTTGTTGAACATGTCTTTTCTACAGCCATATTGAAAATGTATTTCATCCACACCTACTTAGTCATTTGGTAAATGTATGCATATAACCTAGAAGCAAAAGGCCTCATTTGAACATGTACTATACGCATAAATATGAGATTTACACACAAGTCTCAACTAAGCTCATAATGGCTTTTCACCCACTGTATAGTGGATCAGGCCCAAACATTGTTTTACATTGTCACAGCTGAGCCTCATGTAAATAGTGTCAGTTCTGAGTATAGTATCACTGTTATCCATCATGCCTGGATATGGTCACTGTTTTTGAGAAGTTTCATTTTGTGCGATGCTTGCTGGAAATTTTAGTTTACGTATGAGGATAAACAACAAATGGTTAAAGACATCGAACAAGACTATTTTAACAGGTCCAAATGCTGTCATATCTTTAATTCACACCTATGGAGGCATCCAATCAGTGACTGGGGTTGTGATAATTTGCAGAAATGATGAGAGAAATGTAGTGTTGGCCATTTTATCTTTTACAAGCATCTCCCTTTTCTGAGAAGAAAACGTATATAGAGGTCTAGGAGGTATGCAGAAAAAATGCTGTATTTATTGATTTTTATTGTCTATAATTTTCACAGTTCCATCTACCATTTCTTTAAAAACTTTCTGAAGTAAGCACAACACAGAACAGATTTTGGGGTGGGTTTTTTTTTTATGAATCTTTGTCATCCCAGGATGTTCTCTTGATAACTGTTCACAGGTTGCACTCCTTTTGGAAACTTCCAGTAAAACTAGGGCCTGCACTATTAGTGAAAATGAGACAAAAATGGCTTTAAAAATGACTTTCATGCCCCCCCCCCCATTACCGTTCCTTTTAGGGAGCAATTTTCAAAGTCATTTCTGTGCATAAAACCTTCCTTTTATGCATGTACATTGCTGTTCTAAAATTGACCTGAGCTCAGTGCATGTGAGTGCCCGCGTAACCCGATTTCACACGCACTCCTATGCACACTGCAGAGAGGCATTCTGACGGAGCAAAGCTGGCACTTGCTTGCATACTTTTTGCTTTTAAAAAACATGCACATTCAGGTACAGCAAAACAGAGATGGAACTTTACTCAAGCGAATGTGTGGGCATACTCAGCCAATCACATGAGTATTTTCAAAGCAAAGTTAGGCAGCCTTTTACTGCTGTGTGGGATGTTTGACAATTTCTCTCCCCACTTTTTTCAGATGTGGAATAGTAGCTAAAGGGCAACATGACCCACCCAGTCTGCCCAGTAGCTATTTGTCTACTCTGGGAAGATGCATATACAAATTCCCATATACAATCTGACATTCACTCACCTTCCCCCATGTTCCTCACCCAACTTTTCAAAATACTGCAGCTCAGGACAAGTTACCCCAATGTTTTCTGGAAGATTTGATAGTCTCCTACCACTGCTGTTTTGGGCAGTGTCTGCTGCTCTGTGCAGGTTACTCCAGTACTTCCAGCCTCTTCTACCAGGGATCTTCAGTATTTATCCCATGCTATTTTGAATTCTGTTACTGTTTTTATTTCCAACACTGCCTCCAGGAGGGTATTCCAGGCATCTACCACCCTGAGTAAAATGCTTGCAGCAGGTCTTAATTCCTCTAACCTTGCCTTGTGCTGCCCGCAAATGTTGAGATGCAGCAGTGGGGTGGGGATAGAGATGGAAAATCCTGCTATTCAGAACCAGTGTCACTTTCCTGTATGAAAATCCCTGGAAGGGCCTCTACAATGCTGTCCATAAAGATCTTAGAATAAGGTTATATTTTGTATTTTCATGTTCAGGAGTGGAAGATATCTTTCAAAATGCATACCTGCCAGTTACCTTTTCTTCTCTTTCCACTAATAATATTTCTGCATGAGCTATTAGTCTCTTACTTTCTAGCTGAAGACGATGAATTTAGCAACTCACTCTAAAATAGTTTAATCTGCTTTTCCTTTTCTTTTCTCTTTTCTTGCTGGCTGAATGGAATACATAGATGAAGGTAAATATTCTTTCTTTGGGGGTGAATGTTAAGCTGTTAGGTTTGTTTGTTTTTTTTTAACTTAAAGTTACTGAAAGCTGTACCTCATCAGTAAAGGGCAGGGGGCCACCTTATAATTTGTAATGTTTTCTTAGTGTTGCAGCCTGTAAATTCACATTCATTGTAAAACAAAATAAAATTTAAAAGTGACATTTTGATAGAGTTGAAGAGATTATTGCTCTCATTAAAGTGTGTTGTCCAGTCAACAAGCAGGAATTGGTCTCTGTGGTCTAAGATTGTTCTTCATACCCCTATGCATTGTATGTTGTGTAAGCTAATGGTGATCATACATTGTATTTGCTGCTTTATGATCTTATAAGGGCATTGGTTTCTCCTACTGGCTGCAGTACAAAACCTTGACCTCTTACATTGGCTACCACCTTTGACGGTAACTTTCAAACCATCGCACAAGCTAAATTTGTGCGTATACATCGGATTGCACCCAGGGACGCGGCTATTTTATAACTTGCATGCGTATAGGGGTAGATACGCGCGCAACCCCCGAAAACCTACCCCTGCCTCCCCGTGCGTGCGCCGAGCCTAACTTGCATAGTGTTAAGTTAAGTCCCGGGGCTTGAAAAAATGGGCGTGCTGTGGGCGGGGTCCCGGTCCGGGGGTGTTCCGGGGGGGGGGGGGGGGGGGACCGAGGCCTTCAGAACAGCCACCGGGCCAGGGGATGGAGAGTCGGCAGGCGTAACGTCTTCAATAAAGTTCGGGGGGGGGGGGGTAGATAGGGGAAGGTGCGGGGGGGGCGGAAGGAAAGTACACTCCGAGGCCTTGGAGGGAACGGAGGCAGGCTGCTCGGCTCGGCGCGTTCAGGTTGCACAATTGTGCACTCCCCTGCGCGCGCCGACCCTGAATTTTATAACATGCGCGCGGTAGCGCGCGCATGTTATAAAATCCGGCGTAGATTTGTTCGCGCTGGGTTGCGCAAACAAATCTACGCCCACGCGCATGTTATAAAATCTGGCCCATAATGTGCATGTTATAAAATAGCTTGGCCACATGCACATCTCCCGCATTTTAAGTGGGCGCGTCCAAATCCTGCTTCTAGTCCATATGTTGGATTTTAAAAGGAGCGCATGCTGACACTATTCCCAGTTTTACTGGTTCATCCCCAGTTCACCCATTTAAGAAAGAGGTCCTTCAACCCCCGTACTTTAATAGCCTTCACTCCCCCCAATTAGTCCCAACCTTTAAAACCCTGCGGATCTGTCTAGTTTTCTTTATTTTATAACTTACACCTCCTTCATAGCAGAAGTAAGCTTATGAGGCAGGGGTTCTGGGTGCGTGCCCAGGTACGCAAGTATTTCTGATTCATGCCCATGCCCACACCTCACCCTTTTTGAAAACTTTGGAGATGTGAGTGCTCCAGGAGGCTTTTAAAATCTATTTGGAATGCATGAGCCTGATTTATTCGCAAATCCCCTAATTAATGCATGTGCCAGGTTTTTAAAATTCACCTTTTTTTGTTCAGTGGACTTTAAATGATTTGCCAAGTCAGGCTAAAAATAAAACTATTTGCAAAGAAATTAATCACTGAACATATCAAGAAAATTAAGCTGAACCCTCACCTAGTTATAGCATCCATTTCTAAACCTGGTTCTTTTTGTTGTAGCCCCTATGCAAACTTGTGATAGTTTCTAATATACTATACCTGTGTGATGTCCAATTTTAGAAAATAGCATTTTAGAAATTTTTGCATAATTGAAATAGCTAATTTGTCAAGTATGGGCTAGAGTAGTAGTTCTCAACCTGGTCCTGTGACCACCCAGCCAGTCAGGTTTTCAGAATATCCACAATGAATGTGCATGAGATACAGTAGAGGCAGTGTATGCAAATATGTCATGCATATTCACTGTGAATATAATGAAAACTAAACTGGCCAACTTCTCCTTAAGGACTGAGTTGAGGATACATCCTCTAACAGTAGTCCCCATATCTGTGCTCCCATACCACATAGCTGGTCTACTTTTCAGGATGTCCACAATGAATATGCATGACTTATGTGTATACACTGGAGAAAGTGCAAATATATGCACAATAAATATGTATGAGCTAACTTGGTGATGTCTACCATTACAACAATATGAAAAGCAATTTATTTTTTATAAAATAGTCTTCAGCCTTTCGTCTGCTATGCAAAGGTATAGTCACATAAATACTCTCTTATGATGATCTTTCTCATGAGCAAAATTATGTCAATCAGATATCTCTCCCTTTTTTGGAATAAATGCAACTAACTGCAAAAACACCATGTGAAGGATTCATTTAATCAATGTCTTCTCCAACACTCATGAAAATGAAACATCATCCTTGAAAACAATGAGAGAGAGAAAGTGTCTTTGAATACTTTGCCACCAATGCTCACAAAAGGTCCAGACATTGATTGGCGTGACTTGCTTTGGGGGACCTGTAAAATATGACTGACAGTTATTGGCTGTTGGAAGAATTTTAAAGGATTTAATAGAAAAGTTTAATCAATCACACTCCACATGTAAGGATCACATATTCAATGAATTTCCAGCCAGGAGAGGGAGACTAATAATCATTCATAAAAGTATTTCAATTTTGGCATTTAAACAAACGGTGCTACCATATTGAGTTTAAAAATCTATTTCTGCTCCAATCTAACTAGATATTGATCAAGGTAACCCTCTCAAGGGGAATGTTTTAATATTTTCAAAATGTCCCATCATAGCAAAAATCCATGCATTAAGGATGCAACATTTATATTCTATCATCCAAGTTTGAAATTTCTTCTGGGTTTTACTGATGTATAATTATGAACACGGTTACTCAATGACATAAATATGTCATATCACAATTGCTGGAAAATCTTAAGACATTAGGTGCCTGGTCAGCAAATTGCATGATTGAACCAGAAAATATGAAACCATTTCTTTCCATTGCACTATTTATGGTGACTGCACTGTTTCCCAACCAGTGTGCCATGAGTGGGAAATACTACAGTACTACACCTACAAATAGTGCAGTGCAAACAAATGGTTTTGTTCCTTGCAGACCTGATTGGGTATGCCAAGGATTAGTCACCAATGCCTGATGCTCAGATCCAAGCCAACAAATGGGCTCTGCTATCAGCACTTCACAGCAACAAGAGTCACCATTGAGCACTGGCGATGCAACCAAAAAGATTGGCTGACTGGTAATTTAGCTGACAAGGATGATAACTAGTTCTATGATGCAAGAATTTAAGTTGCAGATCAGCTGAGATGATACTTCATTTTGATCAGCCGGATTATCCCTTGCATTATATAAAAAGACTTACGGTACTTTTTATTTACCCAGCCAGTTTGAAGTTCAACAGTAACCGATTTGAGTTTTACCTTTCTTGGCACAGGTTTGTACATGTCGCCAGATCATTTTACAGTGTTGGTTGGTGCTATTCACACATAGTGTTTCAGTATTCTCCAATTTTTGCATTTAAATATGGGAATAGTATCTTTGATTATTTAGTATATTCTTATGCTCCATCCAGTTCTACACCTACAGATAAATGGTATGGAAGTGAATGGTTTTCTTCTTTGCACTCGTTGCTCTATTTATCCACAGGCAATCACTGGTTCACTAATGCAGTTTGCTGACTAGGAACCTACTGTCTTAAGATTTTCCAGCAATTTGAATATGACTTAATTGTTTGTCAGTGAGTGCCCATACTCTTTATTATACATCAGTAAAACCCAAAGGAAATTCTGGACTCTAATGGTAGAACTGAAGCTGCATTTTTAATGCACATATTTTAGCTCTAATGCTTGCATACTGAGTTGAGCAAGGACATATGAACAAGTAGATAGGATGGGGATTTTTGGATTTTTTAACGCTTTCTCCTTGAGGGGTGACCTTGATCAACGTCTAGTTAGATTGGAGCAGAAATGGATTTGTAAACTCATGATAGTAGCGCCCTTTAGTTTAAATGCTGAAAGTGAATAGTCTTTGTTCATGTGAAATATTGCTATAAATAATTACTTTCCCTTTTCTGCTTGGATATTCATTGAGCACGTGATCCTAACACTTGGGGTGTGATTGGTTAACAATTTTCTATTCATGTCTTTTAAATTCTCACAACAGCAGGTGCCCTTAAGCAGGTTGCACCTAAACATCGATGTTGGGACTTTTTTTGTGAACCTCTGTTTGATACCAATGACTTATAAAATTGAGAGATAAGTATTCAAAGACACTCTGTCAAAGTTTTCAAGAATGATGTTTAGTTTTCACAAGTGTGGGAGAGGACATTGATTAAATGTCTTCACACAGGGGTAGATTTTATAAATCTGTGCCCGTGCGTACTTTTGTTCGCTCACCAGGTGCAAACAAGAGTACGCAGGATTTTAATAGATACGCGCGTATCCATTAAAATCCGAGGTTGGTGCACGCAAGGCTGCCCAAAATCGGCAGCTGCACGCGCTGAGCCACGCAGCCTGCCTCGGACGGAACTTTCCTTCCACCTCCCCTCCCTAACCCACCCCCCCAGCCTTTGTTGTACAAGTTACGCCCAAAGCAGGCGTAACTTGCGCGGTCCGGCCACCGGCGTGCGATTTCCAGGCCCAGGAGCTGTTTCGGAGGCCTCGGCCATGCCCCCGAAACGCCCCCGGGCCGTGGCCCCGCCCCCAAATGACGCATTGCAGCGACACTCCCCCCCCCAGGAAAGCCCCGAGACTTACGTGCGTCACCGAGCCTACTCAACTTAGGCTCGGCGCATGCAGGGGGTACATTGGCCAGGTTTTCGGGGGTACGCGCGTACCCCTTTGAAAATCTGGCCCAGTTTATTAAATTAACTTGAAAAAGAACATCATTGAGTATTTTTGTGAATATTCTGTTGTACAGCAAGAGAAAACTTTTGAAGACTTATAAAAAAAAAAATTGCTTTGATTGCATCACTGTTGCAATATCACCATGATATTAAGTCGGATGAACCACAGATAAGCAGTATTTTCTGCTTTTCAGTAAACTTTTGGGGCTCCTCAAGACTTAATGCCAGCTCTAGGGCTGGTGTTAATTTTTGAGGGTAAAAATGTGCATGTTGGGCACACATTTATTTTTTACATAAGGGGCTTCTAGCTAATAGCCTCATCAATATGGCATTTACATGTGAAGAGCTCTATTAGCTATGCGCTGGTTTGGATGCGCTAATTCCCTTATTGCTAGCCTGAGCGCATAGTATTGCATCAGCCTGAAGGTTATTAAAGAGAATGCTGCACAGAACCTTTACTGTATAGACACTGTCATCAATGCAAAATAATATTTTTGTTTTATTGTTTAATGTGTCTTTAGATTGATAACATTAAACAATACAAGAATAATTTGGGAATAAGGATCCATTTGATAATCACGTTGACTTAATTTATGTGTCTTAAATGTGAGCGAGACCTTACCTAATCCAATGCACTACATTACAAATGACAACTATATATCCAGTATTAGATATATACTAGTAGTGAACCGTCACACGATTGTTACATTGAAGTATAATTTTGGATTTTCTTAACTGTGATGACAGCTTTTTCCCCCAAGCTCTTCTGGTAGTGAAATCATATCAGTGTAGCAAAATGTAAAGCTCCCTTTCTTTTTACAGGCAGGGTATTTGCTAACACCGAAGACACAGTTTGTCTGCTAGGAATGCGCAGACGTAACCTCCTCTTTCAACCTGTGACACAGCTGAAGGATGAGACAGATTTTGTGTAAGTAAACAAATGCTATTGTCTCACACTACTATAGCAAGTGTCAATTCCCACTCAGGCATAAACTCAGTATAGCTATTGACACAAGGATGCTGTGTATTCTTTTTAATAAAAAACTTTGCCAAAAAGTGAGCAGACACAATTACATCACTACAATGAACTCACAAAAACTCAATAATTGAAAAACCAAAACAATTCTTGAATTCTTATTAGTTTCCAAATAGGACCAAAAATATCTCAAAAAAATGTTTTAATGGGGAAGGTGGTAGTTTCATATTGTATGTATAGGTACCATCCCGGTTACCATCAAAACTTGTAATCATTAACTGACCATTATCCTCCAAAGAATTTTTTATGTGTAGTTAAACTCCAAAACCTCTTATGAAGTACAAAATAAGACTGTGACAAAATCAAAACTAAATTAATTCAAAATGGATACTCCAACAGCACGGTGAAAAACGTAATGTTTTTCAACTGCATTTAGTAGATTGTATCCTAAAACACATATAACAATGCTTCAAATGTTTCAATGACAGTTTCTTATTTTCAAATTTCTTCTCTTTCAAAGTAATTTAAGTACTTAGCTGCACATGAGCGGATATATCCCAAAGATTCCTGTGCAGATCTTATCCAGTCGTTTGGTAGCAATTATTTCTCCCCAACATGGCCAGGTTTCAGATATTCATCCTTTATCAGGGTTACAGCTCACCCAAAACCACAGAAAACTGTTTGATTCTTATATATTTTTTACCTAATACATTTTTTTGTGAAATCAATTTATCCAATCATGGACTCTTGGCGCAACGTGTTCAGCTACACTACTGACCAAATAGCAGATATTAAAACACAGATGTCTTTATTTTCAGATTCGCAACCTCTAGATGGATCACACCAGTGGGATGATTTTCTGAGATTAAATAAAAAAATGATGAAGTCCGACTTACATGGGTTACCCTTATTGAATACATCAAACAGAAAATTATACCAAGGGGATTGAGAGTGCAGAAAGCACTATTTTCTGATGGTAATGAATTTGTTAACACATGGATAGCAATATTGAACAAGTGTTCATTAGATCGTATGCTATTGATTGTTAATAGAGTGAACACATTTTCAGATGAGATTGGCACTCAGATAGAGGAAACTGAAATGTCTCTTAAAAAAAACATCTGATTTTGATAATAAATTAATGGAGTTTAAGAATACACTTGAGCAATTTCGTAATGGTATTAAGGAAGTAAAGATAAAAAAGTTTAAGCAGGACCAAGCCGATTACACCAATAACAAAGTATATACATGGATGGACAATAAATCTTCTGAAAAAGAGTACTAAAAAGGTATGTTTTGCATTTTCTTCGGGAGATAACTCGAGTGGTTCAGATGAACAAGAGGAGATGGAGTCAGTTTCACATTCTGAATCTCATCCTGGAAGGGATTTTTTTCAAGAGGCAGGGGGACAACAACAACCGCGAAGAGAACCCCAGAAAAAGGGTCGGTACAAACCAGCTCCTGAATTTCAAACAAATCAAAGTACACGTTATCACGCTTACAAGAGTCAACATCAGTAGTTAATCTCTCTTCTATGACGTTAAGTCGTCTACAAGAGAATGTGCTTGACAACGGTTTATTGTTTGATCCAACGAATTTTCATAATCCTTTTGAGAGTAGGATCTCAGTACATCGATTTATTTGTAAATTAAATCTGAGGTTATATTTGAGACAGCCCAAATGTGCAGGACCAATCAATTGTGAAAGTTAGATCTAAATGGAATCCTCCCGGGCCACTTGATCCCCATGTTCTTACTTTTCAGACTTTGGTCTTGAAAGATATTGAAAATTTTGAAAATTCTAGACAAAAGGTTTTTCACAATTTATCTACAGATCAACGTGAAGCTTTGTGTTATCTGCTTGTGATGAAATTGTAATTAAACCTGCAGACAAGAGGGGGGGTGGCTATTGTCCTGCAAGATCGGAGGAAGTATGAATGTAAGCTTATGGAGCATTTGAATACCACTTTTTATAGTAGAATACATGGTGATCCCACTGACGATTTACACAATCAAATTGAAAATAGTTAACAAATCTAATTTTTTGACAAGTAATGAAGAGTTTCTTGGTGGTTAAATATCCAAAGAAGCCTGTTATCTATGGCTTACCAAAAATTCATAAAAATTCACAGGATCCTCCTATCTGGCCCATTGTTTCCCTAAAGGGATCTGTTTTGGAACCACCAGCTATTTTTGTTGACATTTTCTTACAACCATTGGTAAAGAAGAAATCCTCTTACTTGAAGCATACCATCCATTTTTTGAACAATTTGTCTGAGGTATCAGTTGAGCATGAAGTGATATGATTGGCAACTCTGGACATTCAGTCCCTCTACACGTATATTCCTCAACAATCATCTTGTGAGATTACTTTGGAAGCTCTTATGAAACATGAAGGTCCTTCCAGGATTCCAGTGGATGTTCTAGCTCAATTGACTACCTTGGTTTTGTTCAATAAATATTTTTGCTTTAAAAATGATTTTTTCATCAAGATCATGGGATCCCCTTGGGGTCATCTTTAGCTCCGTCTGTGGCTAATCTTTCCATTCAAATTTTGAAGAGAATTTTATATATACCTCACAATGGTGGCCTCATATTGTTTGTTAGTATAGGTATATCGATGACGTGTTCATTATCTGGAAATCATCAAAAGAAGCTTTTGAAGAATTTGTGGCTTGGATTAACACTAGATGAATACCTAAAATTCACTTATCAGATAGAAAAATCACTTATTATGTATTTGGATGTTCTAGTATCAGTATAGGAATGACATCTCGTTACCAAAGTCAATCAAAATGTGACAGATAGAAATAGTTTGTTACGATACCACAGCCATCATGCGGCTTCCTTTAAAAAGGGTTTGCCGGTTTCTCAATTTTTTCGCATTAAACGTATTTTCTCATCTAAAATTGAGTTTGAGAAACAAGCCAGGGTACTGATGGACAGATTTAAATCACGAGGTTATCCGATAAAGGTGATTAAACAAGCTTATAAGAGGGCATAATTCAGTGACCGAGAACAATTGTTAAAATACCAGATTAAAAAAAATCAGAATAATCTGGTTTGTATATTACAGCAAAGCACTGCTACCTCTGCTATCATGTCTTCGATGAAAAAACATTGGCATGTTCTTGCCTTACACGCAGTGTTTAATGAAATGCCACTATTTGCTACCACACGGGGCACTAACATCCGTGATAAAGTGGTGCGGTCTTCCCTCACTACTAGATCTGACAGCATTCAAACTCAATAAGTTGGCCATTACAAATGTAGGAAGTGCAGGAATTGACTGGCAAGATCCTATTACAGGTTTTAAAGTGAGGAGGAAATCCTTAACAAATTGTTTTTCTCAGCAAGTGATTTACATTTTAGTATGTCCTTGCCCCAAGGTATATGTCGGTTGGACTAAGAGAGTAGTGAGGTTGAGAATGATTGAACATCGCTCCAGGATTAACACCAAAACTTTAGCTGCTCCATTGGTTAATCATTGTGGGGAATTGAGACACAATTTTGAATAGTTGCAATGGACGATCATTGGGAACATTACTAAGTGTGCAGGAGATTTAACATCTTTTCTAAATTACAGAGAACAGTGGTGGATCTATAAGTTGAAAACGGAATCCCCAATAGGTTTAAATAAAAAATTGATTGGGCATCTTTGATATAATGTGCTGCTGCTTAAATTTAACCAGTTGAGTGCAGTGGTGTATGCTTAAGATCAATGATGTCGCTTTGGTCACATGGGTTGGCTCTTTAAAAATGGCTGCCGTGAATTATAACTGCTTACAAACGCTGTGAGAATGCTGGTGCATGGAAGAACATCTTGATAGTGGCATAGTTTTCTGTGGTTTTGGGTGAGCTGGACCCCTGACAAAGGATGAATATCCGAAACCTGGCCAATGTTGGGGAGAAAGAATTGCTACCAAACGATTGGATAAAATCTGCAGGAACCGGGGAGAAAGAATCGCTACCAAATGATTGGATAAGATCTGCAGGAATTTTGGGGATATATCCACTCATGTGCAGCTAAGTACTTAAATTACTTTGAAAGAGAAGAAATTTGAAATAAGAAATTGTCACTGAAACATTTGAAGCATTGTTAAGTGTTTTAGGACATAATCTACTAAATGCAGTTGAAAAACATTACATTTTTCGCCGTGCTGTTGGAGTATCCATTTTGAATTAACGATTTGGTTTTGATTTTTGTCACAGTCTTATTTTGTTCTTCATGATAAGAGGTTTTGGAGTTTTACACATAAAAAATTCTTTGGAGGATGTGGTCAGTTAATGATTACAAGTTTTGATGGTCCTTATATGCTTTAGAATGAAGGCCATTGATCATTTTAATAGCCATCCTCTGAACCTACTCGTTTTTATCCTTTTGAACATGCGGTCTCCAGAATTGTATACTGTATTCCTCACCAAGGACCTATACAGGGGCAGTATCACCTTTTTTTCTGCAGACTATACCTTTCGCACTCAAGCATCTTTCTGGCTTTTGTCATCATCGTATCCATTTGTTTGGCCACCATAAGATCCCACTCTTTTTTTCATGCTTAGAAGAGTTTCACTCCCTATACTGCTCCCTTTGATTTGCAGCTCAAATCCACGACTCTGCTTTTTCTTTAGTATTAAATCTTAGCTGCCAAGCTCTAGACCATTTTCATACCTTCCTGGCTATTATAGCTTTTAGTATTACTGCAAAAAGACAATCTTTTCCAGACAATCCTTTTACAATATTACTCACAAAAATGTTGAAAAAACTGGTCAAAAGACCAATCTCCATGGCACAAAGGCTAGTAACACCCCTCTTCTCAGAGTAAACTCTATTTACCATTCCCTTTGTTGCTTCCCACTCAACCAGTTTCTAACCTAGTGAGTTACTTTAGGGCCCAAACCAAGGGTGCTCGGTTATTTATAAATCGCTTTCGTGGAACTTTGTCAAAATTTTTGGGTTCTTGCCAGGTTCTTGTGGCCTGGATTGGCCACTGTTGGAAACAGGATGCTGGGCTTGATGGACCCTTGGTCTGACCCACTATGGCATGTTCTTATGGCCTTATTGAAATCCTAGTACACTGCCTCTAGCACTCTTCCCTGATCCTGTTCTCTGGTCACCCAATCAAAGAAATTGATCAGATTTGTCTGACAAGATCTATTTCTGGTAAATGCAAAGCTGCCTTGGATCTTGTAATCCATTGGATTCCAGAAACCGTACTCTCCTCTGCTTTAGCAGCAAGTCTATTAATTTGTTACCACAGAGATTAGGCTAACTGGCCTGTAGTTGCCAGCCTCCTCCTTTTCACAATTGTGACTAGGAATCATATCTGCCTATCTCCAGTCTTCCAGAACTACTCCTGACTATAAACAAAACATAGAAAAGGTCAGTCAGTGGAGCTGCTCGAACTTCTCTAAGTTCCCTTAAAACCCTCTGATGTATCCCATCCGGCCCCATCATCTTATTACTTTAACTTCTCACACGCACATGTTTCTGAAAATCAACTGCAGTTTACTTCACTTTGAATCCTGTTTGTGTTTGTTTTATGTGGCTTTTTCCTATGAGCCTCTCCATATTCCTCTCCTTCACCTGGGTCACACTCTGCCACTTTTGCACTTCCTCCTTTCACTAGCATATCTAAAAAAGCCACCTTTTTGTTTTTAAACCATTTTTTGCTGTTTTTTTCTTCAGTTTGCATCTTTGCATTCCTGCCTACTTTCCCAGCTGTGCTTAACTTCCCCAGTTAGTCACCTGTTTTCTGCCATTCTCTTGTAGTTTATGAACACTAACCTTTTTTTTTTCAGCTACTTCTTTAGATATCCAGAGTAGCCCCTTTCCCTTGTTCATTTATTTACTTTCCTAACAAAAAAGTTAGTTGCTCTTTATATATCCTTTTAGTTTTTCCCACTGCTCCTCTACTGCTCCTAGATTTTCCCATCCAGCTAACAACCTTTTGAGATTTTCCCCCATTTTAATAAAGTTAGTTTTCCTGATATTGAAGACCCTTTCCTTTGAAGGAGCTTGCATAGTCTGTGCTCTAATATTGAACCAAATCATCTGGTGATCACTGGATCCCAGACGATCATCCACCATGACAACTCTATTGGTAAGTACCAGGTCTAGTTTCACCCACTCCTGTGGAGGTTCTGCAGAGAATGGAGGATCTCCCTACTTCTAGAAGAGACCACAGTGGTGATATCCCATTCAATAGCACCTCCCTTTTTATAACAATTTCATCAATATGGTCTATTAAATATCTAATAATCACAAAGAGCACTGTTATAGGTCCTGAGGTCAAAATCCAACAGCAAAAGGTACCATCTAAAGCAATTCAATTCAAAATTGACTCTATGGAGACTTGTATATGTGTATAAAGATGTAAAGAGATATATTTATAGTAAAAGCCACATCTGCAAGCCTGACGTGTTCAAACAAGTTGAACCGTCTGGAATTACAAGTCTTTCTATGAGTATATGTGTTGATACAGTAGTCATGACAACTGAACATCATGACGCCACGACATTTCAGTTTGCGCGGACTATTTAATCTCTTTAACTTGCTGCAATCACTCTCTGTCCCGCTTTCAAGAAGAATAACCGTGAGACCCGGCGTCCGAAAGGAGGAGGTTGGTTCCGTGTAAATATGAAGCTAAGTAATTTAATTCTTTTCCCGTAGCAGATGTTGATTGTTGGTTTTTCCCTGTTTTGAAGGTGATTTACCCCTGATGAAGCTGCGATAGTGCAGCAAAACACCGGCCACTGTCGGGCTAAGAGTGAATTCTTTCACAGTCGGGACATTGTTTACAGATTCAATAACCTGTTTTTTTTATGTGATTTAATGAAAAAAAAAAGCTGAATATACTATTTCTTCATCAGGCTTCACAGCCGGTAAGAGTCGCAAATGAAGAGAAGACCGGACAGTTCAACTTCTTTGAACACGTTGTCAGGCTTACAGATGCAGCTTTTACTATAAATATCTCTTTACATCCTTATACACATATACAAGTCCCCACAGAGTCAATTTTGAATTGAATTGTTTTAGATGGTACCTTTTGCTGGTGGCTATTAAATATCTAACCATTTCTTCTATTTGAAATGGATGACTGTTACATCAATATACGTAAATGCTGCAGGCCCTCTTTCCACAATGTCTCCTTCTTACTGTGTAAGCCCTGCAATTCTGTTGCTTTTAACATCTTTTATATATATATATATATATCAACACTCTTCCACCTGTGGAAACTTAGGTCTTTTTATGTTCCTAGGTAGATTGTCATCAGAGCAGACCACAGGTAGAGACTGTGCGGTAGATCCTAAGAGAATCATGAAAGAAAGTTCTAGTTGATAAGAAGTTGAAATTTCTGAAACTGCTCAAGGCTGCACTTTTCAGAAGTAGGCCTAAAAAAATAGGGTAAAGGAAAGCATTGTGCCACAGTAGTATAAAAAGGTGCTTACTTCTGATATTTAGCATTGCAAAGAACAGATGAGTTGGTATTATTCATTAAAACATGATAAATTGCTGCAATAAAAATGTATTTATTTAGATTTATATTCCACTTTTTGCACTTTTTTCAGTGCTTCAAAGTGGATTACATTCAAGTACTGTAGGTACTTCCCTATCCCCAGAGGGCTTACAATCTAAGGGGTAGATTTTACAAATCTACGCACGTGGGATTTTATAAGATACGCGCGTAGCCGCGTGTATCTTATAAAATCCGGGGTCGGCGCACGCAAGGGGGTGCACATTTGTGGAACCTGTGCATGCCGAGCCCGGCGCTCGCTGCCTGTTCCCTCCGAGGCCACTACGATTTCGGAGCAGCCTCGGAGGGAACTTTCCTTCCGCCTCCCCTTCTCCTCCCTTCCCCTACCTAACCCACCCCGCCAGCCCTATCTACCCCCCCCACCTTTTTGGCAGATTTACGCCTGCCAGAGGCAGACTTAAATCTGTGCACACCAGTGGGCTGCTGGCACACCATCACCCGACCCAGGGGCTGGTCCGGAGGCCTCGAGCACACCCCCGGGCTGGCATCACGCCCCCAACACGCCTCCCACCCCGCCCCCGAAATTCACACCGCCCACCTGACACACCCCTGGCACGCCCCCTTTGCAAAGCCCCGGGACTTACGCACGTCCCAGGGCTTGTGCGGGCCGCCGAGCCTATGCAAAATAGGCTCGGCGCGCGCAAGGGGCTTTTTTTTAAGGGTTACGCGCATAACTTATGCACGTAACCCTTTTAAAATCCGGCCCTAAGTTTGTACCTGAGGAAATGCGGAAATAAACGGTGATTGGTTAAATTTAAATAAAATGCTAGGATAAGAGAATCACATTAAGACTGTGAAGGAAGTAATGCTTAGTTACTGTTTTAATTAGAACTGCTAAGAACAAAGATCCTACAGAAACCTGTCCCAAAACAAAATCTCAAAAATCAAATAAGGAACAGAAGAATCATATGTAATACATGGCAGAAAGTTATTTAATAATATATAAGGTGTAGCAACCAAGAAGAATGAGATCGATGTATTGGCAAAATACTTTATTCTCACAGTATATGGGCCCAATACACTGATCTCATTCTTCTTGGTCACTACACAGCTATATTGGATCGGCTTCAGTTTTGTTTTTTGAGACCATAATATATAAGGTGTCAGCAAGCTGGGAACAAGTATAAGACCACCTATAAGGTGGTAGGCCTGACCTCTCAATCATTCACCCAAAGAGAATAGTATTCAAAGTCTAATAAATGTTTTTAAGTACTTTTCTTAATGCAATTAAAATGAACCTATAGATATAATGCTCAGAGAAAGTGCAGTTGCTTACCTGTAACAGGTGTGCTCCTAGGACAGCAGGCTATTAGTCCTCAATTGCGGGTGGCAGTATCAGATGGAGCCCAGCACGGAAAACATCTGGCAAAGTTTCTAGGAACTTTGACCTGCCCCCTCGGCATGCCAGTATATATGCACGTGGTTCCCCACCCCCTTTCAGTTTTATAACAGAGATTAAAAGATATGAGCAAAAAATAAAACACAAGAGAACCCAATTCTGTGGGGAGGAGGGCTGGATTCCTGAGGACTAACATCTTGCTGTCCTAGGAGAACACCTGTTACAGGTGAGCAACTGCGCTTTCTCCTAGGATAAGCAGGATGGTAGTCCTCACAAGTGGGTGAATAACAAGCTTCAGGCTGTCTCCGTGAATAGGAGAGACCAGCAGATGCCGAACAAGTTGCAACAGGCACAACACAATTGCGGCTCTGCTGGTTGGTAGGAGACTGCCTGGCATGACTAGGCTGGAAGAGTTGGGTTCAGGTATGGAGAAGATTGTGCAGGACGGATTGACCAAATGCATTGTCCAAGCAGTAGTGAGCCGCAAATGTGTGAAGAGAGCTTTATGTTGCGGCCCGACAAATTTCGAGGACGGGAAATGCTCGCAGATGAGCCACACTCACCATGGCCCACCTGAGCAGAGCAGAAGGCGATACAATCTTCTAGTCAGTTTGACAAGGTCTGCTTACCCACTACCATGCCCAGTGTATTGGGATCAAAGGACACAAAGAGCTGAGTGGACAGTCTGTGCCCGGTTGTGTGTTCTAAGTAGAAAGCCAAGGCCCTCTTGCAGTCCAGAGGATGAAGGGCCCATTCCCCTGGCTGGGAATGAGGCCTGGGAAAGAAGGTGGGCAGAACAATGGACTGATTGATTTGGAAATCAGTCACTACTTTAGGCAGGAACTTCGCGTGCGTACGCAACATCACATGATCATGGAAAAGCTGTGTGTATGGCAGGTATGTGACAAAGGCCTGAATCTCATTGACTCTATGAGCTGAAGTAATCACCACTAGGAAAATGACTTTCCAGGTAAGGAACTTCGGATTGCAGGAATGCAGCAGCTCAAAGGGAGGATGCATGAGCCGTGCTAGGACAACATTAAGGTCCCAGGACACAGTAAGAGGGCTTCAACTGAAGTGATCCCCTCATAAAACAACCCACCAAGGGCTGTGCTGATGTTGGTGTGTCAGCAATGCCTTGATAATATGCACCAACCGCACTGAGATGGACTCTGACTGAGCTGGTTTGGAGCCCAGACTCTGAAAGGTGCCACAAGTAGTCCAACAATTTGGGAAGGGGGCTTGTGAATGGATCCAGTGCATGTCCTACACACCAGATGGAGAATAGTCTCCAATTTAAACTGTAGGACTTCCTGGTGGAAGGCTTCCTAGAGGCCACCAGGACCTGGGAGACACTGGCTGAAATGTTCAGGGGATGGAGAATTAGGCTCTCAACATCCAAGCCATAAGGGCCAGCACCTGGAAGTTCGGGTAGCACAGGGCACCCTAGTTCTGAATTATCAGATCGGGCACAGTCCCCAGCCAAGTGAGGTCCCTGATAGTCAGATCCCGAAGGAGAGGAAACCAGACCTGTCAGGGGCCAATAAGGCACCACGAGGATCATGGTCCCTCCATCCTGTTGAAGCTTCAGCAGGGTCTTCAAGAGGAGCGGGAGAAGAGGTTATGCGACAGCAGACCCTTCCCCCCAATGAAGGGAGACTGCATCGCAGGCCAGATGTCTGCGATGCAGTCAGGGAGCAGAAGCTGCTCACCTTGTGGTTGTACAGGGAGGTGAACAGATCCACATCTGGGATACCCCATTGATGGAATATTCTGGCTGCCACCCCCAGATTGAGGGACCACTAGTGTGTTTTGAAAGGAGAGGCTCAGCCGGTCCACTAGCACATTTAGCATCCCAGGCAGATATGTTGCCCAGAGTGACATCCCCTGTGACAAGCTTAGGACCACACCTACACCGCCTCACAACAGAGAAACGACCCCATACCTCCCTATTTGTTGATATACCACATTGTTACCTGGTTGTCGGTCCTGATCAGGACTTCCTTGTGGGACAGCTATATCCCTGAACGCCCACAGAGCGTAGCAAATTGCCTGAAGCTCCGGGACGTTTATTTGGCAGCGGGCTTCACAGGCAGTCCAGAGATCCTGAGTGTGGAGGCTATCCACATGGGCTCCACAGCCCTGAGGAGACGCATCGGGTGTAAGTAGCACTTGAGGCGGTGCCACCTGGAAGGGAATTCCCTGCTGCAGATTGGAGATGTCCTCCTACCAGGCCAGGGAGGTCCTCAAAGGCTCCATGACCATGAGAGAAGTCTCGAGGGCCTAGGAGGCCTGTTGCCACTGCGCCCTGTGCATGTGTAAGGAGGCGAGAGGGGTAACATGGACTGAGACCACTCTGTGGCCTAACAAGCAGAGTAGAAGGTGGGCAGTCACATTCTGACCGCTGAGCACAAAGGTTGCCAGAAAGATGAGAGCAAGAGCCCAGCCGTGAGGCAAAAACGCTTTGGCCCTCACCGTGTCCAGCCTGGCCCCTATAAAGTCCAGCTGAGGCGGGCAGAGTTGAGACTTGGGGTAGTTGATCAAGAACCCAAAAGATTGCAGCATTTGCACTGTGAGAGCCAGAGCACTCAGGGTCCCTGGGTGGGAGTCACTCTTGATCAACTAGTCATCTAGGTGTGGAAAGATGTGTACTGCACAAAGTCGGAGGTACGCCACCAACACCACTAGACATTTGGTGAAGATACGATGAGCTGAAGCCAGCCCAAAAAGCAACACCTTGTACTGATAGTGAGCCTTCCCCACCACGAAATGGAGGTATTTCCTGTGACTAGGGAAGATTGTTATGTGAGAGTAAGTCTCCTTGAGATCGAGAGAGCAGAGCCAGTCTTCTCGCCTGTAGAGGTATCAGTGTACCCAGAGTGACCATCTTGAACTTTTCTTTTAAGAGCAACCTGTTTAACACCCTGAGGTTGAGAATGAGGCACAAGCCCCCACTTTTTTTCAGTATAAGAAAATACCTCAGATAGAGCCCTTGGCCCTGCTGAAGGTGAGGGACAGCGCTACTGCCCCTGCTGCGAGAAGGGCGGAAAGTTCTGACCAAAGTATAGCCTTCTGGGCGGATGAACCCCATGACGGACATGGGGACGAGATCTCTGGGAGCTGTTTAAGTTGAGGTGGTACCCCTGGCAGACTATAGCAAGGACCCATCAGTCCAAAGTAATTTCCTCCCAGTGATGGGAGAAGCAGAGAAGCCTGCCCTCTACTGGGGGATCTGGCATCAGGGGTATACTCGGCTGACTTGTGCTTCCTCGCTGCCAGTCAAAACCCTGTAGCTGGGGTGCTGGTTGAGGCCTGGATGCTCGCTGCTTGACTGCATACAAGCTCTGGCCAGAGAATAATATTTTCTCTGCCTACTTCCTGGAACTGGGTCTGGAAGATTTCCTGGCAGATGAAGGAGCGGAGACGCTAGCGAAGAGCTGCTGAAGGGTGTCATGGTGGTCCTTCAGTTGGGCCACCGTATCCCGAAGCTCATCCCCAAAGAGGTTGTCACCTGTGCAGGGTAGTGCACCTCCGAACAGAAAGTCAGAGGTCCTAAGCCAAGCCATCCTATGGGCACAAAAGCCACCAGCTGCTACACAAGCCGCAGTTTCAGAGACATCGTAGGTGGACCGTACCTCGTGTTTACCAGCCTCCAAACCTTGCAGGACAATAGCCGAAAGCACCTCCTGCTGCAGCTACTGCAGGGTATCAGTGAGATCCTGGACCCACTTCCACAGATGTACTGAGTCATGTACAACTAGTAGGTGGCAATATGGGCGATGAGCATTGTGCCCCGGAAGACTTTGCAGCTCATGGCATTGAGCTTCCTGTGCTCGTGCAAAGGAGGGGCCGAGGCGTGGGTATAAGAGCACCTGGCTTTTTTGAGGGTGGACTCCACAACCACTGAAGCCCAGTCTTGCTGCACTAAATAGGTGGCATCCGCCTTCCTATTGACGAGGGAGATGGAGATCAGGTCCTTCCACATCCAAAGGAGGAGGTCCTTGAAGATGTTGTGGATGGGAACCGCAAAGATCTCCTTAGAAGCATCCACAAACTGGAGTACCTCCAACAATTTATGTCATGCATCCTCCTCTGTAAGTAGTTGGAAGGGGATAGCCTCAGCCATGGCCTTGACAAAGCCCGCAAAGGACAGATCCTTCCTCTGGCGGGGAAGACTGAGTAGGCATCCAAGTATTCGGAGGAAGATTCCTTGGAATCGTCCCCCCAGGGGTCATAAGGCCCTTCCCTCCTCACTAGGGCTAACGTGACGTGGGCAAGGCCTGTGGTTGATATCAGCCCTGGGCTCCCAATGGCTTTGAGAGCACCGTGGGAATTGATGGTTCCCCTGGCTTCGAGGGGACTGGAGGCCGCAGAAGGCCAGAGGGACCCGGTAAGGGCTCAGGGAACAGAGGCCTCAGGATCATTTCATCGGCCGTGTCTTCCTCCTCAAAGGACTCTATAATAGGGATTGCTCCTTAGGGGGGCATCAGTGGCCACTGAGGAACCAAAGGTCCCTCGGCACAGGTTGCGTCAGTAGGGCTCTGGCACCGGCATAGGGACCTGTGGCGCAGGCAGGTTGATGCTACAAACAGCTCTGAGCATCGTGGTCTGCATGCTGTGGGTCCAACTCCTCTTGAAAATCCGGAGAAGCCAGGATAGAGGGAGGGGAACGAGGTATCACCGGCTCCTTGATCCTCTGAGGTGACATGGGGCTCGGCCCCGGTATCGGTGTGGACACCTTGGACTCCCAGGGATGGAGGAGGATAGGGCCTCCAATGGCCAGGATTGCTTCGGTGGCAGTGTGGCTGCTGCAGGCACTGCACTGGAACTGGAGCCATGTGCCGATGGTGACTGGTGGCAATGCTTGCAGGATCTCCCACGTTGCTCGGCCTGGTCTTTCCCCAGTGCTGAGGGGGAGGATCCTGTTCTCACAGGACAAGCAGGATGGTTGTCCTCACAAATGGGTGACATCGAGGATGGAGCCCACCACGGAAAACTTCTGTCAAAGTTTAAACAGAACTTTGACTGGCCCCTACTGGGCATGCCAGCAAGGCACTGACCCTGCAGCCAGCAGGGGTCTCCCTTCAGTCTTCTTTTTTCCGCGCAGCAGTTGCCACGCGGTGAAAGGAGCTCTCTAACCACGTTCCTGACAGGAATTTGGAAGTTAATTTCCTAAGAAAATTTGCCCCTCAGGGATCTCCCTTCGACAAATTTTTAGTCATCTTACGGAACCCGGTAAGTTTTTTGCCTTTTTCCATCGACTACCGTCGATTTTGGCCCTTGAGGCCTGTTGGCACTTACCGATCCCCAGCCTAAATTTTGGCTTCAGGCCATGGCAACGGGGTTCCGCCGTTGTCCGGATTGTACCCGGACTATGTCCATCACAGACCCCCACAGGGTTTGTGTAATGTGTTTGGGTAGTGATCATGATGTCCTGACTTGCACCAAATGTGCCTTAATGACACCCAAGGGTCGCAAAGCCAGGATGGAGAAGATGGGGCTCCTCTTCCATGCACCCACCCCAACGCCATCGATAGCATCGACGTCATCGGAACCGGCACCGAAGTTGTACCATCATCGTCAACCCTCCGGTGACCGTCCGCCATCGATCGCTTCTCGGCCGTCGACTCCCGTCCCTTCCCCGGATGGGCGAGGGGATCGGAAGGAAAAGCACCGCCATCGACGGCACAAGTCTCGGCCTGTCGAGGATCCACAGCCATCGACCTCTGCTCAAGCCGAGCCACCGACAAAGAAGCCGCGAACAGACCGGACACCCTCCACGTCTCGTTCGCCGGCATCGAGGAAACCCTCACCCTCCCGGGGTGCGGGGGCCGTGATCCCACCGGTTACGGTGGTCCCTCCGGCCCTGCCTCAGCCTCCCTCTCCCGTCGAGCCGGGTATGGTTACCCCTGGTCTCCGGGCAGAACTGGACCGGCTGGTCCAGGAGGCCATCGAGAAAGCGATGAAGAAATTGCAACCTCCATCGGCACCGTCTCCGGCACCGGTTCCAGTGCCGCCCCCGACACCGACACCGGCTTCGCCACCGAGGAGGGAACCGACCACCGAGCCGTTGATACAAGCGCTAGCACCGCTACTGAGCCGCATGGAGGCGCTCATGACGGCCCTTCCATCGGTGATTCCAGTACCATCGACAACACCACCGTCTCCGACTGGATTTTCATCGGCAGGAGAAACACCGTTCCGGATTCCCCCTTCCGGGGTGGTTCCATCGGTGCCTTCTGGTATATCTCCACCGATATATCCTTCGGTTCCATCCATTCCACGCCAGGCACCGATTCCATCAGCAGCACCGAAGCCATCGATGCCATTTCTGGTTCCACCTACGGCACCGATTCCACCTCTGTTTCCATCGATGCCTTCAGAGCCTCAGCCAGGTCCATCAGGGCTACAAGCCCCACTTGATCCCTACGATACCTGGGGTGATGATGATGATACATCTTCTGACACAGATTTGCCTTCGCCACCATCTCCTACAGAGAGTAGAAAAAGATCTCCTCCTGAGGATCTATCTTTCATTAATTTTGTGAAAGAGATGTCAGAAGTTGTACCTTTTCAACTACAATCTGAAGCTGATGACAGACACCAGATGATGGAACTCCTTCAATTTCTGGATGCTCCAAAAATCATCGCTTCCATCCCTATACACCAGGTGTTTTTGGATCTGCTCAAGAAAAACTGGGAATCTCCTTCATCAGTGTCACCAGTTAACAAAAAAGCTGACTCCACCTACCTTGTCCAGTCAGCACCAGGTTTCCAAAAACCTCAACTGGATCATCGCTCTGTTGTGGTTGAGTCCGCGCAGAAGAAGGCCAAGCGTCTTAAGCCACACTCTTCTACCCCACCTACCAGGGACAACAAGTTCCTAGATAGTGTTGGACGGAAAGTCCTATCATGGAGCTATGTTGATTTCACGCATAGCTTCATATCAACTTTACATGACTCAGTACAACAGAGCCATCCTTAAGCAGATGCAAGACTATGCTGACACGTTGCCAGACCAATACCAACCGCAGCTTCAAGCCCTTCTTCACAAGGGATTTGAGGCAGGGAAGCACGAGATTAGGACTGCCTACGACATATTCGATGCTTCCACAAAAGTTTCAGCCACAGCCATCTCAGCCAGACGTTGGGCTTGGTTAAAATCATCCAACCTTCGCCCAGAGGTTCAGGATCGTCTTGCTGATTTACCCTGCTTAGGCGATAATTTGTTTGGAGAGCAAATTCAGCAGATTGTGGCGGAGTTAAAAGACCACCATGAGACGTTGAAACAACTCTCATCTGTCCCACCTGAGCTGACCTCCAAGCAACCGCAAAAGAAAGACTCTAAGAAGTCATTCTTTCGACCACGCCGTTATTACCCTCCATCGGCCAGGCCTCGTCCAGCTCGATCCTCTACTAGGCCTCAGCCGCGTCAGCCTAGGAAACAAAGGCCTACTGTAGCCCCTCCTCCTGGGCCTGCGGCTGGCCTTTGACTCCCCTGTAGGGAACACATGCCAAACCCCTCTTCCGGACATCCCTGTAGGAGGTCGACTGTACCATTTTCTACAACCTTGGTTGCAGATCACCTCAGATCAGTGGGTGCTAACAATTATCGCACAGGGTTACCACCTCAACTTCATAACTCTTCCGGCAGACTCCCCGCCTCTTCAAGCGTGGAGTCTATCCACCCATTTGGCTCAATTACAACAGGAAGTATCCCTTCTTCTGCAATCAAATGCTATAGAACCCGTTCCTCCCTCTCAACGAGGCAAGGGATTCTATTCCAGATACTTCCTAATACCAAAGAAATCAGGGGGACTACGTCCCATTTTGGACCTTCGAGCCCTCAAATACCTTCAAAAAGAGAAGTTCAAAATGGTAACCCTAGGCGCGCTGCTCCCTCTGCTACAAAGAGGGGATTGGCTGTGCTCTCTCGACCTCAAGGACGCTTATACCCACATTGCGATCACACAATCCCATCGCAAATATCTGCGGTTTCTAGTAGGCCACGACCATTATCAATACCGTGTCCTCCCTTTCGGTCTAGCTTCTGCCCCACGAGTCTTTACCAAATGTCTCGTAGTGGTAGCAGCATTCCTAAGGAAGGAAGGTGTCCACGTCTACCCATACCTGGACGATTGGCTAATCAGGGCCTCCACCCAACAGATAGCTCAATCCTCCCTAAAATTGACAATTCAAACACTCCTTTCCTTAGGGTTTCTCGTCAATTACGAGAAATCTTGCTTAGTCCCGTCTCAAACCTTATCCTTCATTGGGGCAGACTTGGACACCTTACAGGCAAAGGCTTACCTTCCTCTTCAGAGGGTCCACACCCTAATGTCCCTGGCTCACCAGCTCCAGTCTCAGAACACTGCCACGGCTCGCCAGTTCCTCATTCTCCTAGGGCACATGGCATCCTCGGTTCAAGTCACTCCCATGACCCGACTAGCCATGAGAGTAACACAATGGACTCTACGACACCAATGGATTCAAGCTTTTCAGCCTCTGTCCTCCATAGTCACAGTCACACAAGCGCTGCGCCTATCCTTAACCTGGTGGACGACTCAGGTCAACCTCCTTCAGGGCTTACCCTTTCTTCCACCGGATCCGCAAGTAATCCTAACCACCGACGCTTCTCACATCGGTTGGGGAGCCCATGTGGACGACTTTCAAACCCAAGGGTTATGGTCCAAAGAGGAAGCCGAACACCAGATCAATTTCCTGGAACTTCGAGCAATCCGCTATGCGCTCCGCACTTTCAAAGATCATCTCTTTCATCAGATAATCTTAATCCAGACGGACAACCAAGTGGCCATGTGGTACATAAACAAGCAGGGAGGCACAGGCTCCTTCCTTCTGTGTCAGGAAGCTGCGCAGATCTGGGCGGAAGCCCTCTCCCACTCCATGTACCTCAGGGCCACTTACCTGCCGGGAGTAGACAATGTATTGGCAGACCAGCTGAGCCGTGTCTTCCAACCACACGAGTGGTCACTCGATCCTCTGGTAGCGACCTCTCTGTTTCACAAGTGGGGTTCTCCCCGCATAGACCTCTTTGCGTCCCCTCAGAACCACAAAGTGGACGATTACTGCTCTCTCATTCGGAGCCAGCACTCTCGGCCGAGGGATGCATTCTCCCTCAAGTGGACAACCGGTCTGCTCTATGCATTCCCTCCACTCCCTCTTGTGTCAAAGACTCTCGTGAAGCTACGCCAGGACGGAGGAACCATGATCCTGATAGCACCTTACTGGCCACGCCAAGTATGGTTTCCAATACTCCAGGATCTCTCCATCCGCAGGCACATTCCTCTGGGAAAGGACCCGCATCTGCTCACTCAAAACGACGGATGCCTCCTCCATCCCAACCTCCAAGTCTTGTCCCTGACGGCATGGATGTTGAAAGGTTAGTCCTTCAGCCTTTCAGATTCCGTTTCTCGGGTCCTGATAGCTTCACGAAAGCCTTCCACAAGAAAGTCTTACTCATACAAATGGAAAAGGTACACATCATGGTGCACTTCTCAGTCCCTTGATCCCCTTTCCTGTCCAATCTCCAAATTCTTGGACTATTTATGGCATCTCTCTGAATCAGGTCTTAAAACCTCTTCTATCAGAATGCATGTCAGTGCGGTAGCCGCCTTCCATAAGGGTATTGGGGGTAATCCTATTTCAGTACAACCCCTAGTAACACGCTTTCTTAAGGGCTTGCTCCATCTAAAGCCGCCCTTGCGTCCTCCGGCCCCATCCTGGGACCTTAACCTGGTTCTTGGTCGTCTTATGAAACCTCCTTTCGAACCTCTGCACTCCTGTGACTTTAAATATCTCACTTGGAAAGTGTTATTCCTTTTGGCTATTACTTCAGCTCGCAGGGTTAGTGAATTACAGGCCCTAGTTACCTATCCGCCTTACACTAAGCTCCTGCAGGACCGCGCGGTACTCCGCACTCACCCTAAATTTTTACCTAAGGTAGTTTCTGAGTTTCATATCAATCAATCCATCATACTACCTATCTTTTTTCCCAGGCCCCACTCCAACTCTGGAGAGCAGACCCTGCATACCCTAGACTGTAAACGAGCTCTAGCTTTTTACCTAGACCGTACAGTTTCCCATAGGAAGAGCACTCAATTATTCGTCTCTTTCCATCCTAATAAGTTGGGACAACCTGTGGGTAAGCAGGCTCTTTCTTCCTGGTTGGCGGACTGCATTTCTTTTTGCTATGAGCAAGCTGGCATTCCTTTTCAAGACCGTGTTAAAGCACACTCTGTGAGGGCCATGGCGACATCAGTGGCACACCTTCGATCGGTGCCGCTTCCTGACATCTGCAAAGCTGCAACCTGGAGTTCTCTCCATACCTTTGCAGCCCATTATTGTTTGGACAAGGCTGGAAGACAGGACTCCATCTTCGGCCAGTCTGTCTTGCGTAACCTTTTTCCAACCTGATGTACCAACACCCTTCCACCTACCCGGTTGGGTGCGGATGCCCTTTCCCAAATTTCTCCTCACTTATTGTGCCTGCTGCACACCGTTGGGTACATTTGGTGCAAGTCGGGACATCCTCAGCTCGGTACTCACCCATTTGTGAGGACAACCATCCTGCTTGTCCTGTGAGAAAGCAAATGTTGCTTACCTGATGTAACAGGTGTTCTCACAGGACAGCAGGATGTTAGTCCTCACGAAACCCGCCCGCCTCCCCGCGGTGTTGGGTTCGTTTTATTCTTACTTTCTAGGCACTGCCTGTAGCTTTGAAAATCAGACTGAAGGGAGACCCCTGCTGGCTGCAGGGTCAGTGCCTTGCTGGGCATGCCCAGTAGGGGCCAGTCAAAGTTCTGTTTAAACTTTGACAGAAGTTTTCCGTGGTGGGCTCCATCCTCGATGTCACCCATTTGTGAGGACTAACATCCTGCTGTCCTGTGAGAACACCTGTTACATCAGGTAAGCAACATTTGCTATATCTGCAACACCAGTGAGATCATGGAGAATCAGTCACCGTTCCTGCGATCCTTCAAAGAGGTGGAGAGAGGAGAAGTGAGAAGGAGCGTATCAAGGGGCTCCTCTCGGTGTCAATGACTGACTCAGGTGTGACTGGAGCGGACTTTGCGGAGCCTAAAAGTTTCTCCATCATATCAAAGCACGCAGAACGCCCTTTGGGGGTCATCTGGTCACACAGCTGATACCCACAGACGTTGTGTGAGGCCGCCAGGTAGAAGATACAAACCTCATGCGGATCCGTGATGGACATGGTCTGCGGGCACCGACAAAAGCCATACAACGCGATAAAAGCTACCCGATGAGCAGTCGATAAGCGACGGTCACCGAGAGGCGAAGTGCCAGGAATGGACCACAATGAAGCGAAACACAGCGACTTTTAACTTATCACGTCAAGGGGGCATCGACCAAAGGGGGACCCAAAGATGGAACCAGGAAAAAAAACACTGTACTTTTAGCAAAACAAGAAAAGTGGAGTCCACGAAACCACAAGGTAACTGCACTGCGGAAAAAAAGAGACTTAATGGGGACCTCGTGTGGATGTGCAGATAGTGGCATGTGTGCAGGTCAAGGATTCTAGAAATTTTGACCAAAGTTTTCCGTGCCGGGCTCCATCTGATGATGTCAACCACATGTGAGTACTACCAATCCTGCTTGTCCTAGGAAAAATCAAAGTGATATGAGAAATACAAAAACCCTAACGTCAGCTGGCATTTCAGATCTCCTGCATCAGGGGGATTTATCTGAAACATGTGAAGCTCTTTTTCAGCGTTGACCACTCTATGTATCTCTTATATCACATTGATTTCTCTGAGCATTATACCTATAGGTTCATTGCAATTGCATTAAGGAAAAGTACTTTAAAAATGTATTAGACTTTAAATACTATTCTCTTTGGGTGAACGATTGAGAGGTCTGGGATACTACCTTATAGGTGGTATTACACTTGTTCCCAGCTTGCTGACACCCTAATATATTATTAAATACCTTTCTGCTGTGTATTACATATAATTAATTAGAACTGCAACATCTCATTTCTGTTGCACTTCACTGTGTACACAAACAATAAGAGAGGAAGTTACTTATCCAGCTAACTTGTATGTGATTTTTCTACTCCATCTGGGTAAAGGTGTAGACCAGGGCCTAGGGTTTTCCAGAAATTAAAGAATCCACAACCCCTTTCTTCTTACCCTGGTCTTCTTGAATAGACTGCAGTCTGATATAACTATATTCCAGTCATGGTTTTTCATGTATCACAACTCCGTGATACATGAAAAACCATGACTGGAATATAATTACTACATCCAAGTCAGCTGTTTCCATTACTGCCTGCATGGGAAATAAGGTCCCTGATCTCGAGGCAGTCATGAAAGCGGCTATCGTGGATGTGGTACATGGAAAATGTGTTCCTTGGCAGGGGTTAGTCTAAGATCCGATTGCTCTGACCACGTGTTGCTTTATTTTACCAGGCACAGAATTCCAAAAGAACAATGGTGGCTGAAACTGCGACCTGTAATGAAAATTCTCGCCAAATATAAAACCAGCTATGACATTTCTGATGCTGGGCAGCTGGAACATGTGCGTAGACCAAGAGACACAGACACTGGTGCCATCTAAGATAATACATTATTTTAGTTAAAGCGGTAATGATAGCAGATCTACATAGTGTGCTATGATACATTACAATATTTTGGTTGCTTTGTTTTGTAAAATTTAAGTTATTGTTGTAGCACATTAAATGTTCTCATCATTTGTCAGTTTTGCGTTGGTCCTGAAATAAAAGTCCTAGTAAATAGTGTCAGCATCATAATCCTCATTGGTATCAACAACTGCAGCATATCCCACTATCTCTGCACTTTAGTAAAATTTATCGATTGCACTTTGCATCAGAGAGAATTCCTGCTTCTATGTAGAAAAGATATTTTGTGTCAATTTACAGAATGTATTTGTGTATCCCAAATGGAATAAAAGTACTGTTGCAAACCAGTTCATAACGAGTACTATAAGACATTCTCTGAATTAATCAAGCAACGTAAGTCTTCCACAAGCATTTTCTTTATTATACGATCCATGAGTAAACTACTATAACCATACATGTCAAGTACTGTATCTTTTGAAGCTGTGAAGCAAAGACTGTTTCATGATGTGAAAAATCTGCAACCTTCCCCAAAAGGCTCAGCTTATTTGTAGGACCAGTATTACTATCTGCTTCCGCCACCCTGTATCACCATGTATTGCACTAGGGTAAGGTATAGAGACCCATATCAGAGAGAAAAAAACCTCAGTAGTTGGTGCCATAGCTGAAGATTTATATCCATAAACAAAACTGTCATAATATATTTTGCTTGTATTGTGTGTAATATTTGACACAGTTGAGATAACATTACCTTAAAGATGTAACAAGCTTGAAAGAACAAATAATCCTCTATTTAAAAGTGCCTGTTTACATTCATAAATTGCCTTTTCTTATCCAAAAAGGGAACACTGACTGTCTTAATATCACATGATTTAAGGCTTAAAAAGAATCAATTCTCTGTTAAAATATGGATTAGGAGAAATTACTGGACTTCAAAAGATTTTACAAAAATATGTTTGGAAACCCAGCTTAATGTTTACATCACTAATGTGCTTTAAAAGTTAACAGTTCTAACAATTAATAATAGCTTGAGATTTCCAGAGCTCTTGGAATGCTCCAAGTACAATCCCTTTTCACTATGTGAAAAGACGTGGAGGAAAAGCTTTCACTCCCAAAGCACCATGTACAGGTCTGCTGCAGCTCATGAGGCACGAAGGCTGCAGAGCGGTTTGCTTCATGGGGTTGGTGTCCGCATATTTCTGTATTGCACAGCACAATCATGAGCAGACTAGTCTATGGATGAAAATTCAGCAGAATCCATGTTTTTAGGAAGTCATCTATGTATTGCAAACAAGGCACTGAAAGTGAAAAGAACTTTACTGTGCGTGTCAGTAGGTTTCCATATAGGAATGTTCAAAGCTGTTCAGTTTCTGGTTCCTATTCTTTTTCTAATACTTATCTTTCTGTCTGTAATAAAGCAGGAGCTAAATTATCGAATTATCCATGTTGGATCTTTTGCGATGCTTGCATTTTCGGGGCCTATTATTGCAGTTCCACGTGTGCTCTGTCCAAGAGCAAGGTATCTAAGAAGGAAAAAAGATTGGTTATGGCACACGTCATAAAACTGAGCAGACTAGATGGGCATTTATGGTCCTCATCTGCCCTTGTTTTTCTATGAAAATTTTCTCACCACTATCATATTTACACCACCACACACCCATTTCTATTCTTCTACCTCAATGTTGACACTCAGAACTGATATATACAGCAAAGTAAGCAGAGTTGCTTACCTGTAACAAGTGTTCTCAGAGGACAGCAGGATGTTAGTCTTCACACATGGCTGACATCATCAGATGGAGCCCAATGCATAAAACTTAGCATTTTATCTATTGATTGTAAGTGATGTGGGGGTTGATAAAGAGAGAGCATAGCCAAATAGAGGATATTTTATGTATTAGATTATGAATAATGGTCAAAGTTTTGTACTGGATGCATTGACGAATAGGGAGCCAATGTAATTGTTTTAGTACTGGAGTAATGTGTTCATTACGGCATGTGTTAGAGATCAGTTGGACTGCACAGTTTTGGATTATTTGGAGAGGATATGGTTAGTGCAGTTAGTGTAGCTGGGTTCAAAAAAGGTTTGGATAAGTTCTTGGAGGAAAAGTCCATTGATGGCTATTAATGAAATTTACTTAGGGAATAGCCACTGCTATTAATTGCATCAGTGGCATGGGATCTTCGCCAGGTTCTTGTGGCCTGGTTTGGCCTCTGTTGGAAACATGATGCTGGGCTTGATGGACCCTTGGTCTGACCCAGCATGGCAATTTCTTATGTTCTTATGTAGTCTGGAAGGCCTAGAAAAAGTGAGCTGCAGTAATCCAGATCGGTTAATATTAAAGCTTTTAAACTGAACAAGGGGGAAAGCTGACAGTCACTCAGCAGTGCATGGTTCGGAGAAATGTATCCTTGAAGGATACTAATGAAACAGGAGAGTTAGGGCAACCCAGCAGGGAGGTTCCATTAAAAGCAAACATAGTCCATATATGTAAAAAATCACCGAAGCTAATGATGGTGCAGGGAAGAGGGATTCAGCTTTATAAGGAACTGGGGAAACGTTTGGGGAAAGGGGAGACTCTTCTGAAAGGATGTGCTCCACCTTAACCAGAGTGGAACCAAGCTGCTGGCACTAACTTTCAAAAAGGAGATAGAGCAGCTTTTAAACTAGAACAAGGGGAAAAGCCAACAGTCACTCAGCAGTGCATGGTTCGGAGAAATGTATCCTTGAAGGATACTAATGAAACAGGAGAGTTAGGACATCCCAACAGAGAGGTTCCATTAAAAGCAAACATAATCCACGTGCCTATATCTAAAAAATCACCAGAGCTAATGATTTCTGAATTATCCCAAATAACTGAAAAGCAGGTTCTTAAAACAAACAAAAAACACACTTTGAAATGTCTGTATGCCAATGCTAGAAGTCTAAGAAGTAAGACAGGAGAGTTGGAGTGTATAGCAGCAAATGATGAGATTGACATAATTGGCATCACAGAGACTTGGTGGAAGGAGGATAACCAATGGGACAGTGCTATATCAGGGTACAAATTATATCGCAATGATAGGGAGTATGGCACTTTATGTCGGGGAGGGTATAGAGTCCAACAGGATAAAGATCATACAAGAAACTAAATGCTCAGTAGAATCTATATGGGTAGAAATCCCATGTGTGTTGTGTAACAGTATAGTGATAGGAGTATACTACCGTCCACCTGGACAAAATGGTCAGACAGATGATGAAATGCTAAGAGAAATCAGGGAAGCAAACCAATTTGGCAATGCAATAATAATGGGAGCTTTCAATTACCAATTTTAATATCAAGGAGAGTCAATATGGCAACCAGGTATAAACTTTAGCAAGAAAAAGGGGCCAAAAAATGCTTTTTACCACAAGCCTAAATGACGGTGTCAGCAAGCCTGTCGTTGTAGTTTTAACAGAAAACCCAACCGGACTTCTCAATCATTCACCATCATTATTTTCTTTATTACATTTCAGAAAAAAAATGTTTTGTTATGTATTTTTTAATTTTCTTAAAAAGTACTCAACTCTCATCCATGAGAGATATATAGGAATGGCAGTCTGTTTTATAAAATAATAAACACAGCCCAACACAGCCAGTGTTTCGCAATAAATTGCTTCTTCAGGGACATATGAAAATATTATTGCAAGAGTTTTTTGCCTGCAAGACCAAGAATGATACATTTAAGACTAATAGGAGAAAATTCTTTTTCACTCAACGCACAATAAAGCTCTGGAATGTGTTGCCAGAGGATATGGTTAGTGCAATTAATGTAGCTGGGTTCAAAAAAGGTTTGGATAAGTTCTTGGAGGAGAAGTCAATTAACTGCTGTTAATCAAGTTGACTTAGGGAATAGCCACTGCTATTAATTGCATCAGTAGCATGGGATCTTCTTAGTGTTTGGGTAATTGCCAGGTTCTTGTGGCCTGGTTTGGCCTCTGTTGGAAACAGGATGCTGGGCTTGATGGACCCTTGGTCTGACCCAGCATGGCATGTTATGTTCTTATGAAATCATGAGGAAAAAGAAGGGGTTTTAGCGTTTTTAATAAACAAAGTTTATAGAAGGAAATTTAAGTGATGGATGAAATATTGTTTGACGGATAATTTGGAATCAAGGGTGACAAGTTATGGGCTTGTTAGATATAGGAATTGAACAATTTTCAAAACAGATTTGATGGGGGGAGGAAGATGGCGTAGAGAGTCTGGAATAGTTGATTTAAGTATTTCGGTTTTTGCTGCATTGAGAGTGAGCCGATTATGAGATAACCAGAGGTTTATAGTGTAAGCAGAGAGTAGCTAGGGAGGTGCTATGGTTCCAAGATGTGCTATACGGTAGAATGAATTGAATATAGTCAGCATAGATTTTGAAATTTATATTCAGACCAGATAAGAGAGCAGAATGGTAATAAGTATACATTGAATAGAATAGCGGAGGAAGCAGATCCTTGGGGTACCCCAGATTCTGTATAAACCAGTTTAAGTGATGTGGGTCAATGTTGACTTGAAGAGTTCTTTGAGACAGGAATGATTTGAATCATTGGAGAACTTTCCCATTGATACCAATATTTTGGAGATTGGAACAAAGGATATTATGATCTAAAATATCAAAAGCTGCATAAATGTCGAGGAAAATTAAGATATATTCTATGTTTGAATCAAAACCATGGAATATAGAATCAAGAGAGGAAAGGAGGAGAAATTTAGTACTAATGTCCTTTACAAAAACCATGTTGATTTGGATGTAATATGTTATCTTCAATGTAGGCACTTAGTTGATGTAGAACTACGGATTCAAGTATTTTTGCTGTTAAATAGGCTATTGCCGGTAGTTTGATAAATTTCATGGATCAACTGTTTTCTTTTTTGGGATTGGAAGAATAGAAGTTTGTTTTAAGGACTATGGATAGGTTCCTGAAATTAAAGATAAGTTAACTAACTGGGTTAAAGATGGGGCAATGGTCTTATGAATGTCTTTTAATAGTCTGCTGGGACAAGGGTTGAATGGACTGTGACATTTTTGTTTTGGTAAGTATATGAACTATAGTATCTGAGTTTACAGGGGAAAATTCAAACCAAGAATAAATAATCTGAGATAGAGTATTGTTCGGTGTTGGAAGAAGGAGAAATTTTGAAGATAAGTTGGAAATTTTATCCTTGAAATAGCTATATTGTTGCAAAAAGGAGAGATATGATCATTTGAGTCATTTTTCTGGTTGTTCAATGATTTGACAATATTGAAAAGTACATTGGTATTGCCATTAGTGAGTTGGATTTTATGGGCATAATCAATTTGCTTTTTGTATTTTCTTAAATGGGAAAAGTAAGTGTGTTTCTTCTTGTTTAGGGGGATTTATTTTGCCATCTTCTTTCCAGTTGACGTAGCTTAACCTTCATAAGATGAAAAGCAGGTGTGTACCATAGGGTGTTTTCTCTGGAGGAGACAGAGCAGAGTTTTTTTGGTGCAAATGTATCTAAGGAGGTTGAGATAATGTTATTCCAATTTTCAAATTCAGCATTAACATCAGTTTGGGCAGTGGTGTTAGAAGTAGAAGCTAAACGAGGAAAAAGAAAATTAATGAACTGTTCAGGGTCAAGTTTTTTTTGGGAGAGTTCTGTATTTTCATCTATATATTCATCTGTGTGTGTGTATATATATATATATATATATATATATATATACACACACATACATATATATATATACACACACATACATATATATATATACATACATACATACACACGGGAGTTGTGGCGGTTAGGGTGGCGAAGGCAGGATTATAAAGGTCAAAGTTTGACCTAGTTTGTGAGTTCGTTGGTCAATTAGTTGAGACCAACCTAATCCAATAAAAGCTGTAAGTGGTCGGGGATCATTATTATAGTACAAATTAAAATCACCAGTCACGATTGTTTTTGTAAAGTCTACTGGTAAACTAGCCAGGGGTTCGAGCAGAATGGAAGGGTCATGATTAAGTAGGCCAGGGGAACAATATATTATACAGCAATTTGCAATGGAGGTGGTAATAAGCAACATTTCAAGAGGACTTTTTAAAACAAGGATTTTCTTACAAGGCCATAGTGAGGATTTGATGATTGCTACAAACCTCCGCCTGATAGTTTATGGTTCTGAGAAAAAGGTGTAAGTGTTTAGACAAATAGAGTTCAAAGTTATATTATCATAATCACATAACCACGTTTCAGTGATAAATACAGCATCAGGAGAATGCAAACGGATCAAATCGTAAATGATTGGTATTTTCTTTTTCTAATAGATTGAGCATTAAAGACCAGAAAAGAAATGGTGGTATAAATTAAGGTTGTAAATACCAAGAAAGGTAGTAATGGAGGTAGAAAGGATCTATGGCGTTGGGGAGGCTTGTGAGGATGAAAGGCCAATTGGCCATAGTGACCATGACCGATAACAGTATCGATGTACATAGTAGATTGAAAAAGGCTGAAAGACGGAAAACAATGAGTCCAAAATACAGCAATAAAGAATTTTTGGTTAACATGAGTGAAAAGTATACGAAATTGAGCACAAAGTTGCACATGAAGGGGTGCACATGCGCTGGTGCCTTTACTGTCGCCTCCAGATGACGTGGGAGATGGGTGGGGCAAGCCCACGGTGACAGCAGGAAGTTCCAGTGGTCAGAAGCAGCAGATATTATCCAGAGCTCCCTCTGAGGTGAGGGAGCAGTTCAAACAGTTGAAAGAGAAGGGCAAGAGTCAGAGCCCTTGCAGTGATGCACTGGTGCCTTTATTGTTGCCTCCAGATGATGTGGGAGGTGAGCGGGGGCAAGCCCACAGTGGTAAGCTACTGATGGTGGGTGGCAGCAGGACGTTCCAGCAGTCAGAGGCGACAGGTATTGTCCGGGACTCCCTCTGTTGAGGTGAGGGAACAGTTCAAATGGCCAGAAAGCAGGGCAAGAGTCAGACTGAAATAACTTTTCTCCATAATAAATATGGACTATTGCTCCTGGGGGAATTCTATGCAATTGCACAGCGCAGAACTCCCCCCTTGCAGAAAATTTCATATTGTATGCAGAATTGAGAGAGCAGCTCTGTGGGCTGTGAGCGCAGCCCATCACACTTGCAGCCGAAGAGCAGGACACCTGGCGTGACATGAGTGGAGCTCATCGCACTTGCACCAGAGGAGCAGCAAAGACAAGACCCAGGAGAGCCACAGGTAGAGCCTATCCTGTCTACAGCTGAAGACGACAGTGAGGCCCAGAACGACAGTGCACAAGAAGGAGTGTGCGAGTATGAGATTTGGAGCTTATGTGTGTGAGGGTGCATGTTTCTGTGTGAGAGAGGGAGCCTGTGTGAAAGGGTATGTGAGAAAGAGAAGGAGCCTGTTCAGGGCAAATGTGAGAGAGATGAAGCCTGCATGAGAGAGAGAACCTATGTGAAGATGTGTGTGTGTAAGCGAGAGAATGAGAGCCTGTATAAGGGTGTGTATGAGAGGGACAGAGGAAGCCTATGGGAGGGTCTTTATGAGAGAAGGGTCAAACACAGGGAGTGGAGGGTGGAGATAGTGAAGGGGTTGAGTTGGAGGGGATGGGGAAGTTAGTCGAGAACGAAGGAATTAGAGCCTGAGAGGAAAGTGTGAAACTGTTCTGGCCAGGGAAATAGGGGAAAAAAGTGGGACACTCCTACAGTATACTAGGGAAATTCTGTTCAAAATATTTAAAACTCTGCATCTTTGAATAACTTTTGTGTATTACATTTTAAATTAATTACTCAGACTGATGTATATTGTGTTATTTTGACTAATCTAAAGTATGCATAATTTAAAAATTTTGTGTGAATTCCCCCAAGAGTAAGAATATGTATGCACAGGGATGAAGCCACCAAGTCATCTCTCTGGAGTTACACTGTTTTATCTAACTGCAACCATAAATTTCTAAAAAAATGTGACAGTTCACAGCTGAGACCTCCTGCTAAGCAACAACCCAAAATCTGTGACTTTGAGGCTGGTGTTTCTTCAGCTGAACCCAGACTTACTTGCTAGTTACATCAGTAAGGTTTTTGTGGCTGACATCAAAGAGCTGCTCCCTGTGCCTCTGCTTCATTTCATCAGAGATCCCATACAAGAAATGGTGCATGCCTAAAGATCAAATCAGAAGTGTCACATAATCATATTAATGTCTAAGCCAAAAGAGCAGAACAAAATTCAGCTATTTGTACTGTACTAGGTTAATTAGGACAGCTCGTTAATCTATTTCTGCAGTGAGAAGGGTCTGCAGGTAGGGCATTCCTAGTCCTCCTGAAAGTGACAATTTGGTGAAAACGGAGATGTCCAACTGAACGATGCATGCTGAACAATTTTAAATTCTACCACATCCTTCTCACCTGAACAAGAGGAGGATTCAAAAAATTCAGAGCAAAACTACTAATGATCTCAGCTGAAGTAGATGCATTGTGTGTGAAAGAAATTAAACTGGCACCTGCCTTATCTCCTATCAAAAGATAAATCTATTAAATTGATTAAATGGGGCTCTTAGTAGCATGAACAGAAATTCTCCATGAAAAATACAAATATCCCTTAACATGCGAGATGAATAGTCAGAAAGTCTTACAGACAAATGATTCCTATGGCCCTTTTGAAAGACTAGGGTTGTACTGTGCAATTGATTGCATCATTATCTTTCAGTCAGTGGTTTGCTCTACATACGTAAGGATCTAGTTCACAGAACATGAAAGCATTTTATTACTAGAGCCCCAGGCCTATTTCTGTTAGCGAACCCAGCGATGCTAAACAGGTTCTCAGATCTCCTGCCTTTCCCTACCCTTAGAGTGACAGGCTCTAATTAGGATGCTAGAGGAAATATGTTTCCTTGGTTAAGGGAAGACATTCTTTCCTTGTGTAAAACTGGTTACTTTCAAAGGGCACCATTCTAGATTTTCTGCTCTCATCAGTACAGAGAATTAAACACTGCAGTACATGGAATCAAAATCACTAAAGAGTCAGTAAATCAGGTTATACTAACTATGTTCAGTCTGCTGCTAAGATAGAGAGGGCACTAGAAGTACAGTCTTTCAAGCTCTTAAAATGAACAGTGTCTACCACAGTTATTCTTTTCATTTGGGCCTAAGAGGCTACAATGAAATTGGAGAAAACACCACTGCAAAATATGGTATAAAACGTGGAATTCCTTCTCTAATCTCAATGCTACAAATGCCGTGCTTCTTCATCTCACAAACCCCAGGCAAGGACCAAGGACTACACAGCCCATGGAGCTGGGGACAAACAGATTTTTCATAGAAATAGTACACAAGGAAAGCAGCTTGTTGAGGAATGACAGACAATTTAGTTTCTGGTTAGACAAAATATATACTTTACACTGAAATATAAAGGCTTGTGTAGATTACAATGGCTTACAAGTGGAGAATATACTGGTTTGTCGCTCTACATTCCTGGAGTTTATGCAAACTAATACTTTTTCCCTCCACTCTACTATAGTCAATATTGCCAAAAGTGAATAAACCTACATCCTTTCAAACAGGCCGATACAGTACAGTGCGCTCCGATGGAGCGCACTGTTAACCTGCTCTTGGACGCGCGTTTTCCCTTACCCCTTATTCAGTAAGGGGAGGAAAACGCGTGTCCAACCCGCAGCACCTAATAGCGCCCTCAACATGCAAATGCATGTTGATGGCCCTATTAGGTATGTGCGCGATTTAGAAAGTAAAATGTGCAGCCAAGCCGCACATTTTACTTTAAGAAATTAGCACCTACCCAAAGGTAGGTGCTACTTTCTGCCGGCACCAGGAAAGTGCACAGAAAAGCAGTAAAAACTGCTTTTCTGTGCACCTTCCGACTTAATATCATGGCGATATTAAGTCGGAGGTCCTGAAGAGTAAAAAAAAGTTAAAAAAAAGAAAAAAAAATTTTAAATGGGCCGGCGGCTGTCGGGCCGAAAACCGGACGCTCAATTTTGCCGGCGTCCGGTTTCTGAGCCCGTGGCTGTCAGCGGGCTCGAGAACAGACGCCGGCAAAATTGAGCGTCGGCTGTCAAACCCGCTGACAGCTGCCGCTCCGGGTCAAAAGGAGGCGCCTCCTTTTGCCCATTTCTACCGCACCACCTAATTTAAATACTGTATTGCGCGCACAGGCAAGTGGCCTGTGCGCGCGCCAGGAGAGCGGGCATTTGTCCGCTCTCCCACGGACTTTACTGAATCGGCCCGAAAGTAATATACTACAAAATCTTTATTTAGCATAGTTAGCAAAATAGATCAAGGGAGGTTACCAGGACATGAAAATAGAACTCCTGGCTATCGCTATGGAACTGACTTTGGTGGTGTTAGAAAGAATGTGCAAATCATTTTTTACACATGGATTTTAAAAACTGATTTTTTTGCCATCATAACTAATTTTTTAAGAATTTATGAGTCATATCCATAGCCTATTAGGAAATTGGGAGCTCATGCAATCCCTTTCTGTTAACACAGAATACAACATGCTGGGTGCTGACAGTCTTTTCCATACTTTCCGTAAGGCGCTCCTTCTCCCCAAGCTGGCAAAAAGTTGAAGAGTGAGTCATTCATAAGCAATATAAAATGTACCTTTATCTGAAGGGGCTACAGGAGCATCTACAGCTGAAAACATTGAAAGTTTGGCTTCATCTATATCTTCTTGTGTGAATTCACCAGATTTCGCCCATTCTATTGATTGTTCAAAAGAGGACAACGTTGCTAATGAATTTGGATCCCTAAAGGGAAAAATTGCACATATAAATTATGATCAACAGAATAGCAATTTTCCTACTGCCAATTTCCTTTCTATTTACTCCCATAGATCAGGTGCTGTCTGTTGTGAAATGTAATTGACCAGTGACAGGAAACTGTCTGTGTCTTTCCTCCAGCTTTGTATGGTCCTTCCTGCTTTAAGCATTTCTCCAGCTACACTGAACTGAAAAACTGAAGCATAACTTTGAAAATTCTCTATCAAATAAAATGTATCCTTCGATGAAGGTGAAGTTTGTGGGGCAATCAATCTTTCTGGACACCACTGAAATATCACCTGATTCAAGGGATGCACTGTAAAAACATGCAAAAGATCAGGAGTTTTCCATTTGCTCCCATGTCAGGGGTCTTGTCCATGTTATTCCTACAGAGATTTGTGCCTCAAAGCAGAGGGAAGGTTCCTATTCATACCCCAGCTCAGTCTAGACTCCTGGGTTTTGCCTCCCTGCCAGGGATGAAAACCTTTACTGACACTGCTACTTAACCTAGAGTGCCACCTGTAGTTCCTCATTTCTCTGTCTCCAGCAGATGGTAGAGGTTTAAAACTTGCAATCTGGATTTAAAAGAGGAAGATGGATTTCTTTCAGGAGTTTCCTCCTAGGGGGTTGTTAGGTCCCTGGTAGGGGCCATCTTCCCTGGCTGAGGTGGATGAGTAGGAGGTTGGTGACACTTGGTGCTATCTCGTCCCTGGACACTGAGGAATTTTCAATTAGCTGGTACATAAGAACATAAGAAATTGCCATGCTGGGTCAGACCAAGGGTCCATCAAGCCCAGCATCCTGTTTCCAACAGAGGCCAAACCAGGCCACAAGAACCTGGCAAGTACCCAAACACCAAGAAGATCCCATGCTACTGATGCAATTAATAGCAGTGGCTATTCCCTAAGTAAACTTGATTAGTAGCCGTTAATGGACTTCTCCTCCAAGAACTTATCCAAACCTTTTTTGAACCCAGCTACACTAACTGCACTAACCACATCCTCTGGCAACAAATTCCAGAGTTTTATTGTGCGTTGAGTGAAAAAGAATTTTCTCCGATTAGTCTTAAATGTGCTACTTGCTAACTTCATGGAATGCCCCTAGTCCTTCTATTATTCGAAAGTGTAAATAACTGATCCCCCTCTGAACCAGCAGCCGCTCTGCAGCATTAAGGAAAGTATTTTTGTCTTTAGCTATTATAGAAAAAAAAAAAAAAAAAGAAACCTGATAATTTTACACAGCGGCTTGGAGAGGGTTTCTCAATTTTGGCTGGCTCTATGAGTGATTGCTGATAAAACACCACACAGGTGAAAGCCAGCAGTAGCTGGGCATCTCGGCTTTGAGACCGCTGCAGTAAGTAATGAGGAGTCCACACCTGTGGGATGCACATGGCGCCAGCCAAGGATTGTGTCAAGGCTTGCCGCTCATGCGGGTACAAGCTTGTCTCACCCGTGCAAATTTGTGCACATGCTGCTTCTCCAGGGAAGAAGGCAGCTCGGCTGGTACAGGCTCCGTTTCGGCACTTAAGAGTTCAGACTCTCCATTTCAGCATGTAAAAGGCCTATGAGGTTGTCGGGAGCCACCACAGATCCTTTTCCCATGAGGGTGGAAGTGGCAGCCATCATGAGTACAGTAGCAGCAGCATGGGCGGCAGGGACTCCTCTCCTCCCTTATCGCCTGCCATATAGTCATGCAAAGAGGCTGGAAACCTTGGAAGATGAGGAGGACTTAAATCAGGAGGATTTCTCAGGCCTTTTCCCTCAGATTTTGTGTTACTTCTCCTCAGCATATCTGGTTAGAAAGGTAGCAGGGGAGAGGTGCCCTCATTCCTAGAATCGGCTGCAAGGTGACTCAAGTCTTGCAAAAAGACATCACCAAACATCCTGAGGATGCCTGGCTTGGCTAGGCAGCGAGGCAGTCCCATGGAGGAGTCTCAGGACTCAGAGGGCGATGATGTTCCATCTGATGGGTCTCTGGGGGCGGAGTCTCATCAGGACTTTCCAAAACTGAATATGGAGAAGGTGCTAGTAATCGAAGGGAAGGACCCAAAGGGTCCATCCACATGTCCTTAAACAGCTAGGCATCAAACTTCTTCAGGTGGAATCGGACCAGGAAGGGGTGTACCCCATCATGGTCAGCTTAAGAGATCTGGCGAAGGATTTTCCCTTTCACAAGTTGGTAAAGCAGCTTGTCATCAAGGAGTGGGGTACCCCCGAGACCCTGGCAAAGTTGTACCCATTACTGGAGGAGACACTTGAGCTTGGTAGATGCTTCAGTCTCGGTGGTGACCAAGAAAACTACCATTCCAGTGACAAGGTTTGCCACGCTGAAAGATGTGCAGGACCAGAAGCTGGACGTCACCCTAAGATAATTTTTGAGGTTTCTGATTTGGGTATCCGGGCTGCGCTTTGCAGCAGTTTTATGAAGAGAACTTGTTTGCTTGAAACTGTCCTTCACAAATCAGGTGGAGCGCTTGAAGGCAGCAGTGGCCTATGTGGAGGATATCTTGTATGACTTGCTTAGGATGTCCTTCAGAGTTATGATGTCAGTTTCAGCCAGGTGGCAGCTCTGGTTAACAAATTGGTCTGTAGATGTTTGATCAAAGTCTCAGCTAGGGGCCTTCCCGATTAAAGGCATGTTTGGGAAGGAATTAGTGTAGCTGGTGAAGCATGTGGGGGAGTCCAAGGGACATATATTGCCAGAGGACAAGCCAAAGAGGGGAAAGATATTCTTTCCTACCCAGTCACCTTTTAGAGATTACAGATATCATCGACAGAACAGTGGCCCTTTGGCAATACAGAGGCAAAGCTTGGGCAGGACCCAGTCCTTTCGAGTTGAGCGAAAGCCAATCCAAGATACCCCTGGTGAAGGAACCATGGGAGCTAAGTCTTCACAATGAAGTAAGGCCGGTCCACTCTTCCCTTATGGCTGTCAGAGAAGGGTAGCGGTTGGCCCACTTTTATGAGCGTACCAGAACAATTGACCGGTGAGGCTTGGGAGTGATAAAATGATGGCCACGTGTTAGAATTTACGCACCTTGTGTGGGAAGCCTTCATTTCCCCTGGTACTACATGTGCTAAACAGGTAGCTGTTCACGACACATAGATCACTTGTGACAGCTAAAAGTGATGGTACTGGTTCCCCGAGAAGAATGGGAAAAAGATTGGTATTCCATTTATTTTGTGGTCCCAAAAAAGGAAGGGATATTCAAACTGATTTTAGATTTAACGAAGGTCAATGCAGCCCTCAAGGTACCATAGTTTCATATGGAGATGCTGAGTTCGGACATAGCAGCAGTTCACAAGGAAGAGTTCCTAATGTCACTAGACCTCACAGAGGTATACCTACATATCCCAGCCAGCCAGGAGCACCAGAAGTTCTTGAAGTTTATAATTCAAGGAGACCATTTTCAATTTTGTGCCCTTCCTTTCATTTTGGCGACAGCTCTGCATATGTTCACCAAAGTGGCAGTAGCCCTTTGGAAGGGAGGTGTGCCAGTATACCTAAATCTGGACAACTAACTTATTCAGACAAATTCGGTGGACATCGGTCACAGCTGGTGGTACAGCAGGTCCTTGAGAGGTTGAGGGCTCTGGGCTGGGTGGTGAACCTAGCGAAGAGCCATCCAATGCCATCCCAATTCTTGGAGTACCTAGGGGATCGATTTGACACCTGGACTGGTATGATGTTTCTCATGGAGGACAGTATGGTGAAGCTGCAAAGTCAGGTTTGCTGCCTGTTGTGACTCAAGGTGCTCAGAGTTTGGATTATTTGCAGGTCTGGGGGTTTAGGGCATCAATGCTAGATCTAGTCCCCTCGGTGTTTGTGCATATGTGGTCCCTTCAAAAAGCACTCCCCTCCCCTTGGATCTCATTATCGGAGGAGTTGCAAATTCCTCTTCCACTCAGGGAGGGGCTTGGTTGGATCAATCTGGAAAGGAGGATGGAGTTGGAAATCCCAAATTGGATGACAGGGACTGCCGATGCCACTCTCTCCGATTGAGGAGTGGTGTAGCAGAAGCAGACTGCATAGGGTCAATGGTCAAAGGAGGAGGCATTATGGTCTATCAGTCAGCTTAGCCTTGTTTTTTTTAACATAGAACTCGCACTGCCCGATGTAACTATCGGACAATGCAACGACGGTGACTTATATCAACCGACAGGGAGAGACCAAAAGTTGGATGGTTAATCAGGAGGCTCAATTGTTGATTTAATGGTCAGAGCAGCACCTAGAAGTTCTGGCAGCATCTCAAACAGCCAGAGTGGACAACATGTAGGTGGATTTTCTCACTAGGCAAAAGTTTGATATCTGAGATGGGAGCTATCAGAGAAAGCAATGCTTCTAATTCGGGTCAGGTGAGAAACGCTTCGCATGCAGGTGATTGCATAGAGACAAAATGCCAAGGCAGCCGCTTTTACAGTTGCAGGCGAGAACATGGAGCAGAAGGAATAGACACTCTGCTGCTACCATGGTCACTGGGGATTCTTCTTTACGTCTTTTTCCCATGGTCAGTGCTGGGCAGGGTGCTACAGCGCATAGACAGACACCCGAGTGAAGTGATTCTCATGGTTACAGAGTGACCACGTCTGCCATGGTTCATGGACCTAGTAAACTTGGGCGGAGGATGGTCCATTAGGTTTCGGTCACCTTCCGAGACAGTTGCACCAGAATCCCACATCTGTGGATCAGGCAGATCGCTTCTGTCTCGCAACTTTCTTTTTGAGAGGAATCGCTTGAGATAGGAGTACTCTCAGTATGTCATTACCACTTTACTGAAGGCCGGACAGCAATCTACATCCTTGGCTTATGTTAGGATGTGGAGATTTTTTAGATTTTGTGTGTTGAAAAGGGTGTGCAGCCTACTCGGGCTTCAATTTCCCATACCTTGACCTTTTTACAAAAGTTCTAGTGAGGGGTCTAGCTTATAATTTCCTTCTGGTACAGGTAGCAGCTTAATGCTGGCTTTGGGGTAAGGTGAAGGGAGTGTCCCTGGTCTCATGTTTGGCTGTGATTAGTTTTCATCAAGAGGCAAAATGCTTGTGGCTCCGAATGTGGAAGGTGTCTCTCTCATGGAATCTTAATTTGGTGATGAAGGTGACATGTGAGGTTCCATTCGAGTCATTACAGAGGACAACTCTAAAGGATTTAGTCCTGAAAGTGAATTTCTTTTGGTGGCAATTTGTTCGGCAGAGAATTTCAGAGCTTCAGGTGTTGTCTTGTAGAGATCCCTTTCTTCAGTTTACAGAGAATGGGGTGACCTTGCGAACAGTGCCCTCATTTCTGCTGAAGGTTGTTTCGGCCTTTCATCTTATCAAACAGTGGAACTTCCCGTCTTTCCGAATTTGGATTAGTCGATGTCGCACATGAAGGAACTTCATGTGTTGAATATGTGTTATGGTTATTGATGTTTGGGTGGATCCTTGGACACTGTGGCAGCTGACCACACCCACGGGGGGCAGTCCCATGAGGGACCACAGTGTCAGGCTAGACTCTGGACACACAAACACAGATTTGAATCTTTTATTAAACAGTTTTGAAAATCACCAGAGGTGGCAGTAGTGAGTAGTGGATGTTGAGCCCGGCTGGGCAGGTCTCCCACAGAACACTGGAACAGCGAATCCTCTGCTAGGCCGTGCTGTAGTGGAAAGAGACTTAGAGATATGAGTACACAATGAGAAGCATTCAGAGTCCCAGGTAGAATTAGGAGAAGCTCCGAGACAGGGAGAGCAGGCCCTCGAGGAGCGAGTACCTGATCCCTTAAGAGCAGAGAGACTCAGCTGTATTCTACCCCCGTAGCAGTAACAGAGATTCCACTAGACAAGAGGTCTGGCACCGGAACAGGGGGCAGGCCCTCGAGGAGCGAGTACCTGGTTCCAGTGAAGCATTACTGTGGAACAGATGGTAGTTGTACTCACAGATGGAAACTGTTAATGAAGTCTTCCAAGTACAAAGGTTTGAAGATGCAGGCAGCGACTCAGGGAACATGGGCCCTCGAGGAGCGAGTACCGGTTTCCTGATAGCACCTGAAAGAAGCAGAATAGGCCCCTGAGGAGCGGGTACCCAGTTAGCAATCCCGAAGGGTGTAAGAGTTCCAGATAACGCTGGAGTGGCAGAGCAGCTTCGATACGGAGAGTGAATCCCATCCATAAGGTTTTCGTTGCTAACTCGATGAGCTAGCAAATACTGTAGGCTTAAATATCTGGGCAGCGTGACGTCATATCAGGGGGAAATAAAGATGAGGGTGGCGTGCACACGCACGCCCTAAGGTACCTTGGAGGAACATGGCATGAGGCAGCACCAAAGCCGGTCTGGGGATGCCAGAAAGGACGGCAAACAGACGCCGCGGCAGCCAGTAGTCCGAGGTGAGCGGGAGGAGCCGCAAGTAGTGAGAGGTAGGTGGGGCGAAGCTGTCGAAGACAGACAGTCGCAACAATATGTGGCAGCATTGTAAGATATCTCTAGGTGTCTAATAGTTTCCAGAGACCTGAACATATTTTTGTGCTTTAGAATGGGCCAAGAAAAGGGTGCAGGGCATCCAAGGCTACTATTGTGGAATGGCTGAAGACCATCCAGTGTTGTGGAATGGCTGAAGGAGAGTAAGGGCTCACTTGACTCGGGTTCATGCAACCTCATGGGACGAGTATCAGCTGGTTTCTTCACAATAAATATGTCGGGTGGCTACTTGGAAATTACGCACTTTCTCCAGACATTACCAGTTGGATGTCTGGGATCCAGACTCTACGGGGTTTGGAGAGAATGTACTGTGAGTGGAGTTATCACGTTCCCGCCCAGTACAGGGGAGCTTGGATACAATCCAGGAGTCTGGACTGATCTGGGGTATGAACAGGAAAGGAAAATTGGTTCTTACCTGCTAATTTTTATTCCTGGAATATCACAGATCAGTCCAGAACCCCACCCGTTCAGTAAAGCCCGCTCATCATGGCAGTTTGGTTACATGATCTTCTGCTTAATGTTGTTGAAACAGGTTTTCCATAGAGAGACTGCCTCCCTTCTGCTCGTTGAGTGTCTCGGTAATTGTTATAGGTATTCTCATCTTGGCTTGGGTACAGGTTATACTGAGGAACAACTAGCAAAGTGGTTCTCAACCGGCGTGTTGTGACACCAGTGTGTCGCCAAGCACATGCCGGTATGTTGCCAAACTTCTTGGTCCCCCATTGGCCCAGCTGCTGCCCCTACCCCAGCGAAATGTAAACATTTCCTCTGCCCAGGCTTAAAATGCTGAAAGCCTGGGCAAAACAGGGCAGGAGAGCTGGAGTCAGAGGCACCAGCATGGACTCTTCTTCCCGCCCCCCTGCGGCCCAGAAGAGGAAGTGCAGTGTAGCAGCCACAAAAACGGGAAGAAGAGACCATGCTAGGTAAAGTGTGTGCAGCATTTGTCCGAAGAAGAACAATGTGGCCTGGAGCAAAATGAGGAGTATAGTCAGCCCCCGTGGCCAATGGGACTCCTTTCTCTAGGCTGCAAGGGCTAGAAAAGGTGGCTGTTCTGCCACTAGTTGTTTGATGGGGGGAGAGAGAGTGAGTGAGCATGTGTGTGTGAGTCATTGAGAGCCTGTATGTGCAAGTGTATGTTTGAGATTCTTTGTGTGTGAGAGATAGCACTGTAAGCATGTAAGTTTATGTTTATGTAAGTGAGAGAGCATGTATATGTATGATTAAAAGCCTGTGTGTTTATGAGTAAAAGCATGTGGGTAATTGTGTGATTGAGAGCCTATGTAAGAGAGAAAGAGCATGTATATGTGTATGTGATTGAGAGAGCTTGTGTGGGACAGAGGAGAAAGTTGCAAGCAACCCCCCCCCTCTTCCTCCTAATTCACAACAATCTCAGGGCACCTGGAAATCAAATATTTCCAGGTATGGAGGGCAGAGCATTTTTTTTATCATTATTTTTAATTACAAGGTCTCTGTTTTTAAATATTTTTTGTTTTCTAGAAATTTTTTATATGAGGTTTTAATTGTTGGATATTCCATTCATCAGCTGTTTTGAAATAATCTGTTCTTTTTATTAGTATGGTTTTACTGTTATTGATTTTATATTTCTTGATTTTATGAAGACTGGTGATTTCCCTTTTTCCTTTGTTGCACTGCATAAAGAGACTGGCTTGTTGCAGTTTCTAGTTCGGTTTTTGTCTGCATGTTTCTATTTATTCTTTATGGTCTCTTTATTCTTTGTTAGGTGAGGGTCTGCACATGTGATTGAGGTGAGGTATTCTGCTGCATGTAGTTTCTAGGTAGGGCTCTATAGCAGCCAGGCTTGTTCCATTTTCCTAATAGAAGAATTGGAGTTTTAATGTCTGGTGTAATATTTTCAGTGTTGCCTTTACTTAGATAAGGTGGTTACTGTTTGAGTGCTGGAAGTTGGTGCTGTTCTGGTATGGGAGGTTTACTATTTATATAATTTCTGTTCAGAGAGAGTACTCATCTTTCCCTTATGTCATTCTTACCAATAAAAGTAATACAGGGCTTTTTGTTTTCCACCATAGATTGTAATGAGCAGTGTGTCACACATGTGGGCGTTGTCCGCCAGATGGGTCATGATGGGAAAAAGGTTGAGAACCACTGCTCTAGGATGAGTAGCAGGTGGCATGCTAGACTAAGTAGTAGTGTCAGTAAAGATTTTCTTCTCTGTCTTCATCTGCTGGCAGGGAGTCAAAACCCAGGAGTCTGGACTGATCTGTAGTATTCCAGAAACAAAAATTAGCAGGTAAGAACCAAATTTCCTATCCAGTTTTAGAGGCTTGAAGACTGATCCCACATGCTGTGCGTCTTCCTTTTAAAGAATGCCTGCTTTTGTCTGCCATGTTAACCTCATCTTCAAGGTCAGGGACAAGTTGTGAAGAATTCTCACCCAGACAGTCTAGCTCTAAAAAGGTTAGCAGCCAGGTAGTCCTGCAAACCAGATCACTTAACTCACCAAGGACAAAACACACTAGGCAGTCCCATAGCTCAATATGATATTCCCCACTTCCGCAAAAGAATAGATGCTGCATTGGCCTGCTCTGCACAGGGCACCGCTCTAGAAACTACTAAGATATAAAAAAAAAAAGCAAGCTTTTGAAATTAGGATTCCTAACCTATGCTCACTGTTATACTGTGAAATTAAATGTTTCTCTAAGAGGGGGGTTTTCCCCAGTTGGCTCTTGAGCAGGGCCAGATTTACAGCTGTTTGATCCTAGATGAAGGGGGTGCCCATCTCTGAACTTCCAGCAAAAGGAGAGGACCCCTCTCTCTGGGCTCCTTTACAGGACCCTTGCCCATCTGCCCATCTACCCACCTACCCCCTTCCACCATTGTACACTTTCTAGGTTCTCCTCTTCTAGTTTTCCCTATCACAACCTTAGCCCCTTCCCGGCTCCTCTCCCTTCTAGATCCCCCTTGGCCACTTACTGGGTTCTCTCTCCCTTTTACCCACTCTCTCCCACCCCACCCTCAAAGGATGGGGTGGGTTAGGATCACACATCACATGCTAAAATTTTCCTTCTAATGTTTCCATTGAAACTGAAGCTTGAAGATTGGTGCCAGAAGGACCATGGGGCCTCTTGTAGCATGAGTGCCCTCCCTTGACATGGATTCTGAGTGGGAGTGCAGGTTGTATTCTTTAACCCTCCTGCTACCAGGACAGCGAGGTTGTGGGCAGATTGGACTTGCTAAGACAGCAAGTTTGCTTATCATAAACAGGGCTCTCTATAGACAGCAGGATGAATTAGCCATAAGACATGGTGATGTCGTCCAAACGAATTCCTATCTCTAGCTTTAACTACTGAGCATATGCAGGTGCACTGCCTCACGAGTCCCTCAGTTGATTGTGGAGCTTAGCTTTAGCTAGGTAGTTGACTCTCCAGGAAGGCAGGCAGGAATTAAGCATGACTAATTCACCCTGTCTATGAAGAAACCCATTTATGGTAAGCAGGGCTTTCTCTGTCAAAAAGCAGGGCTAAACTCTAGCCATTGCTCATGAAAAATCCCAAGCTAAGAGTTGCGTGGCAAGGTACTTACATAATAAGCAACCAAGAACCCTGGTAGAGAATAGAATACTAGGTAAACAGACTATGCAAAACTGCTTGTCCAAAGTACTGTCACTTCCTGAGAGACTGTCTAGACAGTAATGGGATGTGAATGTATAAACTGACAGCCAAGCTGCAGCTTTGCAAATTTCTTCGATTGAGACGGCTCTTAGACTAGCCACTAAGGTGCTTCTAAGCCATGGCTCTCTCTTGGTGAGCCTTGACAGAGTCTGTGATTTGAAGGCCAGCCTGCTCACAGCAATGCACAATATAGTCTGTTAGCCAGTTGGACAAGATACACTTTTCAACAGCCTCACCTAGTCTGTTGGGATCAAAAGATACCAACAGTTGAAAAACACAGAAATCATTTTAGGTAGAAATTCAGGATGAGTGTGGAGCACTACTCTATTGTGAAAAAACTGCAAGCACAGAGTATGAAACTAATGCTTGCAGCTTGCTGACTCTTCTAGCAGAAATAGCAGCAATTGACACTATCACCTTCTATGTAAAAAAAACCTTTCAGGCAGTAGACTCCAGAAACTCATAGGGAGATGACTAAGATCCCCTGACACAGATGATTTCACAAGTATATCATAAATCTGTCAAAGGTTGAATGGAGATTAGTTGTCATCTACATGAAGACATAAGCAGCGAATGCACTGCGATGCATGTTCACTGATAATGTAGTAAGAAATGATGAGAGGGAGTAGTAATATTGAAGCAGATGTTTTGGGGGCACAGGTGAACAGGTCTAGAGAGCCTGCTTGACACCAAGAGAAACTGTTCCATTTAAGAACATATGGTTTTCTGGCAGACAGCTTCGTAGCTGAAATCACATGTCCTCAACTCCTTGGATAGCGACAATAAGGAAACAAGTGGTCAATATCCATGCCTCAAATTGAGGGAGGGGAGGCTTGGATGACAAACAACCCCTCTCCTGTGTCAGTAGAATCTGATCTGCTCCCAAAGGGATGGGAAGAAAGAGGACAGACAAATTGATGAAGTAGGAGAACCATACTTGCATAGGCCGAGCCAAGGCAATGAGGATAAAGTGTGCCTGATCCTTGCCACTAATGGAAGTTAAGGAATTGCATACAGGAGATGTGCATCCCACTTTAGAAGAGAAGCATCCAGAGTGGATCTGAACTCAAAGAATGGAGCAAAATTTGACAACAGCTTTCTGATGCAAAATATTCAAATGTAGGGTGATCCCAGAGGTTGAACAGTCTGTCTGTCACACCCTGGTCTAGACACCACTTGTAGGGTTGAAAAACCCTACTGAAGTGGTTTGCCAGTTTTGGAAATGCTAGGAAGGTAAAGTGCTTGAAGAAAAGTGCCATGATTAATAGTCCCATCCCAAATCCCCTGAGATTCCTGGCAGAGAGTCCAAGACCTTGTGCCGCCTCTTGAGTTCACTTAGAACATTGGCACTTAGTTGTCAGTTTGGATCAGTAATATTTTCCCTAAAGGAGATGCAAAAATAGCCTCAGTGCATATCGAATGGCTTGAAGCTCCAAAGAGTTTGATTTGGAACAGACGCTCTCCTACTAACAAACAAAGTTCCTTGAGTTTGGAAGGAGCACAGGTGCGCATCCTAGCCTTTGGTGAACACACCTGTCGCCAGCATTTACTGATGTGGCTGAGTCCCAAGAGGGACATTTACTGCCAGGACTTCTGGTTCCAGCCACCAATGGAGGAATTTTATCATCTCCATGGTAACTCATACAGGATGTGACAGGGACTGACATTTGATACCAATGAAAACAGAGGCTCCACTGGAGAATACTCATATTCAGGCGTATCATGGTAACCACATGCCCCTCTGCCCCCATGTGCCTGAGAACAATCAGAACTACTCGGCCGGAAATGTAACAAGTTTTGGACTAGTGCTTGAAGACACCGCCCATTCCAATGGGAAGAACGCTTTCTTCTTCAGTGAATCTATCCATGACACAAAGAATTTGATTCTCCCGAAAAGCATGAGATATGACTTGGCAAAGTGGACTATGAATCCTAGTGACTGAAGGAGCTGGATCATCTTCTGTAGGGCATTTAACACCCATGCTTGATAAGGTCCCATCACCAGCCAGTTGCCCAGGGAAGGAAAAACACACATCCTCCGATGACGGTGTGCTACCACAACTGCTAGGCATTTTATGAAGACTCTCAGGGCAGCTGAGAGACTGAAGGGTAGAGCAGTGTATTGTTAGTGAGAAAAATCCACCATGAATCTCAAATCCAGAGCACACATCCAGCCTCCTGCTTGGATGAAGGGTAGGGTGATGTGGAAGGCATTCATTTTGAACTTCTCCCATTACAGATTTGTTCATTCTTTGTAAATCCAGGCTAGGTCTCAATCCCCCCTTCTTGGAGATAAGGAAATAGCAGGAATAGAACCTCTTGCCATAGTCTTTGGGAAGGACAGATTTTATTGTCCAACTCCACCTTGAGATGATCTGGGTTGAGATCTGGACTGAAAGCTAAACATTAATGTAGCACTGGGGGAAGAAAGAAGCACAAATGATAGCCAGATTCCACAATTTTGAGGCTCCAATAGTCCTTGGTAATCTTCCACCACTCCTGAGGAACAGTTGAATCCTGCTTCCTACTGGAAGGGACAATGCCTGGTGGTTGAATTTCATCAAAAACTGAACCCAGGTTTAGGCCAAATCTGCTGTAGCATCTTAGACTGATATCTCTTACAAAGCTGACTGTAGATCAGAAGCTGTTTTTGCAGCAGTGTAAGTGGAGTACGATACCACTGAAATTTGTGGATGGGTCACTTATAAAAGAAGAATGTCTAAAGGAAGAAAGCTGCTCATCTCCCACCAAGTGAATGGCCACATCCTGTTCTTTAACCTGAGCAATATTTTCTCCAACTTTGTCCCTGAAGAGATCGATCCCCAACCAGCTGTCAGGGGTAGCGAGATTTGAATCCCCAGCCACGAAAGTTCAGAGCCTAGGAATTTGATAACAGAGCCACATGAACAGCAAAGACCTCCTAGTAAAGTTCAAGAGAAGAAAAGATAGAAAGAACCACCTATAAAAGCTCTCTATTGCATCAGCAGTAAGTGTGACCTCACTATTTATTACACATTTTGAAATCCGCAAATCCATATTCAGTGCGGATCACAATAAACACACATTACAAATTAAAATAACCTAAAACCCATTACAAACATAAAACAGTCTAAAAGCACATAACCAGCATACTATAAAATTGCATTCTAAATTAATGTGGTATACATGGGAAAACAAACTGGTTCAGTTCATATCTAAATAGGTTCTTTCAAGTTCAGATCAACAACGTATTATCTGAAAAAGTCAATCTCAAAACAGGAGTACCGCAGGGATCAGCCCTGTCCGCAACCCTCTAACATATATAGGCTGCCCTTATGTCATCTGCTAGCAGGTCTAGGAATCATACATTACATTTATGCAGACGATATTCAACTAATTTTACCAATCGATGACACACTAGAGAAAACGTTAACCTTAGCGAACATGTACCTAGACATTAAAAAAAACAACTGCTAAACCAAATGGAACTTGTGATCAATATTGAAAAAACAGAATTTCTACACTTAGAACGGAAAAATATGGAAATCATCAAAACTCCAATAATCCTCAAAGACAACCAGAAAATTGAACTAGCTGAAAAAGTATGAAACCTTGGAATAATAATGGACCCAGAAATCAATCTAAAACAACACATATCGCTAAAAGTAAAAGAAGGCTATGGAAAACTCATGGTACTCAGAAAACTAAAACCACTACAACACTAACTGATTTCAGAACAGTACTTCAAGCACTAGTGTTCTTCAGCACGGCCTACTGTAATGCCCTTTTACTAGGACTCCTGAATACAACATTAAGGTCACTTCAAATATTTCAAAACACAGCAGCTAGAATACTAACAGGAAAAAGGAGGGACCACCATATAACCGAAACCCTGGCAGAATTACATTGGCTACCTATTGAACATAGAATTAAATACAAAGCCCTATGTACCATACATAAACTAATACATGATGAAAAATCGGACTGGCTAAACACAGCATTACGAGTGCACGTCCCACACAGAAACCTTCGATCGGCAAATAAAGCACTCTTAACCATTCCCTCAGTAAAAACTGTGAGACTAACTCAAGTGAGAGAAAGGGCCTTATCTTTAGCAGGCCCCACACTTTGGAACACAATGCCCCTAGAGATCAGGTTGCAAAGAGATCTCAAAACCTTTAAGAAAAGTTTAAAAACTTGGCTTTTTAAACAAGCTTTTTATAAAGAGAATGGAGAATGAGAATGAAAATATACAGGAATAGGCAGAAGAACAACACCAGCACACAGCACTATTCTAAGAATGCGCATCTCAATAATCTATGGAATCTACCTCACAAACGTAATTGTAAACACTATATATATGATTTTTACCCGTGTACAGTACCTTACAGGTACACCTGGTCATGACCTCTTCAATAAATAAGTGATTGTCTTTAACGATTTATTGTAACTGAACCTTTTGTGGCACCTGTTAGAATGTACGATAGTATGCACACACTTACATTAATTTATGTGCCAAATGTAAACCGTTACGATGGTATATAGACGGTATAGAGACTATTTTAAATAAAATAAATACCTGTAAACACAGTTTCAAATAAAACTGCTTTAATTTGCAGTATATAAAGAAGTCCTGTCTGCTACACCTTTGCTGGTCCAAGAGCTTAGCTGTTGTCCACCCCACGAAAGTACTATTGGTTTGGTTGTTCTCTGGTCCCCTTTTTATGTCCCTAGTCTAGTTTATGGATGGTCCCAGGAAACAAGACGGAAGCCGATCCAATGTAGCAAGATGATTTGATCTTATGTATGTCTTTAAATTGTTTTTGTGTTATTATATGTTTTATGATTGTTGTAGCCCCTGAAGCAGCTCAGTCATAGGAACGAAACTTGGCCAGAGTTGGGCTTTATTTTCAACCATACCACATTGTAATAATATAGAATCCCTGTTTTTACGGATCTATTCTTTTGGTTGCTACCTCGTCTAGTTTATGCCTCAGATTTCACCTTCATATAAGTCCCTGGAACTAGATCCTGCTCTCGCCTGTTCATGCTCCAATCCTGGACTTCAATCCAGCTTAGTCTCTATGGTCACCAGAAGTCTTGCAGCCACCTGAGCCCATGAGGAACAACGGCTGTCATTAGACGAAGATGTTCCAGCCCATCCAGACCTCTTCAGAGCAGTGCAGACAGTGACAATAGGGAATGTTGGCCAACTTATGAATGTCCTCCTGCAGACTGCTGGCCCTCTACTACTGAAGATCTTGCTGCAGTATCAAAAGACTCATACACTGATTGGATGAGGTGGCACTCACACACTTCCACATCCAGAAGACCCTGCCAAAAGCCCTCCTGCTCTCTATCCAGAGTATCAACCAAGAGCTTCACTTTAGTGATGCAGTCATTTAAACATTGCATTATATAGAGCTGATGAACCAAGATGAGGGTGCTGGGCATCAAGCTCTTAAAGACCTTCTTCCCAAAACTGTCCAACAGTTTGGTATCCTTTCCCGCGGGATGATTGAGAAAATTCTGGTGTTTTTGGCCCATTTCAATGCTAACTCCAATATCACAGACTGGTGCAGTAGCTGGACTATACCAAAATTGGGAATTTGTTGAACTTTATATTTAAGGTCCAATTTCCTGGCTACTGGGGGAGCAGGCAGCTTGACTATCCCACATCCTGGTTTGTAGATCCTGCAGGATTTGAAGAACTAGGATTGCCTTTGTTTCAGTTTCCAGAATCCAGAGTGGACCAAAGACCTTGTGCGAGGTCCTGGTCCCTGCAAATGTTGACTCTGACTGCCTTACCCAGCCTGTGCAGGAATCTGGAATATGAAAGGTCCTCTGGTGGAGATTAATGCTCCAGCAGGACCCTTTTTCTGAACCAAGAGGTGAAGAGATGCTAACCCATGACCCCAATGAAGAGGATGGAAATTGGGTCATCTCTAAGGGGAAAACATTTGTAGCCTGTTCCAATCAGCAGAGCCTCACACTCCATCCTCAGAAAGCTGGCTAGACAACTTCTTCTGCAGAGGGCAGGTTATCTGACAGAGGCACTTCACAGAGAGTGTGATGGATGCCTGGAATGCCCTTCCAGAGGAAGTGGTGAAGACTAAATCTGTGAAGGATTTCAAAGGGGCATGGGATAAACACTGTGGATCCCTAAAAGGCGAGAGGATGGGAATAAATAAAAAAGCTAAACCGGCACGGAGCAGCAGTTACTACCCTTAAGAGAAACATGGGGGTAACCTGCATGGAGTGGCAGTTACTATCTTGGGAAGCTTTTGGGCAGACTAGATGGACCATTTTGCAGTCATTACTATGTTACTATATTCTCAGTTTCTGGGATTTCTGATGTAGATTCAAGGGGTAGAGACAGAGAGGCTCCCCCTTGAGGGAACAAATCAGACATCCTGGACAGGAGAGGCTGAAGGGTGCCCTCCTTATCACTGGCCACTAAATAGGTAAAGAAAGTCTAATTCCGCTAAAACCGGTACGATAAGACCTTCGTCTTGAGTATTGGTATAGTAAAAGAATTTAAATAAATAAATAAATGTTGTATGTGCTTCTCACCTGGCTGCACCATCTGCTTGGAATAGTCTTACTGAACTGATGCGTCATGCTCCCTCATGTTTAAATCCCATCTCTTTTTGAAATCACATTTAAATCTTAGGCTGATTGTCTGCTTTTAGTCTTTCAACTCACTTTTTTCTTTTTAACCACTGTTTTGCTTTATGAAATATCCCATCTCTTGTTCTGAATTTGTATTATTAGATTGTAAGCTCAATTGAGCAGGAACTGTCTTTTTTTTATGTTTGTTCAGCACTGCGTATGTCGTGCAAGCCTACAGAAATGTTAAGTAGTAGCAATAACAGCAGTAGCAATTAACTGAGTTGTGATCGAGTCCCAGGAACTTGTAACATATTATGGCAGTCAGCGATGGATATCTTGGAGTCTTTTAGAGTCAGACATCTGATTCACTGATGCCACTGACATATAGCCCTGCCCAGACATCAGCCTGCCAATATTTCTAGAAAAGCAAACTGTGGACAACTGATTATACTTGAACCATGACTGTACCTGAATGTAAGCCACTTTGACGTGCTAATTCAGGGAGCACATTTACTAACTAACTTAACGCCAGAAGCAGCACCTGTGCACATTCCCTTCCACTCTCCCATAGCTTGATTGGAAGTGTGGAGAGGGTAGCGCTGAGGGGGAAAATGACCCAAAAGGGAAGGGGAAACTCCCTTTATTCCTTTTCCTTTCCCTTGGGTGCAGACCTCTGCTGACTCATAACCAGACTAGTGGCTGGGGGGGGGGGGGGGGGGAGGGTACAAGCCTTCACCCCCAGGTTCCCCCTTCTCTTTGGATCCTAAACCTGGAAAGGCACAGAGTTTCAATCGCTCAACTGAGGGAGAGTATCAGACTGGTTTCACCTCAGGAGCTCAATCTGCTTCTTTTTTTTTTTTTTTTAAACAAGCAATCCCCACTAGAGAGATGCATATCCACCATCTGCTGGAGATGGAGAATATTGGCAGGTTGATGTTGGGGCAGGGCTATATGCCAGTGGAATCTGTGAATCAGTTGTCTTCGTCTCCATCTGCTGGTAGGAGTGCATAACCTTCCGGTGTGAACTGGCCTGCCTGAGTGCAGAGGAAGCTTTTTTTTTTTCTCTACCCAGCTTTTAGTACTGAAAATGCTATTGAGGGGCAACTGATTCAGTGAGGTAACTAAGAAATAGTTAAAAACAAGAAGACTGCAGGTCATACAAAATATTGAAAAATTAAGAGAGGTTACAAGTCTGTGCAGAAACTTGGACAAAATAATACCGAGGGGCTCATGAGGAAGTGCATGAGCTGGAACTCCCACAGATGCTCAGCAGTAAAACTTTACTGCGCTAGAAAGATAGGTCTGATGGCACTGTTGGATAACGTCATCCATATGTCATGGCTAACTCCGCTCTGCTTGTCAGCAGAGAAAGAAATAAGAAATGCTAGAAAGTGGGAATAGGTGCAGTATCCCTAAACACCCTCCTAATGAAAAATTCATCCCTGTTCTGAGGGGCCTCTGGAAGAGAGTTTACACACTCAAAATAGTGGGTGCACACAGATGTGTGAGGTGCTAATGAAGAGTGCTCACAATACAGAGGTGCTCAAGGTAGTCACCAGTTGCTACGTCTTAAGGTACTAGCGGCCATATAGTACTGTCACTGGAGCCAAAACTTGTGCCACAACTAGGGTTTTTTTTTCTGTGCTTCTTCATCAAATACTGCCACCAAAAATGCTGGTGCCACAGCATTCCTCCCAACATGGACTAGCACAAGCCTGACAGGAAGGACCACAGGAAGCTGGAGGCACACAGACAAGAAAACACATGACCTACTGCTATTGGTCTGTTTACTCCTTCACAGACTGTACTCATTGATACTGGTTGATGGGGGAATGTAACAGAAGATAAGTTTAAATTTTCCATAAATTCCTCTCTTTTCCTTCACACTACTGCTCAAGAAGTGAAAATCTGTCTATATCATTCTGGAATACATTCTCCAGAAATAGACACAATACTCCAAGTAAGGTCTTATGATTTGTACAAGAGCATTACCACCGCAAATTTTCTGCTGTTTATACTTTTCCCTGTGTATCCTAACATTTTAGTAGCGCTCCACATTAGCTAGTCTCTATTTTGTAGCACTTGGTCTTCCTAAATCTGGGCTATTTGAACATATAATATCCAACTTGTAAACATTTTTCTGGATACATTTTTCTGGATGCTTACCTGTAAGAATAGAAACCAAATATGCCACTGCTATCTAGTGTTGCACCTGCACCATATGCACCTCCTTTCTCTCGGATTTCTCTGTGCAGGAATTTAGCTGTCATCAGTTGACTAAGGATCTTAAGACTGATTAACAAGTGGGAAACAAATGAAAGATTATCAAAAGGCAACTTTTCAGGATCTGTTCTGCAACAAACATGATATGCCTATTCTTTCAAAGCTGATAAACAGAAATTTGCACATGTTAATATAAAATCCAATTCAAGTATCCAAAATTCCAGGCTGCAAAGAGTTCCTTATGCAGGTTTAGTCTGGAATTAGTTTGATTGGCCAGCTTATGGTTTGCTTGTATGAAAACCACACAGAACAGATTCATCTAGATTGAAACAAAAGGATTATTACGGAAATGTAAAAATCATAGGGAGAAAATTTTCTGTATAGGATTAAGCAGAAATTAGCCCACTATGCAGACTGTCAAAAGTTTGTGCGACAAGATATTTGAGAGCACATTCTTTCATTGCCTCAAATGATACTAAAAAGGTCCAATATCTGTAGAAAGATTGTTTTTCCTTAAGTACAAAATGGGAGGAATCCTATTTCAGATCCATTTAGCAAAATGCAACTTGCAAATCTAGTAAATAATCCATTCTTAGAATATTAAGATAAGAAATGCAAGCAAATTACAATGTAAATAAAACATGGATGTTGTCAAGAAATGAGTTATTACTTCATAAATGAAGTAGCTATGAATATATCCTTTGAACCCGTAAAAAATCCAAGGATCTTGTTCTTATCTTGCCAGGATAAATGTAAAAGCTCAATACAGCAACAATAACGCATCCCATCTAGCAGTCTTACTAAAGCTGTAATCAGGGAAACTCTGGCCAATCTGATGCTATTAATAACACTAGTCCCCAGTGCCTGGAAATATTCTACAAGACTCTACACTAGGGGCTACAGAGGGAACATCTAAAGAAGACCCTGAACCAGCCAGTCTTCAATCAGGGTATCCAAACCAGATGATTCTTTTATCTTCCGCTGAAAAAAAAGTCTTTGCACATTGTTGCTGAATATTATCACTGGCTCTCCCCAATTAGTTACAACCTGGGAGAACGTCTCCTTGGACAGATTTTATTCTCTGGGGTCTATCCTGTTGTGAGTGATTAAATCTACTTTTACAATCTCTACTCCCACTACAAGAGTTGCAAAGAGCTATTTTACATGCTTCTCTACCCAGTCTAATAGCAAGTTCTTCCACCACATTCAGACACCTGGTCTCCACTCAGGAACACACATATGCTACCACCATAGCATTAGCTGACAAGATTCTGTCTGCCTGACCCTAAAGAATAGGAGCAAATTGAAGAAGTGTCTTCCTTATTGCTCTGGTTTCTAAACTACCGATGGACCACTTGGTTTCTTTTTGATATCAATTGCCTTGAGTTAGTGAACACCCCAGCCCTGGAAACTGCCACTAGAGGAGACTCAAGATTATGGATCCACTTTCAAAAGCAAAACTGATTTACATCTGAGGGAGCCTCATGGTATACACCTGGGACTGAGGAGACTATTTCAAGAGTAAGGTCCTCTGCAAGGATTTCATGTGTAGCCTTGCCCAAGGAAACCCAAGACAGCTGCCAGGGAACCCAGTACCTAAAGATAAACCATGCACCTGATTCTGCAACTTTTGGATACTGTCACCTCTTAACCGGATCTGGCTTTCCCTCAGGTACTCCAGGGATTGAGAGGGCAGTAATTTGCTGTGGTCAAAACTGAAAACCTAGCACAGATCTTGCAATAAATGTATCACTCTGGCCATTACTGATACATTTTCCTGGGCTGACTTCACTCATATCAACAAATTGACCAGACATGAAATGCACCAAAATACCTTTTCTATACAGGGCCACCGCCACCACAACCATCACCTTGGAAAAAGATCTTGGAGCCATGACCAACCCAAAAGGGAGAGCCTGACATTGAATGTGCCCTCCAATCACAGCAAAGAGAAGATAATTCTGAAGCTCTTCTTTTATTGGGAAATGTAGCTATGACTGTCAGATCTAACACTATTAAAAATTCTCCTTGTTGCACTATTATAAATAGATTTCATAGTCTCCATACTGAAGTGGAACACTTGCAGAGAGTATGAAACAGGACAAAAGGTACCCTTCCTTCTTAGGTACCCCAAAGTAAATTGAGTACCAACCCTGACCCCCCTGAAAGGACAGGGCCCGTTTCTGAATAGAGTAACAAGGGGAAACCATAAAGTGTCTGAAATAGGATGGGAAAACTGTAGCGCATACCCATCCCTGATGACACCTAAGATCCATTGATCCAAAGTAATGTGGATCTATCTTCCGGTAAAAGGCTGACAAGCACCCACCTAGACGTTTTTGTTTTTTTTTTAATGGAGAGTGGCCTCCCACACTTTTATTGGAAGGTCTGGGAAGTTAAGGACAACCCCCGCCGCCTCCCACCCTAAGACTCCCTTCTTGGAACCTACTAAGCATCATACACTTGTAATCCCTAAAGTGGTTTCTAGTCAATGCTAGTTGTGATGTCCTCTAAGGCTTGTCTTCAAGTAAAATAGGAAATTTCAGTTTCCTCCATGGTTTCACCAGCTTTCCAAGATCTTTTCCAAATAAATTTCCCTTGAAGGAATGTTTGGCCCATCTTGTCTTGGAAATTAAATCTATTGACTAGTTACGTAACCATAGCGAAGGACAAACAGCTACAATGGAAGCCTGGACCTATTCATCAAATTATCCACCAAAAAGAATACCCTCGGTTCCATCTGAGCAGCATCCTCCAAAACCATCCCCAACATGCCAAGGAACTTTCTTGTGTGTGTTGAGACAAAAGCAATCTTGCCCTAGCAACAATACTGCTGCACACAGCAGCCTGCAGCACCATGCAAGCAGTCTCAGATGCTGCGTTTAAGCAGGCATCTATCTTCCTATCCTGGGCATCCTTGAAGACAGATCCCCTTTCCACAGGAATAGTCCTCCTCCTAGTGGCAGCGCAAATGAGTGTACCCCCACCTTAGGAATTTTCAGCGTTCCCTTTTCTGAACCAGGAGGAGGTACTGGAGAAAGCAGCATTGATTCAATTAGATAATTTTCTTCTAGAGCATAAGATATTGCATAGATTTCAATGTGGATTCTGAGCCACTCACAGTACCAAAACCCTTTTATTCTCGCTGAATATGTTCTTGTGGGAAATGTAAAGAGGGGGTGCTGTAATTCTAATCCCCTTTATCTATCCTCTGCATTTGATTCTGTGAATCAAACTATCTTGCTTGCTTGGAATTGGAATTTGTTGAAAGGTGCATGACAGGTGTCTCACCCCCTTGGGTCAGCTACTAGATGGCCCTAGGTCCCTGTTTAGAAACAACTTCTCTGTGAGCCTTCCATCCTATCCAGTCCCTCCCAAACTGAAGGGCTGGGATAGGTTGCCTTAGCCTATTTAGTGAAGCTATTTTAATATTCTGTGTGGTCAGTTTTATGTGGCCTGAGTGCAGTGAAGATGTCCCTTTTCTATTCCCTGATGAGGCCTCCCAGCCTTACCATGCTTCTGATTTTTGAAGAGAACTCTCATTGTGCACTCCCCGTCAGAGGGTCCCTTCTACTATTCGATACAGTGAGACAGTTTTGGACTTGATTCCCTTTGGGGACTCTCAGAAGACTGAAGACCTGTGGGCTCCACTCTACTTCCTAGGAGGACAAGACCGGTGACAGCACCTTATGAGTGAAATTTTGATGGTTGAAAATCTATCCAGATTTTTGCAATAAAGTAGTATTTTTGGATATTGTTTGTGGGCAGGTTTCTGACTTACCCTTCCCCATGGGGATCCAGGGCTAGGATAACCTGGTTCCCATATTCTAAAGACTTTCCTGCAAGAGAGGTCACAATTACTAAGACTGAGAATTAAGGACCAAGATCTATGGAGTTTCCCCACCAGCTCTCCAACCCCATGGGGGACCAGGAGAAGCTGGGTGTCTGTGCAAATCTGGACTCGAATAGGACTCTTTTGCATTTGAGAGGATCCTTCCAATATGATTCATATTTGGCTGCTGGGAAAGCTTTGTGCACTTTAAAATCACCACAGGAAGCTTTACGCAGGTACCTGAGATTAAGGACACCTACCCAGAAGAGAATCACAACTGTACCAGTCAGTTGTACTTTCACCTTTATGGAAAAATAGACTAATTTAACGGTTAATGAATCAGTAAACATTTAATACCCAAAGCCTTGCCCTACCTGGTTTGTCCCAGCATCTAACAGCACATACAGAAAGAAACACACCACTGCCTGGGCCATAAGCAAGAGCTTTCCCCCCACAAAATGATTCTACCCTTGGGACAGAGAGGAATGTATGGGAGGATGCATGCCCCAAAGAGTAAAAATACATGTGTGTGTCCTTGGGACCTAAACCCCTCAAGCAAAGGTTTCACTTGGTTCTCTTAGGATGTCAAGTACAAGTTAGATCCACTAATGGTCATTCAGACTGGAAAGACTGCCAGGTAGGTCTGCCGCAAGGGTCAGCCCTTTCATCAACTTTAATATATATTTGCAACCTCTTTGCACTATTATGGACGAACTTGGTTTAAATTTTGGATTTTATGCAGATGACATGGTAATGTTGGTGAAGTTTTGGCTTTTATTATCATGTCTCTGCATATTATCTCTTCTTGGTTATGTGGTAATTACCTGTTTCTCAACTCTGGCAATACTAAAGCGGTATAGATCTGTCATCGGCTGAGTGTTTGGAGTTGTCTATTGCAAGGATCCCTATATTTCTGAATCTGCTAGGGATCTGGGCTTTCAGGTTGACTCTAGTCTGTCTTATGTGTCTCAGATTCATGATTTATTAAAATAAGGGGTTTTTTAAACAGATTATTGCTGTGATTAAAGTACATCATTTCTCATGAAGACTTTTGAACTATAACAATCTTTTGAATTATCCACAATCTACTATAACAATTCATTATATATGGGTTTGCCCAACTGTCGATTATCTGTGCCTCAATTATTTCAGAATGCTGTAGCTCAACTGGTAATGGGTGGTTCTATTCATAATCATGCAACCCATAGAGTTTAAAATTCTTTGCCTGGTATTTAAAGCCTTCATACAAGATAGACCATCCTACATGGTCAACTTGCTTTCCCTGTATTCTCCCATCCCACCCCCTGAATATATGCATTCATCAGATAAACAATTACTTACTATCACTCCACTGAAGCATGCTCAATTACTCCTGAGCCTTCCCCATCAATGCCAAGTGGAATGCTTATTCACGTATAATGATTATCTTCATTTTAAGAAGATGCTTAAAATCTTTATTTCCAGATGCTTTTCCTAACTGTTTTGAATTTTGAACATTAAATATTTTACTGTTTACTATTAAGTTTTGCTTAGGTTTTATTGTTTTTGTGCAATGTATTGGGTTTGTTTTATATGGTGCTCTGTGTAACACTGTAATCCGCTTTACACAGATTTTTTGCTATTAGCAAAATATACATGTTTTTAAACAAATAAGATACAGTCTCGCCATTATGTTGCCCCTCTTAAAATTTATCTCTGGGGTATCCATTACATGGAGCTCAAATCCTTAATTAATTTATTCCACAGAAAAATTATGGATGATTTCCTTAAACTCGTCATTGTATGGTCTTTTTCGCAGTTAACAGATGCCTCTCCTTTTTCTTCTGTTACACTCAGCGTCCTTAGGGATTGTGAAATTATAGAAGTTCCCTTTCATGGAACAATTGAACCATAGCAGAAACATCCTCTTTCCTAGGGGACCATTCTCCCTCCTCCAATATTCCCTCCCATTCACTTACTCTTAAATCCTTAAGGTCTAAATGTGACAGAACTAAACCACAGGACTTTTTCCCCTCTAAATCCCCAACCTGAGGCCCACCCGATACCTGCCTAAAAGGAATCTCCTGAAAACTGCAGGCCTCCAAAGAAAATCCTTAACTGCAGCAGAAATGTCCTTTCTCCTGCAGGCAAGCGCAGCAGAGCTTTGCTGCTGATCCTGCCCACACCCTCCACAGGCCACAGCCTGCACAGAGCGTGGGTTTTTTTCCACGCTCCATGGCAACTGACATGACTCCCTCGAGACTCCTCCATTCTGCAGACTTCACCACTGCGGCCAGAAAGGTCAACAATAAAACAATGACTCATGCGGTAGCTCTTCGGAGCTATCTGTGCTGCCTCCCATTCTGGGCCTGAGGTGTTCTGGCAAGGCCTTCCTTTTTGTTGTTATTGAATTGATTGATTAAAACAGCAGACATCGCAGCAGGAGAGCAGAAGGGTACTGAAGAGCCAGAAGAAGCAGCTAAGGAGGGGGGAGATGGAGGGGAGGAGCAAGAATCACCTAACTCACCAGGCCCAGAAGGATCCCAGAAGCCCCCTGATCAAGAAGCTGCTCAACTGAGGGAGGAAGCACTAGGCTTTCACCTCAGGAGCTGCCTTCCTCTGAATCGCCACCTAGGCTAGGGCCACGTGCTTTCACTTCCTGAGCTAACAAACTCTTTCTTGAACAGCATTAGTCTAGAACACAAGATGTGCAGTGTACTATGCTGGAAATAGAGAATACTGACTTGCTGAGGTCAGCATGGATGCATATAAAGGGTGATTATTGTTATTCTCTGATTCCATCTGCTGATTAGGACGCATAACCCATGTATCTGGTCTTGTCTGAATGGATGATGAGAAAGGGATAATTTTCAGTGATGGTAGCAGGTAAGAATCCAGGTCCAATAACTGGAAGACCCCTAATCCACTGGCTAGACTTCCACCTCAGCAGCTGCCCAACCAAATTTCTATCTTCTTCACCTGGCCTAAGCAATCCTCCGTTCACAGCACAGAATGATTGCCTGCCATTTGCTGAAGAGAATGATGGCGTGTTGAGGTCAGCACAGAAGCCTATATAGGGTGACAACAGCAAGCCTGTTAGTCTCTGTCTCCATCTGCAGTCCATGCATCTGGACTGTTCTAGCTGGATGAAGAGGAACTGAATACTTCCATTAAGTTTATTATGTAATGTACATCAGCTCATCATTATTATTATATACTTTGTACCTGGCATAGTCTGGGCTTGTGTATGGAACAGTGCGAATACATTCAGCAACATAATTCACTTGGAAAGGAAGGGAGAAGTGTGTCTTCATTTGGCATGGCTTAAAGGTAGGATCCTAAAAGATCAACACATTAGCACACAAAAACTGCAAGTTATTACTTAAACAGGCAAAAGGAATAAAATCATCTATTTTCAGCTTTTACAGAAGTTTAACAGCTTAAGGATCCATGAAAGAAAAGATAGAAATTTCTACTTTAACTAGTACCTGAGGCACTCTGCCATTAAATCTTCAAGCAAAACTATGATTTCATTATCTGAACAAAAGCATCCAAATCTTCAGCAACATACTAACGATGGCAATACGGACATTTCATTTATTTATTGTTTAAATATTTATTTTATTTATATTTCACTTTTCACACTTTTTTCAGAACTTCAAAGAGGATTACATTCAGGTACTGTAGGTATTGTAAAGGCATCACCAGTTTTCTCTGGACATGAGTGAATTTGGCAGATTCTATAAGGTAACCAGTCTAAATTATACCTGCCCAGAAACTCTAATAGTTATTTTCATTTTCATTTATTAAAATGTATTAATCTCTTAACACAAAAAAATTGGTCTAAGTGATTTACAATAAAACAAACAAAATAATATAATTACATCAAATACAAACAACAAAATAATAAATTCTTCAAGACACTATAAAATAATTAAAAAATACAAAAAGGGAATCTGCATTAAACGGAAAATATCAAGAACATAATATAGCATAACATTATCATCATTGCATATTCAGAATTAGCTATAGGCATGGTGTAGGAGGAAGCTTTTGAGTGAACACCTAAATTTCTTCAAATTTTCTTGTACACGAATCTCATAGGGTAAGGAGTTCCAGGTAGAGAGAGCAGCTACAGGAAAAGCAGTTTCTCGTGTTGAAGAAAGATGGGTATAACGAACAGAAGGTATATCAAGTAAACCATGCTGTGATGACCTTAATTGATGGGTTGGCTGATATATTCTTAGTAGGGCATTAGTCCAGGGAGGAGAATCAGGACTAAGGAGTTTGTAGACAGTCATGCAATTTTGTACCAGAAACGCTCAGTAATTGATAACCATTTTAAGTGAGAAAGAATGGGTGTAATGTGATCAAATCGTTTTGTATTTGTAACTAATCTAACAGCTGAGTTAAGTAATAACTGTAATGGTTGCAAGGTGGATTTAGGTAAACCTAAAAACAGGCTATTACAATAATCAAGATGTGGAAAGATAATAGCTCGTTCGATAGTGTGAAAGTCAGAGTTGTAAAGTAGATGACACAATCCAGAAATCAAGTGTAACTTGAAAAACCCAGTTTTGAAAAGGGCTTTAATCTGAGGTTTGAAAGAGAGTGGCGTCAAGAAAAACGCCAAGACTTTTGATGGGTTTATTGAGTGTAAAGGAGAGATTATCAAACGTAATAGTGTCTTTTTGAAGCTCAGCGTGAGGTCGATGTATCAACAGAAACTCAGTTTTTTTGGTATTAAGAGAGTTTATTTATACCAGAACAGGGGAAGGGATATAGCTCTGCAATATTTGTTCTCTCATTTATCCATGAAATCCTAACTACAGAATTATATTTTCTTTAATATGTGTAGGCCTACTGGTTTGGAGAACATACACAAAAATATTCAAATTCAAATGAGTAGTACACACTGACCTGGATTACTACTTTAACTTTTCAAACTTTTCTTTTTGTTGGGGGAGGGGGAGAGGGTAGTGTCTCTTAAAAAAAACAACATGCTTTTCTGTAGTATGATATCACTGCAATCAAGTATATTCTCACTCTTCCTTGCATTTTCCTTCACAAATACAAAACTGTATAGCTGCAGCAAAAAACGAGCAAATTCAGCATGGTCTGCTCAGACATTCAGGCAAGCTCTCATGCTGGAATGGTCAAGGAAAGCAATTTCATGGGCATGAACTATAATACAGAATGTGCAAATATAATGGAGACATTTGGTGCTCACTCAGGCTATGGCTTGCAAAAATTATGTACACTAATAATTCCCATTACACTATTTCAATACTTACAGTAATCATCTTCTTTGTGATGCTGGAATGACGAGTCGTTTCACTTCCAAGAGGTAAAGATTTCTACAAGCAGAATGTTTTGCATTATACCAGTAATTAGACACAGGGCAGGGAATAGCTAAAGTATCAAAGCTATAACATACTACTTATTACATTTGCTTTGGCATTGAAAATACTAATGAATATGTAGCCTGCTACATTCACACAGTTTACAGTTTATTAAAATGTATGAATCGCCAAATTGTAGAAGACTCTAGGTGATTTACAACTAACACACAACTGAAATGGAGCAAAGACAAAATAAGGTAAAGTTAAACCACTTTAAAGGAAACTGTTCATCATCATATCATACTTTTAAAAGTCAGTAAACCAGTCATAGATTGAAATAAACTGTTAATTCTAACAAAATTTGATTACAAGCACTGCCTCTTCATCCATGCAGACCAATCCAAACGAGTGAGCTCTGCTCACTGATCAGCAAATGGAGAGAGAGAACAATAGGCTCCCTGTCGTCACCCCATATAGATATCCATGCTGAGCTCAGTCTACCAGTACTCTGTCTCCAGCAGATGGCAGATAAGCATCCTGTACTGGGTATTGAGACTTGGATAGATGCAGTGGAATCTAATAGGGGACTTCTCCCAAGGTGAAAGCCAAGTATTCCCTCTCTCAGTTAAGCGTGGTCCTCGATCTAGTAGGCACAAATTGAAGACAGCTCCCGCAGTGAAAATCTTGGTCTCCTTCCTATGGTTAAATAGTTCCAGGACCAGTGTTGCTGGTAGGATTGGTCTTCCCCCCCCCAATAACCTCCAACTCTTTCCTCTGTTGGCTGCACTCCTCCTGCTCCTTAATTTTAGTTTGTTTTCTGGATCAGCACCTCTCTCTTTAAGAGAGAACAGAGTAGAGGCTTGTTTATCCCTAGGAGTTTGATAAAGTAAAAAAAAAAAAAAAAGTCTATTGGCGACTTGAGCAGAGCGGCTACCATTTTTTTTCTGTGCAATACTGCTGGGGAAGCCATTCACAGGACAAGTGCCTAACATTCTGATTATCAGTGTTGCAGAAATGTTTGTCAGAGGGGGAATGGCTTTTTCTGTAAACCTTGGGAAAAAGCCCATACTCTGCATCAAGTGCAGGACCTGTACAGTGGAAGCACAGAAAAAAACTTTGCCGCATGCATGCTGAACTGGGATGTTATCCGGTTAGTGATTGAAATGCTCCAAGGTTGTTAGTAGAAGCAGGATATCTGAGGATTTTCCCCCCCATTAATGAGATGGTCACTGCAGGTTCTATGGCAGCCATCTTGGGACCACAAGGGAATCAGTGAGAATCAAAGTCTCTTTCTCTCACTCCTGTTCAGCAAGATTTTACTGATGTAACAGGTGAAGAAGGGCCAGGATTGGTTCCTTTTCCTGTGGACTCCTTTTCTAGGTCTGGGCCTAGGTTTCCAAATATTTTTTTAAATAGCAGGCCCTCTCATCAGTCAGAGTTTGGTACCTAATTCTGCTCCAGCTTTTTCCTTCTAGAAACAGAGCTAACAAGTCCAAAAAGGAGTTCTATAGGGATGGGAAAGAGATTCTCTCTGAATCGGAGTATTCCTTGGAAGGTTTTAAAGTTCCAGGGGGTGCCGACAGTAGAGAAGATCTAGAAGAGGAAGAATCCTACATGGTCTGCCTTTTTAAGGAGATGCTGTCATCTTTGATCACTCAGTCCTTGTGATCTCTGTGTGGTTTGTTTTAAATAAGTAATCAGAAAGGCAGGCAATAAACAGAAGTTCGCGTGTTTGTATTTCCCAACCCTCCCACCCCTCTGTAGCTCATCCTTTAATTTATTGGCAGGTGACATTTTCACACTAAAAAAAAAAAAAAAAAAATCAACCTTTTAACTAAAATTCAGAAATTCCCCACACCTTATCAAGAGTTTGATCATTCCCTTGTAGGTCACTACCAGATATATAATTAATACACTAATACATTTAAAGGACCCTAATTGTACGCATTCCTACTCCTTTAGCAACCTAAAACTTAAATAGGAACTGAAAAAATGTAAGATGAAAGCAGCAGTCCAACAGCAAAAGAGGGTCCTCCCAGTGTTTTGCATCGTGTCACATATGATTTTTTACCCACCGGTGAGAAACTGCACATGTGCATCGATGCAAAGAGCTCCTGGCTCTCAGAGAACGAGTTAGAAAGGCAGGAGCTGAGGCAAACAAAGAGGTATATAGATGAGACCTTCAGGGACATAGTAGCCAAGTCCCAACTCCAGTCTGGTAGCCCTGGTGCTGCCGGAGAGCATCAACCTGGTGCAAGGACCTGCTCTCCAGGTGTTACACTGTCCTCTTGCACCGAGGATGTCTCTCCCAGGGCTACTGCCCAGGAGGGAAGGGATAGGTCGACAGTCATAGTTGGTGATTGGATTATTAGGGATGTAGACAGATGGGTGGCTGGTGGGCATAAGGATCGCCTGGTAACATGCCTACCTGGTTCGAAGGTGGTGGATCTCACATATCATCTAGATAGGATTTTAGACAGTGCTAGGGAGGAGCTGGCTGTTGTGGTACATGTGGGCACCAACGACATAGGAAAATGTGGAAGGGAGCTTCTAGAAGCCAAATTTAGGCTCTTAGGTAGAAAGCTGAAATCAGAACCTCCAGGGTAGCATTCTCTGAAATGCTCCCTGTTCCACACGCAGGTCCCCAGAGGCAGGCAGAGCTCCGGAGTCCCAATACGTGGATGAGACAATTGTGCAAGGAAGAGGAAATCAGTTTTTAAGGAACTGGGGTACCTTTTGGGGAAGGGAGAGTCTTTTCCAAAGGGATGGGCTCCACCTTAACCAGGGTGGAACTAGGCTGCTGGTGCTAACCTTTAAAAAGGAGATAGAGCAGCTTTTAAATTAGAAAAAAGGGGAAAGCCGACAGTCGCTCAACAGCGCACAGTTCAGAGGGAGGTATCTTCAAATGATATTAATGAAGCATTAGAATTAGGGCATCCAAACAGAGAGGTTCCAATAATAACAAAAGTAGTCCAAGTGCCTATAATTAAAAACTAACTTGAGCTAAAAGATACCAATTTATTCCCGTCAACTAAAAAGCAGAATGTAAATACAAACAAAAAACACACTTTGAAATGTTTGAATGCTAATGCCAGAAGTCTAAGAAGTAAGATGAGAGAATTAGAGTGTACAGCAGTGAATGATGACTTAACTGGCATCAGAGACATGGTAGAAAGAGGATAACCAATGGGATAGTGCTACACTGGGGTACAAATTACATCGCAATGACAGAGAGGAGCATCTAGGTGGTGGTGTGGCGCTTTATGTCCGGGATGGCATAGAGACCAACAGGATACAGATCCTGCATGAGACTAAATGCACAATCAAATCTTTATGGGTAGAAATCCCTTATGTGTATACTACCGACCACTTAGCCAAGATGGTGAGACGGACAGTGAAATGCTAAGAGAAATTAGAGAAGCTCACCAAATTGGTAATGCAGTTATAATGGGAGATTTCAATTACCCCAATATTAACTGGGTAAGTGAAACATCAGGGCATGCAGAGAAAAAGTTCCTAGATGGAATAAATGACAATTTTATGGAGCAATAGTCTCAGGAACAGATGAGGGAGGGAGCAATTTTAGGTCTAATTCTCAGTGAAGAGTGGGATTTGGTGAGAGAGATAATGGTGGTGGGGCTGCATGGCAATAGTGATCATAATATGATCAAATTTGAATGACTGGAAGGGGGACAGTAAGAAAATCCACAGCTCTAGCGCTAAACTTTCAAAAGGGAAACTTTGATAAAATGAAAAAACCAACTGAAAAGTGCAGCTACAAATATAAAAAGTGTGCAAAAGGCCTGGATGGACACTGTTAAAAAATATCATCCTAGAAGCACAGTCCAGAAGTATTCCACACAATAAGAAATGTGGAAGGAAGGCAAAAAGATTACCAGCATGGTTAAAAGGTGAGGTGAAAGAGGTGAAAGAGGCTATTTTAGCCAAAAAATCTTAATTAAAAAACTGGAAGAAGGATCCATCAGAAGAAAATAGGATAAAGCATAAGCAGTGGCAAGTTAAATGTAAGACATTGATAAGACAAGCTAAGAGAATTTGATAAGAAGTTGGCCATAGAGGCAAAAACCCACAATACATACTTTTAAAATATATCAGAAGCAGAAAGCCTGAGTGGGAGTCTGTTGGATCATTAGAAGAGCAAAGAATTAAATAAAGAAGATAAGACCATCGTGAAAAGATTAAATGATTTATTTGCTTCGGTGTTTACTGAAGATGATATTAGGGAGATACCTGTGCCTTAGATTTTTTTTTGGTAATGATTCAGATGAACTGAACCAAATCACAGTTAACCTGGAAGATGTGGTAGGCCTAATTGACAAACTGAAGAGTAGCAAGCCACGTGGACCAGATGGTATACACCCCAAGTTTCTTGAAGAACTAAAAACTGAAATTTCAGACCTATTTCAATTAATTTGTAACCTATCATTAAAATCATCCATTGGATCTGAAGATTAGAAAATGGCCAATGTAAACCCGATATTTAAAAAGGGATCCAGGGATGATCCGGGAAACGACAGACCAGTGAGCCTGATTTCAGTGCCAGGAAAAATCATGGAAACTGTTAAAGAATAAAATCACAAAAAACATTTAGACAGACATTGATGGGACACATCCAATATGGATTTACCCAACAGAAGTCTTGCCTCACAAATCTCCTACATTTTTTTTTTTTTTGAAGGGGTGAATAAACACGTGGACAAAGGTGAACCGGTAGATGTGGTGTATTTGGATTTTCAGGTGTTCGACAAAGTCCCACATGAGAGGCTTCTAAGAAAACTAAAATGTCATGGGATAGGAGGCAATGTCCTTTTGTGGATTAAAAGACAGGAAACAGAGAGTAGGATTAAATGGTCTGTTTTCACAGTGGAAAAAGGTAAACAGTGAAGTGCTTCAGGGATCTGGACATAGAACAATGCTTTTTAATATATTTATAAATGATATGGAAAGGGGTACGATGAGTGAGGTGATCAAATTTGCGGATGACACAAAATTGAGTAGTTAAATCTCAAGAGGATTGTGATGAATTGCAAGAGGACCTTGCGAGACTGGAAGACTGAGCTTCTAAACGACAGATGAAATTTAATGTGGACAAGTGCAAAGTGATTCATATAGGGAAAAATAACCCTTGCTGTATCTTAGGAGTTACCACCCAGGAAAGAGAACTAGGCGTCATAGTGGATAATACATTGGAATCATCGGCTCAGTGTGCTATGGTGATGAAAAAAGCAAACAGAATGTTAGGAATTATTAGGAAGGGAATGGAAAATAAAATGGATGGATGTCATAATGGCTCTGTATTGCTCCATGGTGATACCGCATCTTGAATACCTTGTGCAATTCTGGTCACTACATCTAAAGATATAGTTGCACTGGAGAAAGCGCAGAGAAGGGTGACCAAAATAAGGGGTATGGAATGTCTGCCCTTTGAGGAAAGGCTAAAGAAGTTAGGGCTGTTCAGTTTGGAGAATAGTCAGAGGGGATATGATAGAGGTATACAAAATCATGAAAGGACTTGAACAAGTTAATGTAAATTGGTTATTTACTCTCTCGGATAGAAGGACCAGGGGGCACTCCATGAAGTTAGCAAGTAGCTCATTTAAAATAAATCTAAGAAAACTCTCTCTCAGCGCTCTGTAATTCATTGCCAGAGAATATGGTTACAGCAGTTAGTGTAACTGGGTTTAAAAAAGATTTGGATAAGTTCACAGAGGAAAAATCCATAAATTGCTATTAATTAATAAGCAATAGTAGCTTGTGACATTTAATGTTTGGGTACTTGCCAGGTACTTGTGACTTGGACTGGCCACTGTTGGAAACAGGATACTGGGCTTGATGTACCCCTGGTCTGACCCAGTATGGCATATCTTATGTTCTTACTGCAGAAGAGAAGGAGGAGAAGCCTTCTTCAGCATAGGACACTACTATGGTCTGCATTAGGAAGCCCTCTGTCTTTTCCTTTGCACGAGGTGGTCAAGAATTTAATTAATCTGGAATCGGTTTCCCCTGAAGTGAATTTTAGAGAAGAATGCTCTTTATTAAAATTGTATCCTTTGAGTCCTCAGCATAAGGAGAAGTTTAAATTCCCAAGGGTGGATGACTTATTGTGGTCCCTAACTAAATGGACCTCTATTCCTGTAGGAGGTGGAGCTGCCTTGAAAAATGCGCTGGACAGGAAGATATAATCTGTTTTGAAGCAGGCCTTTGAAGGAGCAAGCATGGTGCTGCAGATAGTATCTTATAGCTGCATTGTAGCGAGGTCTGGTTTACCCTTGTTTCAGCTCATCCAAGAGGATCTCCTGCAGTCTAATAGAGATGTTATGGAAAGTGCCACTTCTTTAGAGTCAGGGCAGATTATTTGGCTTCCATTGTGGCACTAGAAAACACCTTTGATTATGAAATTGGTTGACTGTTTCAAAGACCAAGCTGACAAAGCTTCCCTTTAAAGGCAATCTCTTTTGGTGAGGATCTTGAAAAGATGTCCAAAGCATGGAGGGATTTGAAGATGCCCAAATTACTGAAGGACTGACCAAGAGATTTTACCTAGTCAGCTCTGGGGCATAGTAGATTCTGTTATATTAGGAGAAGTAAGCAGGGACGAACCTACAACTTTCAGAAGTCATAGTATTTTGGCAGATTTCAGTCCTTTCAGTCTTCTAAAAGAGGTAGAAATGGAGGATTTTCTGGGTCTGCAGCTACCTCCTGGAGTTCCCAGTGAGTGCTGGGGGATCTAAACCACAATTCAAGAAATAATCTGTCCAAGTTTTATTGGAGTTAGGTCCATATTACTTCAGAACATGGGTCCTGGACATAATTCTACAGGGTTATGCCTTAGCATTCTCCATCCTGTTTCATAATTCTCCTTGCCATTCTGTCCAGAAGAGACAAAAAACTCTGAATCATCTTCTGTGGTTCTGGTTCCTGCATCCCAGTGGGTGCAGGGCTGACATTCTATCTACTTTGTGGTCCCTAAAAAGAAAAGTTCATATTTCCCTATTCTGGATTTAAAGGCAGTCAATCAATTTCTCAAATGACTCATTTCAGAATGGAAATATTGAAATCAATTATAATGACGATGAGAAATGGAGAATTCCTGACCTCCTTGGACCTGACAAAGGCATATCCTTCATATTCACATAAGGTTAGAACTTTAGAAGTTTCTTTGCTTTGCGATGCTAGAGGGGCATTATCACTTTCAGACTCTGCCATTTGGTCTTGCCAAAGTTCCATGGACCTTCTTGATGGTGGTCGTGGCAGAATTGGGAAAAGCAAGGAGTTCTAGTTCACCCCTACCTAGGCAACTGGCTAATTAGAGCAAAGTTGACAGAGGAAAGTATGCAAGCCACCCAAACATTGGTGCACTTTTTTTTTTTAAATTAAAAAAATTACTTCTATTCCGCCTTTACACACAATGTGGTTCAAGGTGGATTACATCTCAAACATTCACAATTTCTAAAACAAGACATTAAAACCAAACAGTGCAAATAATGAAATACAATAAAACATTACTTATATACCTCGTTAAAATCTAAACCTTTCAGTTGCTTTCTAAAATTAAGTCCCTTTCTTCCCTCAGACCTGCTGGTAGTGCATTCCAGAGTTGTGGGCCTGCAAATGAAATAGCTTTCATCTGTGTTTGATGTAATCAGTAGTACTTAGAGATGAAACAGTTAAAAACTTTGTAACAGAGGACCGTAGATCTCGTGTAGGCTCATAGGTTTTCAACTTATTGCAAGATTTAGGCTGGATGGTGAATTTCTTTAGGCAGGGCCCCTCAGTCCATAATTAACCTAAGATTTGGAGAACTCAACTCCAAGGGAGGCATAAGGGTTTTTGTGAGGATCGACATCCTACTGTCCATCAAAGAACCAAAATTAAAGTTAGTAAATTCACTTTCTCCGAGGATAAGCAGTATAGCAGTCCTCACACATGGGAAATCCCAAGCTACAGGCTGTCTCAAACAAAATGGAAAAACTAAACAGTGCCAAAGGCAATAATGTTTTGGGTGGCGCCAGGCCAACCTTATATTGTTTTCTTTTCTTGTGGCAGTCTGAACCAAAATATTGGGCCCTTTGAGAGATGGAGTCAGGTTCTACATTTCAAAGAGATTCCATATGAGACTATTCAAAATTTGATTTCATATCAAGTACCCCTGCCGAAAACAAGGACGAGAAAATTCCCACATTGCAGCATTTCTCAGAGTGATGGAGTCTTGACATGCCCCACTAGACCCAGTGAAAATCACACAATTCTCTAATCAAAAGAACTATGGCAATTTCCAGTTTATTGTTACCAACAAGAAAACCTTTGTGAATTAACTGGGCCTTTGTATCACTCCAGATGGGCAGCGATGGATCACTTGTATCCGAAAAATAAAAGAAAATCACCTTTGCAGACTTACACATGACGATAGACAAGGACTAGAAACATGCATAAAAACAATTTACTAGAAAAAACTTGGAACAAGCTAGGAAAGGCACTAGGGTCTGGAGGAGATAGTGATCACTTCAGCTGGCAGATCTAACAAAGTTAATGACCTTCAGGTCAAATCCTATATTAACAAGAGCCCAGAGCCTTGAAAAAGCTTTTAATAACTGGGTTAACACCATGCTAAGATCCCACAACATGGTAGAAGGCTCAAAGCCCACACCGTAGAAAATGTACAACTAAGGCTGTATGGAGACATAGCTACTTCTACATGATGGTGAAATCATCAATTTCATCAAAGTGAAATTTAACTGCATCAATTATCCAAAAGACTCAAAAAAGTATTGAAGGCAGTTAAACAGATTTCATGTGATACAGAGGAAAGGGTTCTAAGACCTTTCCTTCAAGCCATATGGCAAGACTTTGCCTTTCCATACCATAGATTTTAGTCTTAAAATTCCTTATGGATGCCAAAGGAATAGGAATAATTCACACTTCAAATTAGGAAATAAAATGCCAAAATTGGTGGTAGTCAATTAAAATCCTATGATGCATAAAGTTGGAGAGGCAACTCTAACTTAGAGGCAACTCATTAACTTAGAGGCAACTCATGTCCTTAATACTTTTTGAATTTAGGAAGTTGACAACTGATGTTAGGTCCTCATTTTGCTGGTTAGATCTATGTTCAGTGATCTTGGTGAAAGGGTTATCAGATATCTTGGCTCTTTTGCTTAAAATAATGAAGGGGTCACTTTTTGAAGACATAGCTCCGTTAGCATTCATAACGTCTATTCTAAATCATATTCTTAAAAATCCTGCCAGTTAATATCTTTATTAGAAGATTCTGGTGGGTTAGATTTAATTAGTAGGTTTCCAGACTGGACACAGCACAGAGACTCTGCTTGATTCAGTTCATACTGACATATTACATTGGATTGATGGGGGCCAGTAAGTTCTTTTGATTCTGTTGGAGCTCTGATTTGCTTTCGATTTAGTTCTTGGAGGAGAAGTCCATTAATGGCTATTAATCAATTATACTTAGGGAATAGCCACTGCTATTAATTGCATCAGTAGCATGGGTTCTTCTTAGTGTTTGGGTAATTGCCAGGTTCTTGTGGCCTGGTTTTGGCCTCTGTTGGAAACAGGATGCTGGGCTTGATGGACCCTCGGTCTGACCCAGCATGGCAATTTCTTATGTTTTTATGATCACACTATTTTGCTGGAAAGATATAGAATTATGGAGATGGAGTTCTATATTAAAATGAATTGTGGGAGCCATATGATGAGGTGACAGGGGTTGTGTTTCTTAGAGCTCTCTGCGTTTTTCTCTCTAATCGCCTGCAATCTGACTTCGTGGGACAATAAAAACGGTAACTGAACTTGGAAATATTGTGTTTTTATGTTGATACACAGTTTTTTGTACAAATCGCCCAACACTACACCCATTAAAGGGGGTTAAAAAAAGATAGAGAGAGAATCGGTGTGGAAGATGAGAAAATGGCTACCTTATCTGAGAAATCCACATGGCTTACCCTTTCAAGTGAGATTAAGAACTTACTGAGGCAGTGTCTGATGCATTAAAAGATACTCTGTATTCGTTTTTGGCGCAGATCACAGATGTTACATTTACAATTTCTGATTTTAGCACGCAATTTGATAATATGGATGGGAGAATATCAGTTCTGGAGGATGAGGCGAATGCGCAAGAAGGCAGATTGATTAAACCAGAGAAACAGGTAAAATCACAAGAAGAGAAAATAGATGACCTGGACAACCGTTCATGCAGAAACAATATTCATATAATTGGTTTGCCAGAGGATCTTTTGGATGTAAATATATCTGTTTTCTTAGAAAAATGGCTTCCAGAGGCGCTATCCATACCAGATTTACAAGGTGCCATAATTAAAGAGAGGGTGCACCAATTGAGAAGTAAAAAAGAAGGGGAACCGAGGCAGAGAATCACCTTTGCGAAACTGCTGAATTTCGTTCATAAGCAAAGAATAATGCAGGTTTATAGGACGGAAAGCGAGCTGAAGTATAAGGAGACAATTATTAGACTTTTCCAAGATTACTCAATGTGTGCAAGTGCAAGGAGGCGTGCATTTAACTCGCTCTGCGCAAAGCTGGCCCAGAAACAAATTAAATTCACACTGCAATATCCCACGAAACTGCAAATATGGTTTGAAGGTAAGGCACAGGTGTTTCAAGCATTAAAGTGCTGCAGTTTGTCAAAAGCAGTTTCTCTTAGTCTTACCATTTTTGGCTGTATAGCTTCTAAAATTCGTTAAAAGAAGCTAGTCCCATACTTGAAGTTTTGGTTTTTTTGACAATTTTTTGGCCATGCCAGCAGAAGTTGTGGTTTATTCTTGGACTGTTCCCTGTTAAAGGCTGGCACAGAAAGCGAACGCTAACAGCATTTGAAAACAGAGGTTCTTCATAACGGCGTAGCTGTCATGCCAATAGGGAACTGAGGAGATTGGATCGGGCACAGCTCAGCCCTAGTTCCCATAACGAGCATAGTAATTTCTCCAACTGTTTATGAAACCAAGTGGAAGAAATCATATTGCCCATTGACTGAGGAAAGTCACATCCTGGAACTTTGTGAATGGAGAAAGGGCATGTCCAACGCCTGCTTAATCATAACTGGGTGAGATGATACGAATGAATGAAAAATCTGGGATCGCTCAATGCTGGTGTGACAGAATAGTCAGTGATGTGGGGAGTTTGGCACTAGGAAATTCACAGTGAGTCACACTGGAGATGGCTTGCTCAGCAGAAAAGAGGAGCTTTTTAAGAGTGTATACTAGAAGAGAAACCACTGCTACATGAGTGGGGAAAGGTGTACGGGAGGTAGACCCTTGGGCCGGCTGAGACTGATGGTGTTCTACCATGGAGACCCATAGTGGACGTCGCAGCTGGGAGGCTGCGCTGAAGAGGTACTCTGAAGAAGGCTTCACCACTGGAAGCCCAAGGTCCCCCAGGAGGAGCCCGTAGGGACCCGGGCCTCTTGGTCTTAGGTGGATCCTCTGCGACCAAGTATCAGAAGAGCAGCCCATCGAGGTAGTCAGACGATGAGATGGAGCCCAGGAGGTCAGAAGAGATTTCACCCTTGGAAGCCCGCGGTCCCCCCCGGGAGGAGCCCGTGAGGACCCGAGCCTCTGGGACTTAGGTAAAACCTCCGGGCGAGTGAAGAGCCGGATCCCTGTGGAAGCAGAGAGAGTTGAAGCCGGAGTCCATGGACAAGCCAAGGTCGGGAGCCAGAAGTCGAAGCCAAAACCAGGAACAGGAGCTTAAGCCGGAGTCGAAAAACGAAGCAAGGTCAGGAGCCAGAAGTCAGATGTCGGGAGCAGTCAGGAACCGGGAAGCAGGAAGTACAACTAGATACTCCGAGAAGCGAACCTCGTTGCAAGGCGAGGCTCAGCTGTGGCTGCCGGGTTTAAATAACCCGGCAGCGTCTGACATCAGCAAGGAGGCTGTCTTCCGTTTCCCGCTCTGGCCCTTTAATTCCTGAGCCCTGGCGCGCGCACCTAGGGGGTGGGCCAGCAGCGGATCGCCGACGGCGTCTCCCTCGCAGGGAGGACGCCGCAGCAGGCCGCGTTTCAGGCCTGGATGGCCGAAGAGGGATTCCTGCAACCAGGCCGGGCCGTGAGGTGAGTGGAGGGTCCTGGTGCACGGCCCGGGACCGTAACAAAAGGACAGCAGTGACGCATAACATTTTTATGCAGCTGGTATTTTTTGGGTATTGGAAGCTTAAAGAGACAGGTTTATGTAAGTTAAAGTTAGTGGGGTGACAAAATACCCATTCACATAGAACGGACCTTATGTTCTTATATAGAGAGCGTATATGCTTTATTTTGGGGAAAGGGAACAAAAGGTTCCAATGGGGGAACGGAGGGAGAGGAAGGGGGGGAAGGGGAAAAGGAAAAGGTTGGGAAAAGAGGATTTACCAGGGGGATTGGATGTTAAGTTTTTGAAACTCAATAGTCTTAGTTTGGAAGTCTGGTTGAGTTAGAATGAGTGAAGAAAGATGTGGGTCAAGGCTGGGTGCCTCACAATGAGATAAGTTTTCATGTTCTCGGGTTGTGGGATATTTAGATAATGGGTGAAATTATCAGGCTGATATCTTTGAATGTGAATGACTGGGCTCTCTTGTTAAGAGGGCAAAAATTTTATAGATGTTGAAAAGGAATAATGCTGAAATCACATGCATCCAGGAAACATTTATCAGACACAGAAAGCAAAAAATTAAAGAGGGTGTGGGTAGGCTCCTGCTATTACTCAATGTCACAGGGGAGGAAAGCTGGATTGACATACTTTTCCACAAGAATATAAATTTCCAGATAGGAAAAGAAATTATTGATCCGAAAGGCAGATTTATAATTATTGGAAAGTTGAGTGGTAAGGAGATTACCATATGCAATCTCTATGCCCCAAACAAATATGAACATGCTTTCTTTGTCAATTTAGTAAATCTATTAATAAGAAACATGAAAAGCCAGCTGTTTCTAGCTGGAGACTGTGTCCACGATCCACAAATTGATAAATCGCCTGGATCAAAAAAAGCTATGCAAAACTGAAAAGAAAGGTATAGCTTTCCTCTGCCAAAGATTACAGGTTTTATATGTATGAAGGTCTTTAAATCCAGTGGTAAAAGACTTTACACATGTTTCAAGAGTGCATACATCCATGTCAAGAATAGATTATATTTTGGTCTAACAGGAGTTTTTTTGTCGTATAATATCAGCAAAGATAGGCCCTACAAGTGTGTCAGACTATGCCCCTATCTGGGTAGATTTCAAGCTGGAACAGATGAAAAAGGTGAGAATATATGGAAGCTTCCGAGTCAGTTGAAGGGTGATAAGGAGTTCCAATTTTTTTTTTTTTTTTTTGCAAAATAAGTAGAAAGAATTTGCTTCTAACAATGCCCAACATGCCGATCACCCAGGATTATTTTGGGAAACCAGCAAAGTGGTTATGAGTGGGAAGATAATCTCCTATATAATTGGAAGAAATGATTTTGCAGTTAGAAGATAACTTGATAAAATGATACAACATATGGCCAAGATAACTAAAAAGAAATACCATAATATTATTGAGAACCTAAATGCTTGCCCTTCAAAGGGCAACAGCATTCTGAAGAAATTGTAAGGCCTTAAGTCTATACTTTGGTAGACCTACTACATACAGGGGTAATTTTTCAAAACCTTATGCCCACCAGGCCAATTTTTAAAGGTCCAGCCACATGCGTGAAAGTCCCGGGGCCGCAGGGAGGGGGGCGGGGCTAGAGGCGTCCGGCACAGCAGCCATTTGCCGCTGTGCCGGGGGATCATGTGCTGGCAGGAGCAAATGGTAAGACAAGGATTTCGGGGAGGGATAGGAAGGTTAGTATAGGTGGTAGGGAAGTTCCCTCCCAGTCTGCTCCTAAACTGCAGAAGGGCGTGGGCGTTGGCGTGCGCAGGTTGCACAAATGTGCACTCCCTTACATACGCCAACCCCCGATTTTATAACATGCGTGCACTGGTACGCACATGTTATAAAATCGCGTGCCCATGTGTGTGTGCTGGGTAGCGCGCACACATGGACGCGCAAGCACAAGTTTTTAAAATCAACCCCACAATGAATTGCAATTATCTTCTATAGTCAAGATGAAAGCCTGAACAATGGTTATAAAGTCCTCAACCAATAAAAGGTACTTCATTGGATGACTCATTCTAAGTTTAAAAAATGCTGATTTTATGAAAGAATTCAGTTGTGGCTCTAGAAAAAATGTGAGATCAACAGTAAAAAAAAAAAAAAAAAAAAATCAAGATCACTGATAACTAAAAAAGTGAACAGCACTCCTTCAACGGTTAAGGGCCAGCCAGCTGCGACGGACACAAAGTTTTGCTGATCTGCATGTGGCCTCGGTGCTTGAGAGATTTAAGCACAAATTGTTTTGTCCCAACCAATGATTAGAAGCTGTCATGATTCACTGACAGAAGATAAACATGAATCCACAGGGAAAAACAGCTGTATGTCATCTGCATAGATTTTGTACTCTCCTGCATAAGGAGACTAAATTAAATTAAGCAAAGGCAAGATTTAAAGGTTGAACAACATGGAAGAGAGGACCGATCCTTGGTGTACTCCCATAGAGCTGGATTTGCAAGTAGATGTAACCTGCCTGACCTCAACTTGAAATTAACAATAACACAGATATGACCACAACCAATAAAGAATTCTCTCTTAAATCCCAAGTGACTGCACCTGTTTAAAAGAATGGATTGTTCTATATAATTGAACACAGCAGAGATATCTAAAGAGACCATTAAAGACTTTCCCTGAGGCAAGTATTATAAAATATAATCAGACACAGCAATAAAGTTTTGGTGCTATGATTGGAACGGAAACCAAACTGATGTGGATGTAGAATATTGAAATCTTACATGAAATCATTAAATTGTAAAAGGCCCAGTTTCTTTAAGATCTTAGCCAAGGTAGGAAGAATATAATTAGGCCTATTAACTAGTAAGTGAGTCAATGGGTAGATTACCTTTCTTTAGGACTGAAGTAATTACAGCCTAACAAAAACAGGGAACAAGACCTTGAGAAAGAGAACTATTTACAATAGTAATAACGAGATTCAGAAATTGAGATTGCAAACTAAAGAACACTCCGACCAGGCACGGATCAAACAGGCAGTGAGAAGGTCTTAGTGGGTTCAATACCGTTACTTTAGTGCTGGCTGCAACATTAAATTAAGACCAACAGATAATATGGTCACAGATTCCCAGAGAAAATGATTCTTCAGGCATAATTCAGGAGGCAACTTGAATCTGCACAGCCTTCTCAGTACAATAAGTGGTAACATTTTTGCAGTTGATATCCATAATGGCAGTACCCCTTTTGGTAGGATGGAGCAAGCTGTTAAGTATTCCAAACAGTTTCTGCAGATGATTGAGGACTGCAAACAGGAGACAACTGAATTCAAAAGCTACTTTATAGCTCATACGAGCCTGAAAAAATGCTTTTTTAAAGGCATTAATCTTGTGAGAATGCCAGTGTTCCTCTGCTTTACTCATGAGGCTCTTTTTAAGAATCAATTCATGGGAAAACCATGGAAACTCTCCTCCGAGCTTGACATGACTTCCTTATTCTAAGGGGCACTACAATATCTATAACCTGTTTTAATGCATCTGTGAAAGAGCAAACAAGACGTTCAACATTTTCAAAATTAAGATTATCTGATAAAGGGTAACTATGTTAGTATGATTATGCTGGTATCCTCATTAAATATGTAAGGAAAAATATAAAAACTATTAACTGTTAGAACCTAACAATAATTTACCTTTGAAGCATTGAAAAAATTCAAGCACAATTGCAGTATCCACCTCAAGTAAGAACCCAATAAGTGGTTTTCAGCAGACTCAAGGCTCTGCCAAATTCTTATCACATTGCTTACAAAAATCTCCCAACCCCCATCTCATCTTTCACATCACAAGGGTATTGTAATTGGTGATTCACCATATATTCAGGTAACAATCCTATGCTTTTATCTGCTACATTCTAGATGACAGCAGTATCCTACTTCATATCTCTACTCTCATCTGGTTTTACCCCCTTGTGGACATGCATGACTAACAATTGCAAATTGTTTGATTATTAAGCATTTATGAGTCACCTATACTGAAGCCCTGGACAACATACAAATTATACATCCATAATCAATAAACAAATACAGATGCAACCGTAATTGTAATTAATTTTGATTATAATCTGCCTTGAGACTAGTTTGGGAAAAGGCAGCGTATCAAATATCTATAAATAAATAAATCAGCTCATTCTATTTTGATCTCATGGAATATAACTTCCAAAAGCTAGTCAAAAAATGTATTAACACAGCCAATAATGGGTTTATCCTCGTTTTTTGTTGACCTTCATTTCTGTAGACTTATAGTAACACATTTTGCTTTTTATTCAGTCACTTGCTTTAGTGCTTTTTCTCCAGAAGTTCTTTCCTGGCAGGTTACAAAATTATGAGATGGGTGAAAATGGAAACCTTATGATATTTTTATTCTTTTTCTGTGTCAAAGTTGTCACTAATCAGTATAGGAGCATATTTCTTGAATGACCTTGCTTCATATTGTACCTCAATCACAAGGGGTCGCAAAGCTTTTCTTTCCTTTTTACTTCGATGGATTCTCTTCAAGAAGTGCTCTATCTCCTTAGAGGCTCCTGACATCTGCTGCTGTCCAGCATTCACTGAACATCTGTTAAAAAAAGAAAGTCATCAACTACCATGCTATGAACATTCCTTTTTATTGTTTTTTTTCATAAGTCACCAATGCATTTTTTCACCTGCCTTTGCAAACTATATCTCTGTCAGAATACTTGACTTATCAGAAATTCTGGTACTGTCTACACTGCAATATGGATGGGAACCCTGGATGCTATTTCTTACACACTTCAGGCAACCTGAGCAGTTCCATCATGTTCTCTAAGATCTATCTGTAATTTAAGATGAGAAAAAAAAAAAGATCAAGTCCTTGAAGGGTATCTATCATCAGCATGGAAGGCATGGTGGTGAGAGCTCACCTCTGGTAGACTGGCCATTTCCTAAGGATGGAGGACACCAGAATCCCTAAAGCTTTGTTCTATGGCCAATCAAAAAGTGAGCACAGACCACAGAAAGACCATGCCTTAGATTCACATACATCAAGCATAACCTCAAAATCTGCAGTTCAATAGCTGAGAGGATGTGGTCTTGGATATTTGTAGCAATGCCATTTGGCATTCCAAAGCTTGGAAACTTAAGCAAACACAAGTAGTAATGGAAAAGAGGAAAAAAAAATCCAATTCTACAACCCCATCAACTGCAGGTTCATAATGGAAAGGGAGGCCTTTCTGTTGCCCATTGATCATATGGCTGGTATCTGCATGTATGCAACCAGGAACATTTTCAGCCTCCCCAGCAAACTTTCTACATCACTCTACCTCAGCCTTGGAAATGTGCCTCTTACCAAAATTAATCTCAAAATCCCCTGCAATTTCAAAAATTGCAATAACCACTGAGTAGGGAAAACACTCAGGCGGAAAGAAGGACCCCCGACAGAAACCTTCATTCATATACCATGGGACATGCAATACCAGAATGCCATGCCTCACACAAGCAAACCTGTACAAGATAGAGACGCTACTTCTAAACACTCGGTCCATCCAAAATCAAAACCAACCTACTATATGACCTACTCACAGATAACGTAGCAGATATCTTATTGCAAACAGCCCTTCTGAGATGGGATTCCCCTCCCGCTTATAGGTATCCTTAGCTGAGAATTAAATGCAGGGGCTCCCTTACGTTGCCCAAAAAGGGTCACTGCCAGAAGTTCCCTCTATCGGGTTTGTACAAAACAGGGCCCGAAACCCACCCAAATCAGGTCTCCCGTTGGTAGGGAGGGAGAGCAGGAATAAAGAAAGGGAATCTGTGTGTGTCAATGATAGAAATAAAATTAATTTTTAATACCAACCACCAATTATTTTTATTATGCAGCTTAAATAATTCATAATGCTTAACTTTGCTCCTAGCTATTTCAGAACTGGTTCTTACCAAGTTACAGCTGTGAAATTATCAGATAAAAAAAATAGAAAAATTGTACTTAATTAAATGCACTCTTAATTACTACTATTGGTATGTTTTATTTAAGAAACTGAATCTGTGTATACTTTATGTTTTTCAAGTAACCAAGAGTTTCTTTCCACTGGAATGTCACTCAGATAAGTAATTTTTCTATATGTTCTTCCTTTACTTTACACTTTCTTTCTCTTCCTTCTGTCCTTTACTCTTATGCATTTCTCTGTCTCTTTGTATTTAATTGACACTGTTTTATTTCCTTATCACCCACTATGCTGTAGGGTGATAAGGTGGTATGGGCACACACTTAGCTGTCACTTCTTTCTCTTTCTTTTCTCCTTGGATTGATGCTTGCTCCATAGTTTTCTTCTTTTGCTACTACTCTATGCTAAAACAAACACAAAAAGAGAACCTAACTCCCTAATACCAACCCATTCTGCACAAGCTAAAGTCTGTGTGTTCCTTAAAAGTGATATGTCCATGTTCTCTTATTGGAAACAAACTCACTAAAGGGGAAAACCAAGAATAATTATAATTTCCCTATCTAAAGACAAAAGCAGGTCGCTACCAATTGTTACATTCAATCATACTCTCAGGTCCTAGAATTCCAAGGAGCATCTCTTTCTGCTGTAACCGATGGGTGTTCCCTTGTGCCAATTTCACTTATTTAAAAGGATTTGTTGCCCACACCCTCTAAAGTTCAGGGTGACAAAACATTCATAAGAAAATAATCACAATAAGACAAACAGAACTTGTAAAAACAAAAGCAAAGAAACATCTAGGCTCTTTACAAGCCCATCCCTGTTTTAAAGAGGCTGGACTAAGGGATTAGGAGAAAACATGTGGTCTGTTAAGATCTTTATATGCTTGATTAAATAAAGGTTTCAAGGCTTTTTTAAAGTCTCTTGCACCAGATATGGATCTTGGCATTATAGGGCCAGCAATGGAAAAGGCATGCTTGCGAGTCACTGAGAGTCTGGTTTGTTTAGGCGAGAGTTTCAAGCAGGAATTGATTTTGTGATCTAAGATTTTGTGAGGGAACACAGAAATGAAGGATTATACAGGCTGCCAGTGGAAGGTGTGCAAAGCACCAGCAATATGATCATGTAATCGAGTATTTGTAAGTAGTTGGGCAGCTGAGTTTTGTGCAAGTTGGAGGGATCTGATTGTAGACTGTGGGAGACAGACATACAGAAAGTTGCAATAATTGATGCTGGTAAGAATCAGGGACTGAGGACAGTTCTAAAGTCATGTAAAAGAAAAGGCTTGATGTGCTTGAGGAGACAGATTATAGTATGATGTCTGTCGTAATGACAATGTGGGTTCTCATGTTTAATTTGGCGTCAATGACTCCAAGATTACATACAGATTGTGAGATTTGAAGTGTAATATTATCAAAGGAAAAAGTTGTAGGTGGATTCGAAAAGGCTGGATTACCTAAAATCATTATTTCTGTTTTTGACAAATTCAGGCAAAGTTTCTTATGAGATAACCATTTGTTGATAGAGGATAAGAATCGGGATATTGATTGCCAAGTAGGAAAGAAAAACAATGTCACCTGCATAAAACAGATATGAGAGACCGAGAGTAGCAAGAAGCTTGCAAAGAGGTGCAAGATAAATGTTAAACAGAATGGCTGTGAGTGCTGAACCTTGTGGAACGCCTGTAGGGATTGAGAACCATGTAGAAGTTGTAGTATGGAGGCGAATTTGTTTGAACGGTCCTGTAAATAGGATTTGAACCAGGAGAAAACAGTGCCAGTGATGCCAATGTTGGTAACCATTCAGTCTTAGACCAGTACCAATTTGACTTCTGACCTCACCTCAGTACCAAAACCTTATTAACAAATACTGTCATAATTCATTGTGGTTTTGATTCTGGAACCTCATATGTTCTCATTTCATTTTAAAATATAATGTAAGAAATATTATGAAGTTACAATGTAAAATAAGAAGCCACCTTCTTAGAACCCTAGTTGCACTGTAAACCGATGTGATATTCCAGATCGAACACCGGTATATAAAAACAAATAAATAAAATAAATACACTGCCCACTTGGAGCAAGCTCATCAGACACTATACAATTTCTTACTACTCCTACACCGATGTCATACAGCTACTGGTCCCACTCAACTCTAACCATTCCATAACCATTGCTTGCACAAAAATAACTACATACGCGCGTATGTGGGCAGCGTGCGAACAATGCGATTTTAAAAGGTGTGTATATACGCGTATATGCAACAAAAATAAAGGGGCGGAAAAAGGATGGGCGCTTTGGGGTGGGGCAAACACTTCCATACATAACTCCATATTTTAAAACCAGAAGCAACAACACGTTGGCTTGTTAGCCACATAACGTTTACTGTTACTCTTAATGATGAGCAAGTCTGCAGACCTTGTGTTTTAGGACTTACATGGCAGGGAAAGGGGTCCACGTCAACTAGGGAGTATATAGGATGAAGAACCAGAGGTGTCTGGAAGACCTAGAGATTGACTGGTGGACTAATTAGAAAACTGGGAATGTCCCTAGCCCAAGAATGTTTTAAAATCTGCATACAAGCTGGTAAAGTCCTAGGGAAGATGTGTGATAGGTTTGTTAGCGTATTAGGAGCATACTTATGTACAGAAGGTGTATTTTAAAACATGTAGGTGCACAATTTCAAATTCCAGCAAATCTCCATTTATGTGCCAATACGCATGTATATGGGCACACTCACACATTTTAAAATTAGCTTGTTTGCCAACTGGTTACACCAAAACAAAGCCTAAACCCAAAAAGTCTGATACTCTGGATTGGGAAAAAAAGAACCCAGCCATCAAACCTTGATATTGCTAAAATCCCACTGTTTTTCAGTTCAGCTACAGAGTCTAGCCTTTATACTAGGTTCAACTTACACCAAAGTTCAGATCCAAGCAGTATCAAACATTTTTTTTGCCAGCTCTGAATTCTCCAGCTCCTCTTGGATGATAATGCCTTTGTAACAGTTATCCAGACTTCAGTAATTTCCTGCATGGATTACTGCAACTCCCCTTATGTCCAACATCTTGAACCACTGCCTGCAGCTCATACAAAACACTGCAACTCCGTTCTGGATCCCCAGAAGATAGGTCTCCTAGAGATGGGCACTGTGATGTCCAGCCCAAGACCGGATTCCCAAGGCTTCTTGGCAGAGGGCATAAGAGTCCACACCTCCTTGCTTGTTTCTATAGAATATGGCCACTTGGCAATGCATCTGGATCAAGGTTCTTTTTTCTGAATGAAGATGAGAGAAAGCCCTCAGAGCACAGTGGATGGTTTGCAATGCTAGTTGGTTGATTTGTAGATGACTCTCTCTGGGGACCACAATCCTTTAGGTCTACACTGCACTGATATGCACCCTACCATCTCTTGGTAGAGGTGTCAAGCTAGACCTAGTCACTTGATGGTGGAACTCACAGCGAGCAACCCATCTTTAGAACTTCTGAATTTATATCACTGAAGGGATGCTTTCATCCTGGGGATTTTAAGTATTTGGTGGGATAAGATCCCACCAAATTCAGTGGCTTCATAAGCCCTACTGAAGGCCTCGTGTTTAAGAGTCAGAGGAACATACACCTTAGCCAATAAGTGTCCCAGTAGGACCAGGACCAATTTTGCCAACTCTCAGTACAATTGAAGGAGACCATATTAGGCTCATCAACAATGTGGATCTTTTTACAGGGAGAAACACTTTGCTTTGAAGCAAATCTATCTAGGCTTCTATGAACTGAATTCTCTGAGACAGACTAGGTTTGACTTGGCAAAGTTGACCAGGAAATGCAGGGACTGGTAGGGCCATATGGTTTTCTCAAGGGACTCATGATGGAGATTGAGCTGATACTAACAGTGATCCAGGTACAAGAAAATTCAGACTCCTGCTACAAAGTGTGCCACAACTACGACAAAGCATTTTATGAACATGCTTGGGACCACCAAGATGCCAATGAGGAGCACTGTGTATTGGTAGTATGCATCCTTCACAATAAATCTGGAGGCATGAATAATGGGCAGAATGAATGAGATTGTGTGCATAAGCACCTTTCACATCCATAACATACATCCAATTCCTCAGCTGAATGAAAGGAAGAATCACCTGGAGGGAGTTCATAAAAAACCTCTCCTGAACCAACTTGCTCAGCCTCCAAAATCCAGTACAGACTGATTGACATCTTGGGAATTAAGAAATACTATGAGTTGAATCCCTGCCCACACTCTTTAAAAGGGACAATCGCTTTTTGTTGAAGGAAATACTCCACCACCAGCTTGAGAAAGGTTGGAGCTGAAGAATGAAATTCACTGGATTGAAGGAGGGTGGCAGAAGCATAAGTGGTAGCCATAATCATGATTTTCAGGGCCCACTGATCCTCAATAACATGGAGCAATTCTGCGAGAAAGGAATGAACCCTGTCCCCATCCGGAGGTGAAGAGGCAGATCTCAAAGTCATCAAAAACTTGTCCCAGGCTTAGGCTGCATCTGCTGCTGAACCTTTGGCTGATGCCTGTCCCTCTGCTGACCTTGAGCAGACAGCAGCAGCAGCTGTTGGAGTTGGAGGAGGTCAATGATGCTGAAAAGAGCAGAAGGGACCTCTGTGAAAGAATGGTCCCTTGTAGTGAAAATTGCTGGCATCAGGCAGGAGCTGGCTGGTGCCCTGCCATAGCTGATAGAGACTGTAAGGTAGTTTAATGTTCTTTAACCAATCCATTGTCTCTTGAACCTCCTCACTGAATAAGTTGAACCCTGTCAGTGTACATTCAGAAGATGATCATGCATGTCCACTTGGAGGCCATTTGCTTGCAACCACACGAGCCTTTGGGTTCCTATGGAAGTGGATGAAGTCCTGGCTATGACATCAAGAGCTTCAAAAGTGGAACAAGATGAGATGCTCCTCCTATTCCCTCATGTCCTCTACTGCTCTATTGAATTTTGCCTGCTCTGGATCTGATGATTCTGTCTAAGGCTTTAGCTCTTAGACATATTTATGCAAATACTCCACATATAGAGCTGGTAGCCGTGATCTGGACACTATCGTTCCCTGAAAAACCTTTATCCCAAACACTTTTGGGCCCTTCCCAGGAATCATTTTGGAGTAATCAAAAATGAATTTAGCATGTTTCACCATGGATTCCATCATCAAGTGGATCTCCGCAAACCCTGGGCAGGCCTGGGTCCATCAGGAGCTTTTGGGCCACCAAAAGGCACAATATAGGCATCTGCTACATCCTCATATGCAAGCCCTTAAGGAGGTTTTGAACCAGGATACGCCCAGAGTACGACAGAGGCTGAAAGAACTGAAGAAGCCTAAAGACATCTTTTCTCAGATCTTTTCCTTCCTGATTCTAATGGACAGCATCTTTGCCGCTTATCCAGAAACTTATAAATAACCATTATTAAGCTGGAGTTGCAGAAATCTACTGCTTATTTCTGGGATACTCAACATGGAATCTATCAACCCCTGCCAGGTACTTGTGACTTGGATTAGCTACTGCTGGAAACAGGATACTCCGCTTGATGGACCTTGGTCTGACCCAGTATAGCAAACCCTTTGTTCTTATGGAGATCATCCAGATGCAAGATAGGCTAGCTCAACTCTGTTACAGGATTTGAAGGAATCCCCATGGAATCTTCCTCCTCCTCCTAACCATAGGGGAACACTAAGTCATGACCCCGATAAGGGCAAAAAAGAAGGACATTTCTGTTGGTATGAGGGGCACACATCTGGTAGGAACTCAGAGTAAACCGATCCCACATCTTCCCTTTCCAACATATGACATGCCATGGTGGGTTCTAGCCTCAATAGCACAGGTTCCATTATCCTTTATGGTGTTTAAGATCCCCATTGTACCAAGCCATTTATTTTACCAGATCCATGGCAACCAGGTCAATGGTGCAGAGCTTGCATTCTAGGGTGTAGTCGGACTTGGAATGGCATGCCAAGACTCCATTGACTGTATTGGAGTGGAGCACTTCAGCACATAACCCCAAAAGCACCACTATGAAATAGGAGGAGATGATGTTGGCACCATCCACAAAACAGCATGCCCTTCAAGGGGAGTTTTCAATGCAACTAACATGAAGGACTTTGGAGCCGGCCTCTACACAAATAGTGCAGAGGCCCCTTTGGGGCCATCCCACTTCAGTTCTAAGTGGGATGGCCCCAAAGGGAGCCCTTCTCATCCTTTAGGTGCTCTTTGGTGCTTCCACGCTATATTCAACCTCTAATCCAAGATGGATCCGGAAATTGGCACCATGGGGGGGGGGACGACTTTCCTGTGTTTGCAGAAACAAGAGGACGATTCCTGTTTTGATTTCCTATGCCAAGAGTCCGATGATGCCTAACTCCTGGAGAGGGAATGTTATGCTGCTCTGCCTTGTGCCAAGACTTCAGGCTCTTATTTGCTGGTGCCTTTTTTTTTTTTTTTTTTTTTTTTAGCACCTCCATCTTTCAAGTGGGGTGTTATTAACGTAGCAGGCATCAACCACAGCTTTCACAGTTTGAGGCGCCATGGTCTTGGCCCAGGCGGCAATAGCAGACAGCATGTGCATCCATGATGGACATCCAATACCCACAGACGCAGGCTTCTTGGATTTTGGTTTTCAATACTCATTTAAATGTATTTTATTTATTTTAACTTAAAGTTCTGTTTGCAGGGCTGACAAGGCAGCAACAGAAAAAAACAGAAGCAGCAATGAGGCAATAAAAATGGTACTAAGGCCAAAACATTTTAAGAGAGCCTGGAACATCTTCACAGTAGCTCAAAGAAAGAGGGACTCATGATGCAGTATGCGCACATGGGAACTCCAGCACATTCTAGTAAACTCTTAACTGAGCTCTGATAGCTATGTCCACATTGGTGCTGTTGGATGACATCATCTATGTTATAGTTCATTCATTCCTGCTTGTCGATGGGGAAATTTACTGAACGTGAATGTAACTAGTCTTCAGCTGCCAATGAAACAACATTAGCTAAACCTAAATAAATTAACAAATGCACACTCTGGTGCACCATAAGCCACAGATCCTTCCCAAATCTCTTCAGTCTCCACTCTCAGGAAATAAGTCATGAATTTAATTTCCTGTCCTAATCGCCTTTTCTTCAGTTAGTTCATCTTGTGAAAGCAGAAGTGCTTAACAAATATTTTGAGTCAATGTTCAAAGAGGAAGGATTTACAGTAGGACCACAGGAAACTGTCATATATAGAAATGGAAATGAGATGGACCTCAATTTTCAGAAGACTGTGTTTGCAAGAAGCTGGCAAAACTAAAAGCAGATAAAGCAATTGGACTAGAAAGAATATATCCAAGGTTATCTAAGAAACTTTGGAAGTTCTGGCAGCTCCACTGTCTGGAATTTTCAATGTTTCTTTAGAGTCAAATGATTCTAAAGGACAGAGGCAAAATGTTTTCTCTTCACATAAGTGGAAGTAAGGAGGGGACTGGGAACTACAGGCTGGTTACTCTCACCTTGGTGGAGAGTAAATGAATGCAATTTCTGCTAATGCGAGGATAATACAGTTTCTGGCATCCAATGGATACAGGATCTGAAGAAGCATGGTTTTATGAGAAGTCTTATCAGACAAACCTAAGTGAATCTTCTTCCGAATGACCAGAGAGTTAGATCAAGGGTGAGCACAAGATGTAGTGGACCTGGATTTCAGCAAACATTTGACACAGTTCCACACAAGCAACTTAAACTGAGCACCCTGGGTATGAGTCCTAAAGTGACTAAAATTGGTTAGAAACGGGTTGAGTGGAGGGTAACAAAGGGTAGTGGTAAACTAAGTTCACTCTGAGGAAAGGATGGTTACCAGTTATGTGCTTCAGGGATCTGACCTCAGTCTAGTTCTGTTCAACATTTTTGTTAGCAATATTTCAGAAGTACTACTGGCAAAGGTTTTCCTTTTTTGCAGATAATACTAAAATATGTAAGAGGGGAGACATCCTGAAAGGTATAGCAAACATGAGGAATGGTTTAAAGTTTGGCAGCTAAGAGTTAATACTAAAAAAAGCAGAGTCATACATTTGGGATGTAAAAACATCAAGTAAATATAGGGAATGACATTCTTTTTAACATAAAACAAGAGCAAGATCTGGGAGTGATCATATCTGATGATCTTCAGGTAGCCATACAGGTGACAAAAAAAAGCCAGGATGCTTGGTGCATGGGACTATTCACATTTACTCATTTTACTGCACTCGTGATTTTATAGATCTCTATCATCTCTTTCCTCAGCCATCTCTTCTCCATGATGAAAAGACTTAGTCTCTAACTTTTCCTCACAGGGGAATCTTTCTTTTCCCTTAATCATTTTGGTTGTTCTTCACTAAACCTTTTACAGTTCCACTATATTTTTTTTGAGACCTGGAGACCAGAACTGTACACAGTACTCTATATGTAGTTGCATCATGGAGTAATTCAAAGGTACTGTGACATTCTCCATTTCTTTCCTACCTATTCCTCTTTGCTTTATTGACTGTCACTGCACACCGAGCCAAGGATTTCGACATATTGTCCATAGTATGGAGCCTAACATCATGTCACTACAGTTTGGATTACTTTTTCCTATATGCATCACTTTGAGCTTGTTTAATTAAACTTCATCTGCCATTTGGAAGCCCAATCTTCCAGTCTCAGTCTTCATGCAATTTCTCACAACCCACTTAAAGGGGCAGTGGTAACGCCACTCTTGAAGAAGCCTACATTGGATTCACCAGTTACCTTCTGGTGGCTAATACCCTTACCTGGCCAAAGTTATAAAGAAAGTTGTCACTTTCTATTGTATTCCTGTCTGGAAGAAGTGGGTGGCTTAGATGACTGTCATTCTGGTTTGGAAAGGAGTTCAGCATGGAGAGGCTACTGATGGCAGTAGCTAAGATGTTACTTTGTAGAAATTGAGGGGAATCTGTTAATTCTGCTTGATCTAACATTTTTGATTTGGGTAATTATAGGATTTTGTCAGAGGACTGCAGACAGGCTGGATTGGGAGTGACTGAGTGGATATCTTCCTTTTCGATGATAGGATTTCTGTGGTAGGTGTGAGCTGTCTGAACCATTTCTGTTGGAATGTGGAGTCCCTCAGGAATCCTCTCTCTTATCATTGCTGTTATTTATTCATGTGTCTTTTGGGTGCTCTTATATGCTCTCTAGGGATTACAGGTTTTTTGTATGCTAATGTTCAGTTAGTGGTCCCAGCAGGACATGATCCAGCTTCTACTTTTGAAGGTCTGAATAATAGTTTGAAAGTGATTACAGGATGCTTGTTTGATCATCACCAACAGTTTTTTGTTTTGTTTTGTTTTTTTAACATGCAAGAAAAATGGAATTACTCTTTGTGGATGGGAGGGTATAACCACCGAAAGAGTAAATAACCGATTCACATCTACTCATTCAAGACCTCTCATGATCTTAAAGAACTCTATTATATCTCCCCTCAGCCGTCTCTTCTCCAAGCTGAACAGTCCTAACCTCTTCAGTCTTTCCTCATAGGGGAGATGCTCCATCCCCTTTATCATTTTGGTTGCCCTTCTCTGTACCTTCTCCATCACAACTATATCTTTTTTGAGATGCAGCGACCAGAATTGTACACAGAATTCAAGGTGCGGTCTCACCATGGAGAGATACAGAGGCATTATGACATATTCCGTTTTATTCACCATTCCCTTTCTAATAATTCCTAACATTCTGTTTGCTTTTCTGACTGCCATAGCACACTAAACCAACGATTTCTATGTGATATCAACTATGACACCTAGATCTCTTTCTTGGGTGGTAGCTCCTAATATGGAACCATTGTGTAACTGTAGCATGGGTTATATTTCCCTATATGCATCACATTGCACTTATCCACATTAAATTTCATCTGCCATTTGGATGCCCAATTTTCGGGTCTCACAAGGTCTTCCTGCAATTTATTACAATCCGCTTGTGATTTAACTACTCTGAATAATTTTGTATCATCTGCAAATTTGATTCCCCCACTCATTGTATTCCTTTCCAGATCATTTATAAATATATTGAAAAGCACAGATCCCAGTACAGATCCCTGAGGCACTCCACTGCCCACTCCCTTCCAATGAGAAAATTGTCCATTTAATCTTACTCCGTTTCCTGTCTTTTAGCCAGTTTGTAATCCATGAGAGGACATCACTACCTATCCAATGACTTTTTACTTTTCCTAGAAACCACTCATGAGGAACTTTGTCAAATGCCTTCTGAAAATCCAAATACACTACCATCTACCGGTTCACCTTTATCCACATGTTTATTAACTCCTTCAAAAAGGTGAAGCAGATTTGTGAGGTAAGACTTGCCTTGGGTAAAGCCATGCTGACTTTGTTCCATTAAACCATGTCTGTGATTTTGTTGTTTAGAACACTTTCCACTATTTTTCCTGGCACTGAAGTCAGGCTAACTGGTCTGTAATTTCCTGGATCTCCCCTGGAGCCCTTTATAAATATTGGGGTTACATTAGCCACACTCCAGTCTTCAGCTATAATAGATGATTGTAATGATAGGTTACAAATTTTTACTAAGAGATAAGAAATTTCATTTTTTAATTACTTCAGTACCCTGGGGTGTAAACCATCCAGTCCAGGTGATTACCTACTCTTCAGTTTGTCAATCAGGCCTACCACATCTTCTAGGTTCACCATGATTTTGTTCAGTCCATCTGAATCATTATCCATTTAAACCTTCTCCGGAATGGGTATCTCCCCAACATCCTCTTCAGTAAACACCGAAGCAAAGAAATTGTTTAATCTTTCCGTGATGGCCTTATCTTCTCTAAGTGCCCCTTTAACCCCTTGATTATCTAGAAGTCCAAATGACTCCCTTGCAGGCTTTCTGCTTCAGATGTATTTTAAAAAGTTTTTACTGTGAGTTTTTGCCTCTACAGCCAACTTCTTTTCAAATTCTCTCAGCCTGTCTTATCAAGGTCTTACATTTAACTTGCCAATGCTTATACGTTATCCTATTTTCTTCTGTTGGATCCTTCTTCCAATTTTTGAATGAAGATCTTTTGGCTAAAAACAGCCTCATTCACCTCACCTTTTAACCTTGCCGGTAATCGTTTTGCCTTCCTTCCACCTTTCTTAATGTGTGGAATACATCTGGACTGTGCTTCTTTTTACCTTTGTAGCTGCTCCTTTCAGTTTTTTTCTAACTATTTTTCTCATTTTATCAAAGTTTCCCTTTTGAAAGTTTAGCACAAGAGCTGTGGATTTGCTTACTGTCCCCCTTCCAGTCATTAATTCAAACTTGATCATATTATGATCACTATTGTCAAGCGGCCCCAACACTGTTACCTCTCTCACCAAATCCTTTGCCCCACTGAGAATTAGATCTAGAATTGCTCCCTCTCTCATTGGTTCTTGAACCAATTGCTCCATAAAACTGTCATTTATTCCATCCAGGAACTTTATCTCTCTAGCATGTCCCGATGGCACATTTACCCAGTCAATATTGGGGTAACTGAAATCTGGACTACTTTTCTTATTATTGGAACCTGACTGTTGAGAAGCCCCAATTCTAATGTGTTATTAGTATCCTTTGAAGATACCTCCCTCCGAACCATGCGCTGCTGAGCGACTGTTTGCTTTCCCCCTTGTTCTAGTTTAAAAGCTGCTCTCTCTCCTTTTTAAAGGTTAGTGCCAGCAGTCTGATTCCACCCTGGTTAAAGTGGAGCCCATCCCTTCGGAAGAGACCCCCCCCTTCCCTAAAAGGTTCCCCAGTTCCTTACAAAACTGAATCCCTCTTCCTTGCACCATCGTCTCATTCATGCATTGAGACTCCGGAGCTCTGCCTGCCTCTAGGGACCTGCGCGTGGAACAGGGAGCATTTCAAAGAATGCCACCCTGGAGGTTCTGGATTTAAGCTTTCTAAGAGCCTAGATTTGGCTTCCAGAACCTCCCTTCCACATTTTCCTATGTAGTTGGTGCCCACATGTACCACGACAGCCGGCTCCTCCCCAGCACTGTCTAAAATCCTATCTAGGTGACACGTGAGGTCCTCTACCTTCGCACCAGATAGGCATATTACCAGGCAATCCTCATGCCCACCAGCCACCCAGCTGTCTACATTCCAAATAATCAAATCACCAACTATGACGGCTGACCTAACCTTTCCCTCCTGGGCAGTAGCCCTTGGAGACACATCCTCGGTGCGAAAGGACAATGCACCACCTGGAGAGCAGGTCCTTGCTACAGGATCATTTCCTGCTGCACCAGATCGATGCTCTCCGTTCATGAGACCTTCTTCCTCCAAGGCAGCACCAGAGCTGCCAGTCTGAAGTTGGGACTTGGCTACCTTGTCCCTGAAGGTCTCATCTATATACCTCTCTGTTTGCCTCAGCTCCTCCAGGTCTGCTACTCTAGCCTCCAGAAATCAGACTCATTCTCTAAGAGACAGGAGCTCTTTGCATCGAATGCACATGTACAACCTCTCACCGGCGGGTAAAAAAATCATACATGTGACACTATGCAAAAGAGTGGGAGGCACCCCTCTTACTGCCTTCATCTCAAATTTGTTCAGTTCCTAGTTAAGCTTTAGGTTGCTATGGGAGTAGAAATGTGTCTAATTAGCATCCTTTAGTGAATTCACTATATACCTGGTAGTAGCCTACAGGGGAATAATCAATAAGGTGTGGGGAATTCGTGAAGTGAAGTTAAAAGGCTGATTGTATTTTTTATTTATTTATTGGTGTAAGAGTGCCACCTGCCTCTAAATTAAAGGATGAGCTAGGGGTGAGTGGGTGAGGGCTGGGAAATAGAAGCACTCTAACTTCTGTTCATTAGCTGCCTTACTGACTATTAAAAGCACAAACACATTAAATAATATATCCCAATAGGTTACTTCTCCCCAATACTTAAAAAAAAAAAAAAAAAGATTCCCAAGCAAACTTACTGATTCCTTTCAGCCACCAGCAAGGCGATCCTCTCCTGTGTGTGCTCCCACTGGAGCATCATGTGCTAACAGTTTAAAACCACCCACTAACAAATGCTAGCAACAGATGCTGGCAGTTAAATCTCCCAGCCCCTCAATGGTAAACACTATGTGCTGGTAAAGTAAACCTTCATTCCAAATAATTGCATGATGCTCTGGTAGTGTAATCCTTCTCTCGCTCTCCACCCCCCCACATACATACATGCATGTACTGGTTGCCTCCTTCCAGGATAAGTACTTTTATACATGCAGGTGAATTTTCAAAATAATTACATGCGTAAAAGTAACAAACTATCGTAGCAATTTTTAAAAGTCACTTTCGCGGGTAAATCCTATGGACAATTCACTGGTATATATTGTAGCAATATTCAAAAGCTCACTTACACGGATAAAGTGCATTTACATGCGTAAAACCCAGTTTTACGTATGTAAATGCTTTTGAAAAACAGGCCTTTATTGTACAGAACATGTAATCTCCACTACTGCTCACGACTTTGCCAAGATAGAGCTCATACAGTGTCTCCCTGGAGTGCAGGATAATGCAAAAGATGTCTGCTATCATTTTCATTTCAAGGCTTTACATCTCATCTCTGTAAAATACTTCGGAAACTGTTTAGAAACTATTGTTCTATGGAAGAATAAAAATTATTTGATTTCAGACAAGAATTATACAAACTGATTTATGAGCAATTTCTATAACACAGAAAGCAGACTTCTTTGAGTGAATGTTATAAATGTGTATTTCTCACCTCATATTGTCACTGTTCAATATGTGCTTCTTGATACGGGATAGTTTACGCAGTATTGTCGTCATATCTTTCATTTCAGCTGTCCTCTGCATCAGTTTTACCTAAAAGTGAGAAACATACCCCACCAGAAAAAAAAAAAAAAATCAACACAATGTAAAATTACTAGGAAAAAAAAATATATATACACACACACACTTCAAATGAATTGATTAAACACCATAATACTAGAAGCTAAGCAATAAAATTAAAAACCTGTGGCTTGCATCACCAAGTAAACAGTTTCTGGAATACAGAAATACACTAATAACAAAAGGAGGAGCCATGTAGTCTACTAAATTTTCAGTACTTTATCCTCTTCTATCAGGGATAAAAAATGAGAGGATCCAAAATCAAAAGATCCCCAAGTTTAGTTTATGCCACCTATGAATATATGGCCTGAAGGAAATAGTGACTGGTCCCTGCAATATCTCAAACGCTTATGTAATTACAGTGTTTTATTTTAAGCAATATCACTTGAAACATGCGGCAAGATGGGGTTTGATTCAATTTCGAAGTACTACCCTTCATCAAGAATACCAGTGCGGGTTACAATACAATCAAGAATAACTGGACCTTTCCCCCCACCAGAAGACACAGGGAGGCAGGCATCAAAATCTCATCCCAGGCTTGCACTGTGGCTGCTGTTGAGCCTTCAGTTGCTGCCTTTCCCTCTTCCTTCATCTAGAAGGGAGCTGCTGAGGATAAGGAGGCAAAATTCATTTTTCATGGAATGGGATTGGAGAGGGGTTTGGATGGGATTAATGAAAATGAGGGGCTTTTATCGCATGCTTTCAACACCAGAAATAACTACACCTTTTTTCCTGGCATTAAGCTGTGCGATATGGCCGAAACAGGTGTAACGCTATTCGCGATAAAGATAGCAAATTGTATTTCGGCCATTTCGAGGGAGGGAGAGGTGGAAGGAAAAAAAGAGAGAGACAGACTCTGTGGAGGCATTCACAGTAGTCAACTATTTATATTACTTTAAGAAGGGCCAGCTAATAACTCGAGGTGAGGTTTCGGTGATGTTTTAGAATTTTGGGGCCAGTTTTAAATGCAGAGTGAGAAGTACGAACAGCACAGTACACCTCAGTGAAGATTTGATGTCATTTAAAGTGAGGAAAGTGTCACAAAGATGAGATTTGTACAATGTTAAAAGCCTCTATACCAGGACTCTATTCCAGGGTACTAACAAGCTAGAGTGAGAGAACACTGTACAAATCTCAACTTTGTGACACTTTCCTCACTCCAAATGACGTCAAATCTTCACTGAGGTGCACTATGCTGTTTGTACGTCTCACTCTGCATGTAAAACTGGCCCCAAAACCCTAAACTACCACCAAACCTCACCTTGAATTATTAGTTGGCTCTCCAATGATGATATAAAAAACTGACTACTATGAAGGCCTTAACATAGCACGTGGTACGGTAATTCTAAAATTTTCAAAGACACACCCCTTTTTCTTATCACGGGCATTATCCATGCAAAATTATAGTATTTTGATGAATCTAGGCATCAATACATAAATTCCAAATAATCAAACTAAAAATATACTGGAAACAATATCCGAAGAGATACGCAAGGTTGCAATCTACTGCCTCCCACTATGCAATGGGCCTCAAGCAGTCTTCAGACAACACCAGGACTTCATCACTTACCAATCCAGTGCCCACTTTTTATTTTTGTTGACAGATTTTTACAAGTATACATTACCACGCTGGCCTCATATGTGAAAGATTCTTCGAATTTTATTACTGTTTTACATTATCATGGTACACTTGAGAATCTGAAATTAGTTACGATTGATGTGGTATCATTGTATACATATATTCCGCAGGAGGCGACTTTGGCTTTTAAGGATACTTTGACAGACAGAATTTTGTCATCTAGTTCATTCTTCCTTTATCTGTGATCTGGCTATATTCACTTCATGTGAACATTTTTTTTGTTTGATGGGACCTATTATAAACAGATCAAGTTAGTAGCTGTGGGTGCCACTATGGCACCCAATGTTACTAACCTGTATATGGGCCACTTTGAAAGTAAGTGGTTAGTTAATTGCCCCTTTAAGACATCTATCAAACTTTGGCACCGATATATAGATGATATTTTTATGTTGTAGAGTGGTAATCATGATGATTTTTTGATTGGTTGAATGCTTGATTCCAGCTTACAATTTACATTTAATTTGTGTGCTACTGAAATATCTTATTTAGACACTAAACTAATTTTGAAGGTAGGTTTTTTTGAATTTTCTACTTTTAAAAAAGCTACAAATCGTAATACTTTATCTATATAAATAAAAATGTAAAGTAGTTTGGACGTAATCGATAATCTCAGAAACTACTGCACCAATTGCTTTCAAATTTGGACACAACCTTGCTTTCACTTTCGGCAAGGTTCTTCTCTATCTAGATTACATAGATGTCACACGGTTACAGAGAAAAACATGTTTTTACATGTGTGTGGGGAAAACAGCGACATCTGTTGGACAGACATACAATACACGCTATCTACCTTGGGAAATGAAGCTGCTGTACTGCGCATGCGCGGGCGGGAGCACACGTCGGGCACAGCGGGACCAACATGGCGCTGGGAGGAGTAGCAGCAGCGGACTGGCAGCGATATGGGCGTGGTGGTGCTGGCCGGCCGAACTTCGACACCTGGGAGGAGCTGCGGCGGCGACCTGGTACGGCTCACGTGCACGACATGGAGGGGATCCTCGCTGACCTCGCGTCTTCGGGAGCGGGCTGCGCAGAACCGCACAAGAGGGAGCGGGACGGGGCGGCGATCAGCTGGGAGGGCATTGCGAGTGGGAGGGGATCTGAGTCAGGGAAGGAGATTCAGAGGGTGTGCTGTCACTGACGAAAGGGTAGGGAGTAGGCGGGGAGAGGTGACAGTGAGGGGAGGGAGAATGAAGGGGGCGGTGAGTGTGAGGGGTGAGAGTTGGAGTGGGGACAGGGAAGGAAAAGGGGGGGGGAGTGACCAAGGGGGAGGACGATGTGTAACTGAGGTATATGAGCAAGGGGAAGGGGGAGGGGGGAAAAGAACCTGACTCTGCCACTGCAACGCGTAGTGGGCCACCGCTAGTTAATTAATAGAGTTGTCATCCTCGCAGGATGCATGAAAGCCTTCCCAGTAGCCAGTTTCTTCATCTTCAACGTCTTTGTTCAAATTTATCTAACTTTAAGATGTGGGAAAAAAAGAGGGGCACTCTTGAGCAGCGACCAAGATGACTGCCTAATCCAACTGCTCTGCAAGATCCTAGCTATTTTGGGCTCTCCCACTTTACATTTTAGAGTGTGCCTGTTTTTTGTTATACGTTTCTCTCTTCCCCCAAAATAAAGTATAAAGTAAGCTCGCGATGGCCCCCCAGCCCTCCCATATGCAAATCCCCCTCCCCCGCCTCCCCCATACAGAAATCCCCCTCCCCGCCCCTGACAGAGATGGCCGCCCTTGGCAGATAAATCCCTTGGTCCCCCAAACAGAGGCAGCCCACCTCCCCATACCCCCAATAAGTTCTCCTTCCCTCGCCTGAGACCCCCTTACCTTATCATCGATCCCATGTCAAGGATGGATGCACCCTTTTGCACCCGTCCCAGTTGGTGCCATTTTTCATGTGGCCTGAGTCAGATCCCAGGCCTTTACCCCAATCAAATAACTGGGGCAAGGCAAGATCTGCGCCATTTTGGAAAATGGTGCACCAGCCCCCAACTTGGGATTGATGCTAAGGTAAGGCGGTTGCCTCAGCTGCATGCATACTTCACACTTTATTTTTTGGGGGAGTCGGGCCAGCCTAGACCTGCAGCCCCAGGTTGAAATGGGGGTCGGCAATGACCCCCGCCCAACTTTCCCGTTTGGTTGCAGTTTTTTTTTTCCCCTGCCACCTTAAATGTGCAGCGGGAAGATCAAGACCTGCGTTAGGTTCCCGGGCCTCCCGCCGCACATCTAACAGATACCAGGGAGGAAGTGTTATTTTATTGCGACTGACCACCTTCTTGCTTGGTCATGATAAAATATTTGCATCAAATTGCCTAATAATGACCTTCTTTGCATGTATTTGTATTATTCGTGAATGCAAATTGTATGCAAAGGTGGTCACTTTAATAGGGTTGAAAACACGCAGCCAACTGCCACGCCCCCCCCCCCAAAAAAAAAAAAACTAGTAGCGCTCATCACATGCAAATGCATATTGATGAGGCTATTAGTTAACTGCCCGGAATACTGAAAGAAAATTAATATCCAAGGGCAGGCGTTAATTTCTGAGCAACCTGGAAAAGTATACAGAAAAGCAGAAATTACTGCTTTTCTGTACACCCTCCAACTTAATATCCTAGTGATATTAAGTCAGAGGAACCAAAAAATAAAAATAAAAAATCTGCCCACCAGCCAGCAGGTTAAAAAAATGAACGCTCAATTTTACAGCATCCGTTTTCCTAACCCATAGCTTCTAGCGGGTTTGGAAACAGGCGCCGGTAAAATTGAGCGTCAGTTGTCAGAACCTGCTGGCAGCCAACTCTATGCTAATAAGGTGCGTCCCTAGTGCCTCCTTATTAGCACAATCCCTCATTTAAATACAGAATCGCACGCCCAGGAGAGGTGGCTAGGCACACATTGGAAGAGCGGGCGCTCAACATGGAGCACCCGCTCTCCCGCGATTCTTACAGTATTGGCCTGTCAGTGTCTTATCAAACAAGCCATTATCTCCCACTAGGACAGGAACCAATGAGTGAGGGCTTCCTTCTTGGGTAATAGTTTCCAAAAGTATCAGTTCAGACCTGATTAGGTCAAGTTAGGTATAACTGTATTGGATGTAGGCCCAAGGATCTTGCTGAATTACATTGTGGATAGGTACAATACTGATACCTCTCCTTTACCTGATCCATGCCACTATAGACTTCCTGCACATCTCCAGAGGCAATAAGGGTCCTACTGGCTCTAACAGATGCATAAATGTGTCCAGAGTCGGGGATTCCATTGGACAGCCCTTGAGCTATCATTCGTATTAACACCCCCAATCGTTCCTCATCTTCAAAATGTGGCCTGCAAAACAAAATACAATAGAGCTTTTTCAGTAGCTGTCTGGTATCTATGGAGCACTTTAAATATTTTTCTAAAAGTCAAATAAGTGACAGAGTTGTATTTTTATAAAAGCTTTCACTAATTGATTAATTCACTATATCTCGATATTACTTTGGTTTTATTATTTATTTATTTTATTTAAGAATTTTCTATTCCGTCGTTAAGTAGCTTCCATCACAACGGTTTACAGTAGGCACATAAAGATAGGGATGCGGAGACATTAATTTACACAAGTGCCATATCGGTTCAGTACATAGTTTTTTTAAAATAAAATAATTGGAATGTGATACAATATTGTTTGGAGTTTTTTATTTTTTTCGAAATTAAAGCAATACTAACTTTATAAGTGTCACTTTATCTTATAGTGATGGATGATAAAATAAAGTAATATAGAATAAAATACAGCTACACACGTATTGATTGTGGTGGTGTGTGTTTGATATTCATTTTCATTTGTTCCTACCTCGCACTTCGCCGGTTTCACTACTCTCCCACTCTTTTTGATAAGCTTGCTTAAATAGCCAGATTTTTAAGTGTTTCCGAAAGGATTTATTGTCACTTTGTAACCTTAACTCTAAAGGCATGGTGTTCCACAGTATGGGTCCTGCCAGAGACAGAGCTCTCTCTCTTACTTGGGTGAGTCTTGCTGTTTTTATTGATGGAACTGTAAGGAGTGCTTTGTTAGCTGATCTTAGATTTCTGTTTGGTACGTGAACGCGGAGAGCAGTGTTAAGCCAATCTGCATTTTCGTTGTGTATTAATTTATGTATGGTGCAAAGTGTTTTGTATTGAATTCTTTGTTCGACTGGTAGCCAGTGTAACTCGGCTAGGGTTTCTGTGATGTGGTCTTTTTTACTTTTTCCGGTCAAAATTCTTGCTGCGGTGTTTTGTAGAATTTGTAGTGGTCTGAGTGACGTGTATGGTAGACCTAGTAGTAAGGCATTACAGTAGTCTGTGCTCGCAAAGATCAGTGCTTGTAGCACTGTACGAAAGTTTTTAGTTGTTAGCAGTGGTTTGAGTCTTCTGAGAACCATGAGTTTGGCATATCCTTTTCTCACTTTTAGGGATATATGTTGTTTTAGGCTTAGTTCTGAGTCGATTATAACGCCTAGGTTCCGTACTTTCTCTGCTAGTTCTATTTTTTGGTTGTTTGAGTGTGATTGTATTTTGAATGATTTCATTCTTTTTGCGTTCTAAGTGTAGGAACTCTGTTTTTTCAATATTGATTACTAGCTCCATTTGGTTTAGTAGTAGTTTTATGATATCAAGGTACATATTGGCTAAGTTTAGTGTTTTTTCCAGAGTTTCATCTATAGGTAGTATTAGCTGAATATCGTCAGCATATATATAGTGTGTTATGCCTAGACTGGCTAGTAGGTGGCACAATGGTAATAGGTATATGTTAAAAAGGGTAGCAGATAGAGCTGACCCCTGTGGAACCCCAGTTTGTAGGTGTATTTTCTCTGACATTACGTCTTTGATTTGAACTTGGAAATATCTGTTGGTTAGATATGATCTAAACCATTTGATAGTTGTGTTACTTAACCCTATTTCTTTTAGTCTATTTAAAAGGATTTCATGATTTACAGTATCAAATGCTGCTGAGAGGTCCAGCATCACTAAGATATAATGTTTGCCGTTGTCGAATCCTCTCATGATGTTGTCTGTTAGTGCTAGCAGGAGTGTCTCTGTGCTATAGTGTTTTCTAAAGCCATGCTGTGATGGATACAAGATGTTATTATCTAAGTGTTCCGCTAGTTGCTTTGTATAGTTTTTTCAATTAGTTTTGCGATTAGGGGTAGGTTTGATACTGGTCTGTAATTGCTCAGGTTAAGTGGGTCGCTGTTTTTCTTTTTTAGAATTGGCTTTACAATTGCCCCTTTTAGACTTGCTGGCATGTTTCCTTCCTCTAATGATAGGTTCACTATCTTTGTTAATTTTGGTGTTTTGATCGTTATGAAAATGTATGTTTTTTTATTCATTATGAACCAGATGTTGAAAAACATTTGCACGCTTAAAAATGGGTTTTTCATGTGCAAAGCGCAGTTGCTTACCTGTAACAGGTGTTCTCCTAGGACAGAAGGATGTTAGTCCTTACCTGGAGGTTTTCCTGGCAGAGGAAGGGTCTTCTGAGGTGCTGGCGGAGAGTTGCTGAAGAGTATCATGCTGATCTTTCAGCACCATGACCTCCTTCACCTTGTCCCCAAACAGGCTCTCGCCTGTACAGGGGAGATCTGCGAGCCTATCTTGAACCTCTGGCCGGAGTCCTGAGGCTCAGAGCCAAGCCAGCCATCTGGTGCCCATGCTCCCGGCAGCCAGACGGGTTGTGGTTTCAAACATGTCATAGGTGGACCTCACCTCAAGGCCTAGCATGGCAGTGGCTGAAAGATTCCTGCTGCTGCTGGGGAAGGCCCTCTGCAAAGTCTGGACTTGTTTCCACAGATTGTGGTTGTATTGGGTCATGTACAGCTGGTAGGCCGCAATGCAGGCCATCAGCATGGCCCCTTGAAACATCTAGCTTTCTTGAGGGTGGACTCTACAACCGGCGACTAGTGGGGGAGGTGTCACCATTCAAAGCCCATGGCCTGCTGTACCAGATAGGTGGCATCGGCCTCCTGATACCGGGGACTCTGATGCCAGGTGTTCCCACATACAGAGGAGGAGCTTCTTAAAGATGTCATGACAGGCACTGCCACAATTTCCTTGGGAGCGTCAATGAACTGGACCTCTAGCATCTTATGACTGGTATCCTCCTCCAACAGGAGCTGGAAGGGGATAGCCTCTGCCATTGCCCTTATAACGCTGGCAAACAACAGGTCTTCAGGTGGAGACAGACACCGTTCCTCCAGCGGGGAAGGCTCCGAGAGGGGGTCATTGGAGAACTCCAAGGATGTCTGAAGAGTCATCACCCCATGGGTCATAAGAACCCTCCTCCTCGCTGTGGCTCGGGCGCCAAGGGCGGGGGCCGAGAAGGGCAGCGGACCTGGGCCCCAAGGGCACAGGCGGCATCGATGGGTTAAAGGGGCTCTTAGGGAAGATAAGGCCATTGCAGAAAGACTAAATGAATTCTTTGCCTCCGTGTTTACAAATGAGGATGTTGGGGAGATACCAGTTCCGGAGATGGTTTTCAGGGGTGATGAGTCAGACGAACTGAACGAAATCACTGTGAACCTGGAAGATGTAGTAGGCCAGATTGACAAACTAAAGAGTAGAAAATCACCTGGACCGGATGGTATGCATCCTAGGATTCTGAAGGAACTCAAAAATGAAATTTCTGATCTATTAGTTAAAATTTGTAACCTATCATTAAAATCATCCATTGACACGCGACATAGGGGGGAATTGGGATAAGGAACGCTGGGACAAGTTTTTTGAGTATGGGGAGATATGCTATGTCCACTAATATGATTGAGAATGAATACAAAATGCTGTATCGGTGGCACCTCTGTCCCGTAACTTTAGCGAAGTGGTATCCGACACTCTCTGACACATGCTGGAGGTGTGGGACGGACCAGGGCACTTATGCTCATGTGTGGTGGTCTTGCCCTGGTATAAGGGAGTTTTGGGCATAGATACAGAGGGTAGCTAAGGATTTGGTGGGTAGGGAACCTCGCTTATGCCCGGAGTTATGGCTTCTGGGGCTTTGGCAAGAGGAGCAGGAAATAGGTAATATACGCTTACTGCGCTACTTGGCCATTGCTGCGCGGGCGACGCTGGCCCACTGGTGGAAAAAGCCAGAGCCACCGCCTTTAAAGCTGGTTATTACAAGACTCAAAGGCATACAAATAATGGAGAAGATTGCTGCTTATCGGAGGGACAGGGTGGTCAAATATGAACAGATTTGGGATCCCTTTGTTATATGGCTCCTGCACTACGAAAAGGGGGGGAGGGCACTTTAGTTGGGGCTTGCATAGAGCTTAATGCTGGGATGCTTTGTTGAGTTGGTTTTCCGGCCCTTTGTTGGTGATTCTCAGGTTGGTGGGGAAGTACTGTCTGGAATGTAATAATTCTTTGGATCTTTGCCTTATAGCCAACTCATACGTGCCTGTAGACTGTTTCTGTTGGGGACGATGCTGTTGTTGTTTAGTGTACTGTGTGGGCAGGGGGGCTTGGTTTGAAAATGTTTGGACAAGAATAGTCCCGCGAGGGACACAGCTGTATGGAACTTGTTGGCTTGTATATTTATTGATGTCCAAATAAAAATGTTTAATTACAAAAAAAAAAATTCATCCATTGTACCTGAAGACTAGAGGGTGGCCAATGTAACCCCAATAATTAAAAAAGGCTCCAGGGGAAATCCAGGTAACTATAGACCAGTGAGCCTGACTTCAGTGCTGGGAAAAATATAGTGGAAACTATTCTCAAGAACAAAATTGTAGAGCATATAGAAAGACATGATTTAATGGAACATAGTCAACATGGATTTACCTAAGGGAAGTCTTGCCTAACAAATCTGCTTCATTTTTTTGAAGGGGTTAATAAACATGTAGATAAAGGTGAACCAATAGATGTAGTGTATTTGGATTTTCAGAAGGCGTTTGACAAAGTCCCTCATGAGAGGCTTCTACGAAAACTAAAAAGTCATGGGATAGGAGGCGATGTCCTTTCGTGGATTACAAGCTGGTTAAAAGACAGGAAACAGAGTACGATTAAATGATCAATTTTCTCAGTGGAAAAGAGTAAAGAGTGGAGTGTCTCAGGGATCTGTACTTGGACCGGTGCTTTTCAATATATATATAAATGATCTGGAAAGGAATACGACGAGTGAGGTTATCAAATTTGCAGATGATACAAAATTATTCAGAGTAGTTAAATCACAAGCAGACTGTGATACATTACAGGAGGACCTTGCAAGACTTGAAGATTGGGCATCCAAATGGCAGATGAAATTTAATGTGGACAAGTGCAAGGTGTTGCATATAGGGAAAAATAACCGTTGCTGTAGTTACACGATGTTAGGTTCCATATTAGGAGCTACCACCCAGGAAAAAGATCTAGGCATCATAGTGGATAATACTTTAAAATCGTCAACTCAGTGTGCTGCAGCAGTCAAAAAAGCAAATAGAATGTTAGGAATTATTAGGAAGGGAATGGTTAATAGAACGGAAAATGTCATAATGCCTCTATATCGCTCCATGGTGAGACCACACCTTGAATACTGTGTACAATTCTGGTCGCTGCATCTCAAAAAAGATATAGTTGCGATGGAGAAGATACAGAGAAGGGCAACCAAAATGATAAAGGGTATGGAACAGCTTCCCTATGAGGAAAGGCTGAAGAGATTAGGGCTGTTCAGCTTGGAGAAGAGACGGCTGAGGGGGATATGATAGAGGTCTTTAAGATCATGAGAGGTCTTGAATGAGTAGATGTGACTCGGTTATTTTCACTTTCGAATAATAGAAGGACTAGGGGGCATTCCATGAAGTTAGCAAGTAGCACATTTAAGACTAATCGGAGAAAATTCTTTTTCACTCAACGCACAATAAAGCTCTGGAATCTGTTGCCAGAGGATGTGGTTAGTGCAGTTAGTGTAGCTGGGTTCAAAAAAGGTTTGGATAAGTTCTTGGAGGAGAAGTCCATTAATGGCTATTAATCAATTTTACTTAGGGAATAGCCACTGCTATTAATTGCATCAGTAGCATGGGATCTTCTTAGTGTTTGGGCAATTGCCAGGTTCTTGTGGCCTGGTTTTGGCCTCTGTTGGAAACAGGATGCTGGGCTTGATGGACCCTTGGTCTGACCCAGCATGGCAATTTCTTATGTTCTTATGTAACCCCTAGCAGAGGGGGGGCATTGGCTGTGGTACGCCGGGGGGAGGGGGGAACCGGCAATGGTCCGGGGAACCGCAGGCAAGGGTGCCCGGTCCCTGAGGCCTCGGGAATCAGGATCACTTCGGTGGAGGGTGTCTGTGGCAGAGGAGGCATCGAAGGCCTCTCGGGCACCGGTTGCATCAGCAGGGTGCTGAGAAGAATGTCCAGATGTTCCAGCAGGGATGCGAGCATCGATGGCAGAGGCTCAGACCCTGGTATGGGGGCCGGTGGCGCCAGCAGCTCAACGTTCTGGAGCGCTTTGAGCACTGCCGATTGCACCCTGAGGACCAGCTCGTCCTGGAAGTCCTGGGTGGTCAGGACTGATGGAGGGGGATGAGGTGTCGCCGTCACATCCTCAGGTCCAAGAGGTAGCACGGCGCCCTGCACTGTAGCCGGTGGGGAGCACTTCGCTACCGGGGGCACCGGAGGATTGGGCCTCCCGGTGGCCGGTGCCACTTCGATGGCGACTCAGCCACTGATGCTGCTCTGGAACCAGAACCGTGACGAGATTGTGACCGATGTCTATGCTTCCTGGATTCCAGCACTCGGCCCGGTCTTTCCCCGGCACTGAGGACAACGATGACCCCGAGTTCTGCGGGAGGGGAGGGACCACCAAGGTTCGATCTCCCTCTCTCTGATCCTTAGGGTTACTGGATAGAGGGAGTTAGTGCAGTTAGTGTAGCTGGGTTCAAAAAAGGTTTGGATAAGTTCTTGGAGGAGAAGTCCATTAAAGGCTATTAATCAATTATACTTAGGGAATAGCCACTGCTATTAATTGCATCAGTGGCATGGGATCTTCTTAGTATTTGGGTACTTGCCAGGTTCTTGTGGCCTAGTTTGGCCTCTATTGGAAACAGGATGCTGGGCTTGATGGACCCTTGGTTTGACCCAGCATGGCAATTTCTTATGTTCTTGGGCGTCGAGGACACTGAAGCTGGAGTAGAAGGTTTTGGAGACCTGAAGAGCTTCTCCACTTTATCCAGGCACACTCGACGCCCTTTGGGTATCATTTGGTCACACAAACGATACCCTCCGACATCCTGCGAGGCCCCCAGACAGAGGATACATACCTCGTGTGGAACCATGATGGACATGGTCTGCGGGCACCGTTGAAAACCTGACGCCGCAACCAGAAAAAGAGAGGCCGGCGCATGGTCCATGACAGACGGGCACCATGGTGCAAGAGTCGGGAAACGACTGTAAAGAATGATAAAAGACCGAAAACAAGGGTACCTACCAAAACGGAGGGATACTGATCGCAAAGGGGGACCAGACGCAGAAAAAACACCTGAAAAGCTACACAATTTCAAGAAGTTGGAGCTCCACCACCGCGAGATCACTGCACTGCGGAAAAGAAGAGACTGAAGGGGCACCCTCACGTGGACGAGCGGATAGCAGCAGGCTGGGCATGCTTAGTCTGCCAAAGTTTCAAGAAACTTTGACAAAAGTTTTCCATGCCGGGCTCCATCAGATGATGTCACCCACATGCGAAGACTGTCATCGTGCTTGTCCTACGAGAAATGCATTTTATCAATGTAAGTGGAGTTTTGAAAGTTGCTAAAATATATGACACTGAATAGTCCACAGGATTTACCTTCGTAAGTGCACTTTATGCAGGCAAATGGCTTTTGAAAATTGCTACAATAGCAGTTACATTTATATGTGTAATTCCTTGTGAAAACTACCCCATAGATTTTAAATATCATATATCTAGATTATATTGTTTATGATATGCTCTCTGCAGAGATCTTTTTGGGATTGCTGGCATATTGACCATATTAAATAAACATGCATATACATTCTTACAGCATCTCTCAAAGACTACTGATACCAACTGAATGGACTCAGTATGAGAATACATCATCTTGGATACATAGAGAAGATGTACCAACGCCTATACTGGTCCACTGGAGACTATCAACAGCTAGGCCTTCTAGGAGGAGGATGAGTACCACCTCCTGGTGCAGCTATTTGGGCAATGACCCCCCTTACTCTTGGATCCATGCACCAGAGATCAGTACAAATACTTCAAAATCTTCCTTCAATATTTGATGCCATGTCTCCTGGGTTCCAAATTGAGCCCTGAGAAACTCTTCCCATGCCAAATGCTTTAAAAAAAAAAAAAAAAAAAATTTTCCCTGCTTTGGGCCTATACCCGAAGACACTCTCTTGATGCCAAAGCATGATGCTTTTGATGGTGGTGTTAAATAATAATGCTGTTTTTGTGACAAAGGTGAAATTATTACTTACCTGATAATTTCCTTTCCTCTAGAACAGTCAGGCTAGTCCATGCAAGTGGGTTATGCATTCCTACCCTGAAAGGCAAAGAGGACTACCAATCAACCAATGCCAAAGATCCACTCACCATGGCCCCTATGCCAGATTGGGGCTACCAGAAGAATAAGGCCTGAATGGCCCGCTATTTTCTGAAGCACCCTGGGAAACAAACTATGAAGGAAATACGTATAACACTTCCTCCCGCAGCCAATCTTGAACTAGAGCATCTGAACAAGCCAAGCGAGGATCTCCTTTATTATTGTGAAACTGGTGCCCAGGTGTACCCAACACTGCTCATCACTGAATCTAGACCTGGCTGACTCCCATCTGCAAGGGACAGAGCGAAGGACTCAGCTAACAGACATCACTGTCCAGGGCCCATAGCATGGCGAATGAAGTACATGGTCTCAATGGTGTCCACTCCTCCTACATGATCCGTTGACCAGTCTGTAATTACTGAAATGCTATTGGCAAAAGAGCAACCATCTTTAGAGAAACCTGTTGACTCAGAGTATGCCTTGGAGTTTATGCATGCTTCCTCCCTAATCTTATCCATCATCACTTGTACCACTCAACCAAACAACTGAGTGGAAAACTTTAGAAGTGCTATCAAAAACGCTCACGCTGTCACATGAATGATGAACCAGCTTGTCTTTTAGAGAGAGCGCACTGGCTCCAAGCCATGACCTGCTGACAATGAGGTCCTCAGATTCTCATCTTCGGTCACCACTTCCCAGGCATATGGCACCCACACCTTCCCTCTGACCACATGCTCGAGCTATAGTCATCAATGCAATCTCTGGCTAATTGTCCTAAGAAAGGTAACACAGAGTAGTTGTGAGACTGGAAAATACAACCAAGAGAACAAGGCCCTCTGAAACATCCTGACCCCCAGAACAAAGTCCCGTGTTGTCATCTTAGAATCCAGGGACTAAAGATAGATCTACACCAATAGACTGATCACCTTCTGCAACTCATTATGGGATCCAGCGGCTTCTGGAGCCTCCATTCTGGAAGGTACCCGTCAGATTTGTATCAAATCAAGCTCCCAGATAAACTAAGCTCTGTAAGGGTCAGAAGCTGAGAACACCGCACCCTCTCTTGAAGGATATCAGCTCATTGTTCACAGAAGGGCATACTTAAAATTCTTCCTTGCACCATGTTGCAACCCCTTACAAGGGTTCTCAGGCTTATACCGACAAAGGGACAGAGCCTGAAACTGGAAAGAAATGTCAAACCTAGTACCTCAGATATCAGGAAGTGCTCATAAACCTCTTGGATTAATCTGTGAACAAACTTCTGTGTGATCTAAGGCCAGAACTCCAAAAAGAGCCCTTAAAAAAGCAGATCACCTTTAAAAACATTGATGCCTTAGGGTATCAGAGCAAGAAACACATATTCCAAAACCAATGATCTGTTCAAAGCTGGTCTCATCTTGAAAATTAACAAAATTCAAGGCCCCCCCTCCAGAACTCCTTGCATTGTTTTTGAGGATTGGTACTGGCACATTCATTCCTATCTCCTGCATGGACTGCAACCAGATAGAAAAACTAACCAAGGCAGGAGAAGGACAAAATCTGCTCTTGAGGTGATTGCCAGTGCTTACTCTCTCAGATAAGCAGAGCCCCGATCCTATTGGATGAGACAGCTCCTGAGGTGACAATATGAATTCTCTTCTTCATTGCATTAGGGGAGGAGGGCCAACCAGTACATGAATGCTGGGTGTTCCCCCCTCCCTCATGCTGACTTCCTTGGATGAGAAGGAGATCTTGCCTTTTACTGGGATGCTTTAAAAAAAAAAAGTGCAGAAGGAGCTGTGGGTTCAGCCTTTCTGGGTGAACTGCAATTCTGTTTTGTGCCCCTGAGGTGACATGGTTTTTTCCCCCCTTATGGGGGGAATATCAACAAATTGGCAGGAAATAGCGGGAGTAGAACCCTCTGCCTTGTTAAGACCGGGGAAAAGTTTCGACAGCTCTGGAATTCAGCAGGTTGGAGAGTTCTGACTAACTGAGATGTGTGATTGTTGCATGACCACAATGGAGTGGGTGGTGAATCCGGAGGTATCGTGAGAAATTTGAGACTGTATCCTCTGTTCACGATGGCTAACACCCACTGATCCGTGGTTATAAGGCACCAGTTTTGTTTGAAATAATGGAGGCAGCCTCCTACAGGCAAGTCTGGGCTTGGATTGTTGAAGTGGCTGCTGTTCTCTGGAAATCTTTCAAAACCCCGATGCCGGTCCTGTTTGCGGGGGTGGTTGAGCCCTGGTTTGTTTTGTCTGGCGTGGACGTCCCCGTTGAGGTGGTTTTGTAGTTCACACTAGATGCGGGTGGGTAGTATCGATGAGGTCGGTAGAAGGGTTTCCTTCCTAGTGTCCCTTTCTTATGGGCTTTTGAGCTGAGGATGGATGCCGGTAACTTTGAAAGCTGGCGTAGTGTCTCATGGTGATCTTTTAACTGTGAGACAGCATCTTGAATTTCATCACCGAAGAGGTTGTCTCTGGTGCATGGAAGATCTGCCAGCTTATCTTGCACTTCTGATCTGAGATCTGAAGCTTTTAACCAAGCCCTCTTCTGGCACCGATTCCTGTAGCCGACATGCATGCAGAAGTTTCAAATGAATTATATGCCGCTCGTATCACATGTTTTCCTGACTCAAGGCCTTTTTGGATAATGGCATTGAGTGGTTCTCTTTGTTGCTGTGGAAGATTGTCTGTTATATCCTGTACCTGTTTCCACAGGTTCCTCTGATACTGTGTCATATAGAGTTGATAGGCTGTTATATGTGACACTAGCATAGAGCCTTGGAATATTTTGCCGCCTGGTACATCGAGAAAATTTTGTTCTTTCCCTTGGGGGGGGGGGGGGAGAGCAGAAGAATGAGGGTTTTGTTTTCTGGCTTTCTTCTGCGCAGATTCAACCACCACTGAATGATGTGGTAGCTGTGGTTTTTGGAACCCGGTGTGTGCTGTACAAGGTATGTCACATCAGTTCTTCTATTAACGGGTGGAACTGTACAGGGATGTTCTCAAAGATGGTGCTGTAGATCTAAAAGCACTTCATGGACCGGTATAGCCATGACTTCTTTGGGGGCATTGACAAATTGGAGGACTTCCAGTGTTTTGTGTCTGGTGTCATCTTCTGTAACCAGGTCAAATGGTATTGTCTCAGACATTTCTTTTATGAAATTTGAGAAAGATAAGTCTTCTGGGGGAGACTTTCTTCTTTCTTCCTGTGGAGAAGGCTCTGACATGATATCTTCTGTATCTGTGTCCGTATCCACATCTTCCCATGGATTATACTGGGGTTCTAAATGGGACCCAGGTGGAGGAAGAGTATCCTGCATAATAGGACGTTTTGGCATTGATGAAATTTTCGATGTCTTTGAAGGAGGATACTTTTGCATCGATGGTAATCCGGAAAACATCGACAGCTTCGATGGGAATCGACGTCCGGTGTTCCCGATGGACCAGGAAGAGGCAAAGGCAACTATGGAAGTCTCTGTCAATGGGGGTTTGAAAGTCCCGATGGACCAGGTAATGGGTCCGATGTCTATTCCTTGTCTTCCGATGAACCTGGAATGGTTATTGTCAGTGGAGTCATAGGAGGTTCCATCGGTGTCATTGGCATCAGTTGTGTTGGGAAGGCGCCGATCAAGGCATCAAGCCTGTTTAACAGTGGCGCAAACACCGATGGCTCCGGTGTCGGTGTGGAGACCGGCATCGGTGGAGGCTGTAGATTTCGGAATGCCTCGATGACTGCCTGTTTTACCAGAACATCTAGCTCTTCCCTGGAGACTGGGATAGGATCCACTGTCACACGAGAAGGCACGGTGGACGCTTCTGGCTCAGCCACATGAATATGTAGTGGCTCAGTCTCCAACACCGATCCCGGTGGGGAGTACCTCAGGTTCAGAGGGGCACGGAGACTAGTGTACCCAGGCCCGCTTCATTATCGGATCGATAGCCATCAATGCCGATGCGGTATCGGTTCCTCTACTTGGCATGGAGTCGGTCCGATGATGGTGAAGTCTTTTTCCCCGATGCCCGGGCCGATCTTTACTTGGCACTGAGGATGAAGCCACTGATGTCCCAGAAGGAGCCGGTGAAGGATGGCCATTGATTTTCTTCTTTTCCTGGTGACTTTTCTCGATGGACGAGAGGATTGGCATTGGTGATGACTTTGCAGATGTCGATGGGGTAACTTTTTTGAAGAGGTTCTCCATTTTATCGAGTCTGCACGCCTGCCTTTCGGAGTCATCTGTGCGCAGGTGGAGCATCCGCGGACATCGTGACTGGGACCGAGGCAAAGTACGCATATTTCATGCAGGTCTGTAATAGACATCATTCAGGGGCAGTTTGGACACTTTTTAAACCACGTGGCCATGATTAAAATATTAGGCCGGGAATGGTCGGTGGCCTGCGGGTACAGATGGTGAGTTGGCAGGAACAGACTGAAAAAAACCCCAGAACGATACTCACTGAACGTCGAAGGGAGACCTGTGTAGGGAATATTTTTGTAGTGAAAACTTCGAATTTCCGTGAGGAAAATATTTGTGAGAGAACTCACAGATCTCCTTAAACGCGAGGCTAACAACGAAGCAGAAAAGAAGAGACTGAAGGGAGACCCCTCTGGCTGCAGGGATCATGGCATGCTCAGTGTGCCAGTCAAAAGTTTTAGAAACTTTGACAAAGTTTTCCGTGATAGGGCTCCGTCCAGTGACCTCACCCATATGCGAGGACCACCATCCTGCTTTTTCAGTGAAAATAAAGTTATAGAAACAGATATTAAGCTTGAAAAATATTAGAAAATACTTTGTCACATGGAACAGCCTGCCAGTAAAGGTGATGAAAGACGAGATGGAAGACAAAACCAGGAACAGAAGTCATGGGAAAAGCATATGTAACAGAGAGCCATTCTTCAGTTACCAGTAAGCCCTGGGAAGCATTAGTTAGAATAAGTTATTGGATGGGGGGGGGAAGACCTATTCAAATTCAGTCCCTCCATCAGAGGGACTTGGGAATGGCCATCCCCCTAGGAGGCTTTAACAGTTCTCTGAGATTTTGGAGGCAGTCTTGTATACGTTTTGGAGAGTTAGGAGATGGTAGATGCAGACCTTTTGTTCTATTTTCAGGCCCAGCTGGAGGAAACAGACTAACCCAGCCTGGGATTCCTGACTTGGGTTGGGAGGGTGTTCCTCCCTAGCTGGTTTGGATCTCTCTGGGTTGTTTTGGGGGTTTTGATCTGTTTGTGATAGAAGCCTTGCTGGACACCAGAGCCTTTCCTGGATTCAGGGAACCTTGTGTTCAGGATGCCCAGAAATGGCCCATTCATACCTTTAAATAGTACTTTGATTACATTGCTTTAGTCCTATTGAAGATGTAATAATACCCTTGCTGCCTGATGTAATGGAAAGATTGGAGTCACATTGATCACGCATGGGCACTAGCCTCATCTGCTCTGTGGATGAAAAGAGTATTTTTGCTTCCGTTTGCTGGCAATCTGGCACCTTTTGCCAACTCTAAAATCTTTTAACATTTTTTTCTCTATCTCTCAATCCACCAAAGTAAAAACTTGTTCTCAGAATTCTCTAGTGTATCTTTATACTGGCAAATAGCACAAAGGTCATAAGAACTGAAACCTGATGGGAAATAAAGACCATTAGATCCAATTTGTTTCCTTAGGCCAATGCCATAGGCCATAGTTGATCTCCAGCTTTCCTTCACTTATTTTGCAACAAAGAATCTCCTATGTGTAACACCACCCCTGTGTATATGCCCTGCATGATTGGAGCCATAAAAGTATTTGCAAGTTCTTTGGGGAAGGAACCCTGATTAGCTCTTTTCTGTGTCCCTTTCCTCAGGGTGTGGATCCTTTGGCTCGAGGGGAAAGGTTTCCTATTGGGTCCCAATGCAGGGGTGGCTGACATCCTTTTGGTATAACCTGGGAGAGAGGGGAGGTGTCATTTCTGTTCTTGTGTGCTATGTGGATTAGTGTCCAAATTTAAGTTTACACAATTAAATAGTTGCAGATGGCACAATAAATGTTTCCCGCACTACAATCTCTCTTCTATGATTTACAGTGTTTACCTCTATCTCTGCAGGATTCTCTAAATAGGCAAGGGATCTTGCCACCTTTTTGGCTTAGGTGAGATGGAGGTCCCAGTGGCCAGGGCAACCTTTAAGCTGGGCAGGCAACCCCTTTCTACAGATGGCCAAAAATCCTGTGCTTGCAGAGAGAGTAAACTTTTCCCCCTCCCCTGGGGCTGAAGACTCCTGATGGGCATCCTCTAAAGTACTTACAATTCTGTTACTCATGGTTAGCAGGTTCTTCTACCTCTTAAGATCTTATTTCAGTTTTGACTCTCCTTGGGAACCACATAGGAGGATATCCAGAAGCAGGTTCTCTTACCCTGCTCCTGGATAGGGGCAGCCAACAATCTTCCTCCTGGATGTCTAATTTAATAGTCTTTCCCTTAACCAAAGATAAGATGGGAGATATACCTTGCAGTGGGTCACCTCCTTGGAGGGCAGTTATGCCCTATTACTAATCCAACTCACATATGAACTGGTAAGCTAGAAGTAAAAAGGCTTAGTGTCTCAACCAAGCTACTCCCTCCAAAATAAGTTGGACTCTGAACCACAAACATTCATCAGCACTGTGCAAAATACATCAATAATCTTTAGTAAAGGGATAAATCACAAATAAACAGATCATTCAAACTTAAGAAACAGCAAAATATACTGTATAATTGTGGAAAAACTGTTTCGTAATATATAAACATACTCATTAAAGATTTCACTCCATAAATGCATCATGTCTGGTAGATTTCTATCCAAGCAAAGTGATGAAAAGAGTACCCCCTAGAGGAAAAACAAAAACAATTTACACTTGTGTGTAAAACATAGCAAAGCATAATGACAAATCTTGCAACATCAGCCTGAGTGGTAATCTTTTATAAAAGCTTGAGCATTTTTAAATATAAATCACCATTTCTCAATGCCTGCATTTGTTGGGTGCATATGAACATCTGCTACATGAATAATGGTTTTAAAATATAATGGAAATAAAGAGGTCCATATTCAAAACCATTTAGCCAGCTAAATGAATATTTGGGCACATACCTGGCTATATTCTAGCCAGCTAATAAGGTAGGAAGCCAGAATTTAGCTGGATAAGTTAGAGGCACTCTGGGGTGTATCTGGGAGGAGTTACATGGTCTAGGTATGGTCCCCTGCCCTTGCCCCATCATGTGATTTTGGAATTTGGTACAGACAGGACCCAGGGCTAGGGGTTCCTCAGGCCCTCCTGCTGGCCACCAATGTTTTTTTTTAAAGATATGGTGGTGTTGAGAGGTGTAGGGTGGGGGGCCACTAGCTCACTAGGTAATTTTTGAGGAGTCAGGGGGCCCCTACCACTCTGTACTTTTTATAGAAAGGGTGGGTCAGTGGGGGTCACCGCTGTGTGGTGCCTTTTTTCTATTTTTAAACCTTTTTTTTTGCTGGGTCTCCTCAAATGGTGGTCCTGGGTGAGGGTGGGGGGTCTAGTAAGACCCCAGGTGATTTTGAAATATTTTTCTTTTGGGGGGGGGGAATGTATTGGGCTGCACAGCCCTTTAAAGTGATGGGGGCCACATGTACTGGGGGGCCTCCATCACGTGTTTAGAAGGCCCCTACTGCATTCTTTTGTCTAGCAGAATTTTTCCACAAGACTAAAGAAGGTGGCGGATACTGCTGTCAAAATTTTCAGGGAGGGGCAAAATATTACAGGACCACAGCCCTGTGATAAACTATAGCGGCTTTATGAATCTAGGCCTTATATTGTAAGTCCTCTGGGGGGACCACACTACATTACCTGATTGTAATCCGCTTTGCAGTACCTGAAAATTGGATTATAAATAAAATAAAAAATAAAAAAGGTAGAGAATACAAGCAAGGGCCCTGTCTGCACCTCTCTTTACCCATTGTCGTCAGGCATGTCCTTTAGCACCATAAGCTGGTCTAGCAAGTTGATAAGGAAATGTAAAGGGCCACCAAAAAGAAGGGAAGGAAATAGATAAGACTGTCTGGTTTTCATTTTTATAGTTTATTGAATCCAACGATGATTGTATTAGTGCAGACATCTATGTAGTTTTTCCCATATTCATGAACAAAACATCATGATATGAAGGTGAAAGGAAGGATACTTTCAGAAAGGAAAATCAGTTCTTACCTGCTAATTTTCGTTCCTGTAATACCACAGATCAATCCAGACAAGTAAGTTTTGCCTCCCTACCAGCAGATGAGAGTCAGAGAAACAAAACTTTGAGGCACTGCTACATGACAGAGGGCCACCTGCAGTTCCCTCAGTATTGACCTTTACCCAAGCCAAGATGTAACCCCAAAACCTCTTTCTCAGACTAACAGGGAAAACTATAGGGTTGGAACCCCCCAAAACACTCCCAAAAACTAAATCTGAAAAACCCAAACCATGATCAACAACTGCCCAAATACCCTGAAAGGCAAACCAACTTGAACCACCAGTTGGCAAAAAATCTTTCAGTAGTGACTGGATGGGTCTCTGGACTGATCTGTGGTATTACAGGAACAAAAATTAGCAGATAAGAACCAATTTTCCTTTCCTGAACATACCCAGATCAGTCCAGACGAGTGGGATGTACCAAAGCATCCCTAGACTGGGCAGGAATCCGGAAAACCTGCACGCAGAACACTCACTAATGAACACTTCTTCCTGTGCCCTCTCGTCCATGCAGTAATATCTGGTGAAAGTATACAACGAGGAGCACACCGCAGCCCTACAAATCTCCTGAGGTGACAGCAATGCCAGAAAGTGGTTAGCGATTTTGTAGTGCGCGCCTTCAGCCCCTCTGGAACTTGACGGCCCTTACAAATGCAGGTCGTGCAAATAGCGCTTTCAACCAACAGGAAATGATAGCCTTAAAGGCCTACTCTCCCTTCTTCTTGCCCCCATACAGGACAAAAAGGTGATCAGAGTGCCAGAACTATTCGACAGCTCCAGATAACGCAACAGAGTTCTCCTTATATCCAAAAGATGAAGCTCCCTGCCCCTAGGGGAATCCTTAAACCACTGCGGAAAAACTGGAAGGTCTACTGATTGATTAACATAAAAGGACACCACCTTAGACCAAAAAGAGGGGACTATCCGCAAGGAAACCCCATCATGGGAAATCCACAGAAAGCAAAATTGCTTGCCTTCAGTCTCGTTTGTAGCAATGGGCGTTAGTCAAAAATAAAATAATAAAACGTATCGGACCCAACTCCGCGGGGTGGCGGGTGGGTTTCGTGAGGACTACACCCTGCTGTCCTGGGATAACACCTATTTCAAGGTAAGCAATTTTGCTTTATCCCAGGACAAGCAGGATGCTAGTCCTCACATATGGGTGATTAGCAAGCTACAGGCCGAGTCATCTTTGTAGTAGACCAACAGTGTACAACTTGTGCAACAGGCACAACGAATGGTGTACTGTTGGGAATAATGAGGCATCCTGAAATCATGAAAGGTTGGATGTGGAAGGAGTTGGGATTATATTGGAAACAAGTTCTTTAAGACAGATTGTCCATAGGCTGAATCTTGTCATCCTTCCTTGTCGAGACAGTAGTTAACCGCAAAGGTGTGAAGGGAACTCCATGTTGCGGCTTTACATATGTCAGTTATTGGTTCTGAACAATAGTGTGCTTCTGAGGTTGACATTGCTCTTACTGAGTGAGCCTTTACTTGCCCCTGGAGAGGAAGGCCTGTTTTTCATAACAAAATTGTATACAATCTGCAAGCCAATTGGATAGAATTTGCTTGTCCACCGCTTTTCCAGGCTTGTTTTGATCAAAAGAAACAAAGAGCTAGGTGGATTTCCTATAGGCCGTAGTGCGATCCAAATAGTACGCAAGTGCACGTTTACCGTCCAAGGTGTGTAAAGCCCTCTCTCCTTGAGTGTGTGGTTTTGGGAAGAAAGTAGGCAAGATGATGGATTGATTCAAGTGGAATTCCGTAACTACCTTGGGGAGAAATTTTGGGTGTGTACGGAGTACCACTCGATCATGTAGGAATTTTGTGTAGGGTGAGTATGTGACAAGTGCTTGTAACTCACTGACCCTTCTCGCAGATGTGATGGCTATTAAGAAGATAGTCTTCCAAGTGAGAAATTTAACATCACAGGAATCCATGGGTTCAAAAGGAGAACGCATGAGCCTTGTTAAGACTGCATTTAAGTCCCATTCCGTGACCGATGGTCGGTGTGGAGGTTTAAGTTGAATTAAGCCCCTCATAAACCTACTAACGAGGGGTTGTACTGATATTGGTGCATCCTCAATGGTATTGTGATAAGCTGAGATTGCACTTAATTGTACCCTTACAGATGAGGTCTGGAGACCAGAGTATGAGAGGTGCCACAGATAGTCTAATAAAGATGATGTGGTACAGGAAAAAAGGGTCAATGCAGTTTTGTGTACACCACATGGTAAATCTTTTCCACTTAGAACAATAGTTCTTTCGTTTGGAGGGTTTACGTGAAGCTACAAGCACTTGAGAGATGTTAGTTGAAAGATTGAGAGGTTGCAGAATCAAGCTTTCAACATCCATGCTGTGAGGGATAGGGATTGAAGGTTGGGATGACGCAACCTGCCCTGATCCTGAGTTATGAGATTGGGAGCTACACCCAGGCGAATTGGATCTCTGATCGAGAGGTCGAGGAGTATGGGAAACCATACTTGTCGAGGCCAATACAGGGCTATGAGTATCATGGACCCTTTGTCTTGTTGTAGCTTTACTAGAGTTTTGGTTATTAGCGGTATCGGGGGATACGCATATAAGAAGGCCTGGGTTCCAGTGGCAAGCAAAGGCATCTCTGGGTAAGCGGTTTCTCTGCTTGAACAGGGAGCAAAAATTATCCACTTTGTAATTCATTTGTGATGCAAAGAGGTCTATTGTCGGTTGCCCCAACGTTGAAAGATCTTGGTAGCTACTACTGGATCCAGAGACCACTCGTGAGGTTGGAAATGACGACTGAGGCGATCCGTCACTACGTTGTGAATGCTTGCTAGATAAGTGGCCCGGAGAAACATTGAGTGTGTTAGGGCCCAGTCCCAAATCTGTACTGCTTCTTGTCAAAGGAGATACGAGCCCATACCTCCTTCTTTATTGATGTACCACATGGCTACTGTGTTGTCTGTTTGTATCAGAACAGTCTTGTGTGAAAGGCAGTTCTTGAATGCATGCAGTGCATAATATTTAGCTTGAAGCTCTAGGAAGTTTGTCTGAAATGTAGCTTCGAGTTTTGTCCAAGTCCCTTGAGTCTGCAGATGACCAATGTGTGCTCCCCACCCGAAGGTGGATGCATCTGTAGTTAATGTCACTTGCGTAACCTGTTGCTGGAACGGTAGGCCTGTGAGCAAGTTTTCCTCGTTCGTCGAAAGGAACGAGGACCGTAGTTGTTGAGTTACTTGAATTGGATATGACAGTGGTTGAATGGCTTGTATCCGCTGAGTGACTCTCATGGCTAATCTGGCCATAGGAGTGACGTGAACTGGGGAGGCCATGTAACCCAGAAGAGTGAGACATTGATGAGCTGTTATTTGAGTGTGTGCGCGAAGAGAGCCTGCTAACGAGGCGAGTGTCTCCGCGCAGTTTTTTGGAAGGAAAGCTTTGGACATTATGGTGTTTAATTCTGCTCTGATGAATTGTAACAGGTGAGATGGTGTTAAGTGGGATTTCTGGTAGTTGATTAGGAATCCCAATGAATGGAGTAGAGTTATTGTGAGCTTGAGAGAATTGAGAGCCCCTTGTTTTGTTTGGCTTCTGATGAGCCAATTGTCCAGGTAAGGGAACACATGCACTCCTTCCTTGTGCAAGTGGGCAGCTGCCACTGCTAGGCACTTTCAGGCCGATATAGTACAGTGCGCACTTTTTAAAACCCGAAGCCATAGTGAAAGTCGGACAGCCGTCGACGACTTTCAGGCACGGTTTGACTGTATCGGAACAGACGGAAAAATCAAAAAGACTTACCGCGATGGAAAAAAAGGGAGACCACTACGGTGTCTGAAGTATTTTCCAGTTTATGAACTTTTTTGTAAGGTGAAAAATCACCACACAGGACTCCTAGAATCGCGAGGCTAACGGTTTCAAGGAAAAAGATGACTGAAGGGAGACCCCTGTGGCTCGAGGGATCATGGCATGCTGGGCATGCTCAGTAGGCTCAGGATGCCAGTCAAAAGCTTCTAGAAACTTTGACAAAGTTTTCCGGGATAGGGCTCCGTCAGTGACGTCACCCATATGTGAGGACTAGCATCCTGCTTGTCCTGGGATAAAGATTCTTGCAAGACAAGAGCCTGTAACTCCAAAACCTATCTGGCTGAACAGAAGGCCACCAGGAACACTGCCTTTAGAGTACAAGCCTTCAGCATCGCTCTCTCCTCAAAGGCTCAAATGTAGCCCCACACAAAACTTGCAGACCAAATTAAGGCTCCAAACTGGGCATAACTTCTGGTCCGTAAGTTGATTGACCTCTTAAGAAACGAACCACATCCGGACGCGAGGCCAAGAACCTCCCTTGCCATTTCCCTTAAGAGCGCCCAAATCTGTCACCTGAACGCAAATGGAACTATGGGTGAGACCCTTAGACAAGCCCTGTTGCAGAAATTCCAAGATGAGAGGAACCTCTACTGACAGGGGATGCACCTGTCTCTGAAGTCACCAAGACTCAAAAGAGCCCTCCAGACCTGAATATATGCTAAAGTGGCAGGTCAACAAGCCTGGAGAAACATGGAGATAACCTGCTCCGAATAACCTTCCAGGCACAGACGCCACCTCTCAAAAGCCAAGCCCTGAGACAAATGTGATCCTCTTGATCCAAAAATATGGGCCCCTGACACAGCAACTTTGGTAGATGAGCCAGCCGAAGGGATACGACCATCGCCAGATGCACCAAAAATCTGCAAACCACGGACACCATGGCCACTCGGGCACTACCAATACCAGGGAACCAGGATGCACCTCTATATGCCTCAGAATTCAACTGACCAGATGCCAAGGAGGAAACACGTACAGCAGGATCCCCAACAGCCAAGGGCACACTAAGAGCATCCACGCCCACCAAACAGACCACTCTTCTGTGACTGAGAAACCTCTCAGTCTGCATTGAACCGTGTCGCCATGAGGCCCAGCTGGGGAACACTCCACCAGGCACAAATGCGGTTCCAAGCCTCTTGGGAAACTCCCATTCCCTCTGGTCCAGTTGCTGCCGCTGAGGAAGTCTGCCTGTATGTTTTCCGCACCTGCGACATGCAAGGCCACTATGCCCTCCAGATGGCGCTCTGCCCACACGAACAAAACGCCGTGCCTCCAGAGCTACTGCCTGACTATTCATCCCGCCTTGATGGTTGATGTAGCTACCACTGTCGCATTGTCTGAAAACACACGAACCTGCGTCCGTGGTGATTACCACCCAGACCAGGGATGTGAGGTCCATTCCCTTCATCAGCTTGCACTGAGACAGCCACCAAAAGAGAGTAGACCTAGATTCTGCAGCAGGGCAATGGCAGATGATACTGTCCCGAAAACAGATCCCACCTGGACAACAAAGCACGCCACAGAGGTCTCATGTGCGCGAACACCCATGGAAACAAATCTAACGTGGATGCCATGGAACCGAGCACTTGAAAGTAATCCCAAGCCATTGGCAACATAAGACGAAGAGGGCGTGTCACCTGTGCTTGCAACCTCCTCACTCGATCTTCCAACAAGAACATGCTGCCCTTCCTAGTATTGAATAGAAACCCCAGATACTCCAAGGATTGGGTCAGAACCAGATGGTTCTGACATATTTATGACCCAACCTAGTGAATGCAAGGTGTTCATCACCGACTTTACTCAAATAAGCCAATCGTCCAGATACAGACGACCCAGAACTCCTTCCTTGCGTAGGGCCGCAGTCGCCATCACCACCACCACCATCATCATCATAGTGAAAGTTCATGGCATAGTCAACAGTCCGAAAAGGACCCAAAACTGAAAATGCTGACCCAGCACTATGAAACGAAGAAACTTCTGATGGTCCATCCAAATCAGAATATGAAGGATACACCTCCGTTAAGTCCAGGGACACCAGGAACGCTCCTTCGCAGACAGCCGCTACAACCGTGCGCAGTGTCCCCATACGAAAATTCGGCACCCGAAGGGCCCTGTTCACTTTCTGCAGGTTGAAAAAGGGACAGAAGGTACCCTCCTTCTCAGAAACCATGGAGTAAATGGAGTGCCTGCCCTGTCCTTGTACCTTACTCGGCACAGGCACTATGGCACGTAGATCCAGTAACCTTTGCAGCGTCCACCACACAGCCTCCCACTTTCTGCGAGAGACCACGTGAAACTCAAGAAAGGCCTCCCTAACAGAGCACAAAAATTCTAAAGCATAACCATCTATCTTATGACCTCTAGCACCCAACAGTCCGAGGTAATCCTGGTCCGCTGCCCCCTTCAGCTTCTATGCAGGAGTGGGACACCTTGGCTTCCTTGTGTTGACTTTCCACCACTGGCCCCTTTGACCAGCACCATCCCTGGAGCCTCTACAGCCTCCACAAAAGGACTACTGGGGATTGCCCATTGGCTTCGCAGACACGTTGGAGGTAACTTACCAGACCGAAATCTCCTTGAATCCCTGAACTGGGTTTGAAGCAGGAACATCTTGTTACTAGTGCGCTTATCCTCAGGCAGCCTGTTCCCCTTAGATTCCCCCAACATCCAAATCCTCCCCGAAGAGAAGCTTCCCTTTGAAAGGGAGATTACACAGCTGAGCCTTCGACGACGTCCGCTGACCAATTGCGCAACCACAAAAGCTTGCAGGCTCCCACCGCCAAGACCATACTCCTGGCTGACATGCAAACCAAATCATAGGATGCATCGGCTACATAAGTCACCCCAGCCTCTAAACGAGCCAACTGCAGGGAACCATCTCCTGTCGAAGCCGGATCTTGTGCTTTCTGCACCTCATAAAGACAGGCCCTCTGCATCAAGCTGGCACAAACGGCGGCCCAAAGACTCAGCATGGGGACTTCAAACATCCACTTTAGGTGAATCTCCAACATCCTTCAAAACTGCAGCCCCCACCACCGGGATGGTAGTCTTAAGTGACCAGCGACACCGCAGCATCCACCTTTGGTACCCGCAGTATCTCCAAAGTCTCCTCCATCAGCGGATATAGCTTCCCAACTTCCTGATCTTCTTAGGTAAGGGAAAGACACTCGGGGGGGGGGGGGGGGGTCTCAGCCCATCCAGGAACAGACTTACTCCCTCCTGAGTCATGTTATCCCCCAATTCTTCCAAGACCTGGGGAATAAGAGGGCATAGTTTCACCTCCTTAAATAAACAGACAGTTCAAGGATCATCCCCATCTGATATTTCAGCCAGATCTGGGTTGCACTTAGCTACATCTGGGTCCACACCCAGTGCCACAGTCAAGTCAGTGTCTGGAACCACTCCCTGGTGGTCCAAAGGTACATCCTGCGGATCATCCCTGGGGTTCACCTCCAATTCTGCCCGGAGTCCCAGACGATGTAGTAGGTCCCGTATCCACCTGCAGCCTTCTTAGACTTCTTTGGCGCTGATTGGGGAGGCCAGACTCTCGCCCGCTTCCCCTTTGTCCCCTTCTTTGCCAAGAAGGCTTTATGCATCAAGAGGATAAATGTCGGCGAAAATCCCTTAGGGCCATCCATCCCCCACTCCAGGCTGTCAAGAGTCCCCCCTCATCAGCGACCCCCTGAACCACAGGAGGAAAACAGAGGAGGGGAATCTCTGGGTTCCCTAGTTTAACAGGACTTCTGCCCGTGGCCCTCCGTGGATCCAGCCACCTCATGGGACCGCCTAAACCCCTCGGCTGCCAACACCAACGTCCCCTCCAAAAGGTGGGAAATCCACTTCCCCCCGTACACCCCTGCTGAGGAACTCTTCTCTCCCGAAGTGCAACCAAGACAGAGGGAGCGAGAATTCAAGCGTGTAGACTCCAGCCCACAGCTTGGCACACTTCTCTGCGTGGTTTGGGCGCCATACCACATGCTCCCGCATCAATGGCTGCCCTGCAGCTGCTCTGGTGCGCGCCTTTTTATTTTTATTAAACTATGTTGCACCATTTCCCACAGCACAGAAAAATCAGCTGGGCACCGGCAGGAAAGGCTGCTGTTCTCCGGCCTCAGCATGGCCCCCAAAGACACGTGGGAAAACAAACATGGCACACTAACCACTGCCGCGCCTCCTCCGCTACAGGCCTGGTCGCTAACGCAGCTCCCCCAGGACACACGCAGATCGGCACAGTAATTACCTTCTGTCTGCCAAGGCCTGCAAAGCTCACTGCCTCATGGCCGTATTTTCCGTGCCCCAGCAACTAGCTGTTTGCCTTTCTGCTCCTATTTTTTTTTTTTAACTTTAAAATCACAGATACAAAGGCAAAAACCACACACAGGGGTACATCCCTGATTCCGGGGCCTTGAAGACAGAAGCCTCTGAGGCCCTGAGGGAACCAGTTCCCTGGCTTTCTGGACCCCCGGCATGATGCAGGCGAGCACAAGGTAGTGGTTCCCAACCCCCAGGATGCCCGGCTCAACCTAAGGGATGGTCCACCAAGGAGCCTAACACCTCAGGGAGCTTCCTCTCAAATTCTCCTTCTTCAATTTCTCTTTCTTAATCTCAGATTGCAGGGCTGCTGAGGGGACTGCAGGTGGCACTCTTATGTAGCAGTGCCTCAAAGTTTTGTTTCTCTGATTCCATCTGCTGGTAGGGAAGCAAAACCCACTTGTCTGGGCTGATCTGGGTATGTTCAGGAAAATACCTCATTTTTTTCCAAAAGAGTAGTCGACATCTGAAATATCTTTCCAGGCAACATCCAAAATTGTGCCAAAATTCATACGAATAAATACAATAAATTGCAAATTTGAAGACATTTTCCATAAACGAGATGTTCACCTTAGGATTCTGCCAATTATATCACAACATTCTTTATCCAGGTGACACCACAGATTTGGAGATGAACCACTCATGTTTGGACATGGTACCTATAGTCATAAGTTATATTTTAGACTGATCTTGAAGGAGATCTTAATGCTAAACAATTCTCAATAGACACTTCTTGGCTAAATTATAAATATGCTTTCATTTTCAAACTATTAATGCACAATCATTGTGAATTAACCATAAACCCGAGTTTACAACAGAATGTACAATCCTTTATCTACTGTGCATCAAATTGTTGGATATACTTCTGCTAATTTTTACCTGTTCATAAACATCTAGGTTTGAATCATCTGGTATGATCTGTGGAGACACCGACATTCCTCCAGTGGTCAGTTCTATTTGCTGAGATTGTTTTCTGTAATCGTAGACCCCAGCACCCATCCTGTGAAAACGCAAAATTCAAACAAGATGCGCAGACTGAGTAAGGCGTAATTTTCACTGCCAGAGAAAAGCCAGACTTATACTAAAATTCTAAAAGTAAAATTACCGGTAAGAGAATATCAAGCACAGAACTGTATTTGAGATGTATCAAAAAACTTATAATATATAAAATTATTTGCTTCAATTACGTTTGACTAATGCAACAGTAAGCCTCATCTAAGAAAATACAGTTGCCTTCAATAGGATGGCACTATCAGAAGTAATACCAGGGAGCAATACCACTAATGGGAGAAAACCTTTAAAACCGATGTACTAGATAAAATATTTATATTTTACAAATTTTCAAGATGCTAATACTTCACCCAGTTAGTAGCAATATCAAAGAAACTTCT